>NC_066585.1:189141913-189744413 GCF_024323335.1 Lathyrus oleraceus
TTTTAAAAAGGAGTGGTTCGTCCCAATAGAAATGTCTTACATACTTAAAGAACTTCTTCTTTTGTTGATAATTGAGGTCCGGTGGTATGGTATCAGCGGCTAGATAATTCACAAAATTAGCGTACCATGGTACTCTGCTAATCTCTGAAACTGTTCCAAAGTTGTCTCTATCAGGTTCAAGGGGAACGGTATCTAACTTAGCTATCAATCTGTCATAGGTGAAATCATCATTTATAGGTAAATGGTATGGCTTCAAATGCTCTAGTCTGGAAAGATGGTCAGCAACTACGTTTTCTGTTCCTTTTTTGTCTCGAATATCTAAGTCGAACTCTTGTAGCAAAAGGATCCATCTGAGTAACCTAGGTTTCGCATCCTTTTTGCTTAGAAGGTAATGGATAGCTGCATGGTCTGTATAGACTATAATCTTAGATCTGACAAGATAAGACCTAAATTTATCAATTGTAAAAACTACAGCTAGGAGTTCCTTCTCTGTTGTCGTATAATTGAGTTGAGCGGCATCTAGGGTTCTACTAGCGTAATATATCACATGTAATTTCTTATTTTTTCTTTGTCCTAAAATAGCTCCTACAGCGAAATCGCTAGCATCACACATTATTTCAAAAGGTTGAGTCCAATCCGAAGTTTGTAAAATGGGTGCTGAAATTAGCGCTTGTTTTAAATGATTAAAGGCTTCGATACATTTTTCATTGAAAATGAATTCAACGTCTTTCATCAGAAGGCCGGTCAGGGGTTTTGTTATTTTAGAGAAATCTTTGATAAAGCGTCGGTAAAAACCGGCGTGTCCAAGAAAACTACGGACTTCTCTAATAGTCTTAGGAGGGTTAAGGTTTTCTATCACTTCTATTTTTGCTTTGTCGACCTCAATGCCTCTTTCAAATATTATATGTCCTAACACTTTGCCTTCTTTAACCATAAAGTGACACTTCTCCCAGTTTAATACAAGGTTAACTTCTACGCATCTTTCTAGGATTTTCTCAAGATTAATGAGGCAATTGTCAAAGTCAAACCCACATACCGAGAAATCATCCATGAACACTTCCATAATTCTGTCGAGATAATCTGTGAAGATTGACATCATACAACATTGGAAAGTAGCTGGCGCATTGCAGAGTCCAGACGGCATTCGTCTATAAGCAAATCTTCCGTAAGGACAGGTGAAGGTTGTTTTCTCTTGATCCTCGGGGTGTATGGGTATTTGGAAAAATCCAGAATATCCATCCAGATAACAAAAGTAAGAATGTCTGGCAAGACGCTCAAGCATTTGATCTATGAATGGAAGGGGGAAATGGTATTTCCTAGTTGCCTTATTGAGTTTCCTATAGTCTATGCACATACGCCATCCGCCTTCTATACGTTTAGCTACATGCTCTCCCTTCTCATTCTGCACGACTGTGATGCCTCCCTTTTTGGGTACCACATGCACATGACTTACCCATTTACTATCGGAGATCTGATAGATTATACCAGCTTCTAGCAGTTTAAGGACTTCCTTCTTTACCACCTCACTCATTACAGGGTTGATTCTTCTCTGATGTTCTCTGGAAAGTTTTGAATCCTCCTCTAGCGAGATCCTGTGCATACACATTGATGGGCTTATACCTTTTAAATCAGAGATGTTGTATCCTAAGGCAGAGGGGTATCTTCGTAAAACATTCAAGAGTTAGTTTGTCTCGTCTTGGTTTAAGGTGGCACTAACTATTACTGGGCGGTTCATTTCTTTATCCAAAAACTCGTATTTTAGGTTCTTGGGCAATTCCTTAAGTTCTTGAGCTGGTTTTTGAGAGTTTGGTGAAAGGTCTGGAGTAAGGGCCAAACATTCGTTAGTGTGAGGTTCTGTTTCCTTTAGCTCGTCATCCTTTTCATTCAAGTTTGAAAATGGTTCAATCATAGGTTCTTCTTGATCAAATTCCCTTATGCATTCATCTATGACATCAATCGCATAACATGTGTCTCCTATGATTGGTGCCATCAGGAACTTTGAAAGAATAAACTCTATCTTTTCATTTCCTACTTCGAAAGTTAATTTTCCTCTTTTAACATCTATTATAGCTCCGGCTGTTGATAAAAATGGTCTACCTAAAAGGATAGGGATATCGTCGTCTTCCTTGATATCCATGACCACAAAGTCTGTCGGGATATAAAGTTGACCGATCCTAACGAGGATGTCTTATAATATGCCTACAGGATACTTAACAGATCTATCGGCTAATTGGAGGGACATCTTAGTTGGTTGTAATTCTCCTAAGTTTAACCTTTTACACACAACTAAGGGCATTAAACTCGCACTAGTGCCTAAGTCTAGGAAAGCTTTGTCGATCACATGACTCCCTAGAATGCAAGGTATAGAAAACTCCCAGGGTCTTTCTCCTTCTTAGCAAGTTTATTCTCGGAAATAAAGTTGCATTCCAAGGGTTTGGGATCGTCAAGCCTACGCTTGTTGGTTAAGATGTCTTTGAGAAATTTGGCGTAAGATGGAATTTGGGTGATGGCTTCGGTGAAAGGAATCTCTACATGAAGCTTCTCTATTACTTTTATAAACTTTTGGTATTGGTTATCGATTTTGGTTTGTTTAAGTCTTTGTGGATATGGGATTGGTGGTTTGTACGGGGGTGGTGGTTTATAAGTTTTATCCTTGGCTTCTCCTTCTTGGTTGGTTTATTTTTCGGGTTCCACTAGTTCCTCTCCTTGGTTGGTAGGTATATTTTCTTTAGAAGCTTTGGACTCGCTCATTGCTGGGTTATAAGGCCCATCGTAAGCGGTCCCACTTCGTAATCTGATAGCGTTAGCTTTCCCTTGAGGGTTGAGTTGAGGTTGTCCATGGAATTGTCCTCCAGGTGTAGTTTGCGGGGCTTGGTTTTGTGCTACCTGAGAGATCTGGGTTTCAAGCATCTTATTGTGAGTAATTATCTGATCAACCTTAGTCCCTAATTGCGTTATCAGTTCGTTTACGTGAATGTTCTGGTTTACGAATTCTTTATTTTGCTGAGTCTGGCCTGATATAAAGTTCTCCATGATCTTCTCAAGGTTAGGCATCTGGGGCATAACTTGCATAGGTTGATTTGGCTTTTGGGCTTGAAAACCTTGTGGTCTTTGAGGTGCATAGTTTTGGATAGGGTTATGGTTTTTATAGGAAAAATTCGGGTGATTCTTCCATCCAGGATTGTAAGTGTTTGAAAATGGGTTACCTTGGGCGTAATTCACTTGGTCGGTGTTCAGGTCGTTCAAAAGGTTACATTCCGTCGATTTGTGTCCTTTAGATCCACAAAGTTCACACTCAGTATGGACTACCGTTGCGGTGTTAGAGTTTGTAGAAATATGTTCGACCTTAAGGGCTAAAGCGTCCATTTTCGCTTGCATCATGTCCATAGAACTTATCTCATGTATTCCACCTTGGGTCTCCTTTTTCTCTACTGATGCTCGTTCAGTTCCCCATTGGTAATGGTTTTGGGCCATATCCTCAATTAGGTCACAACCTTTAGGGTAACGTTTGTTCATCAGCGCGCCACCAGCGGCAGCGTCGATGCTCATCTTTGTGTTATAATGGAGTTCATTGTAGAAGGTATGAACGATCAGCCATTGTTCTAGGCCATGGTGTGGACAGACTCTTAATAGCTCCTTGTATCTCTCCCAAGCTTCAAAAAGTGATTCTCCTTGGTTTTGAGAAAATCTAGTTATTTGGTTTCGAAGAACAACAGTCTTACTAGGGGAAAATATCTAGAAAGGAATACTCTCCTAAGGTCTTCCCAGGTAGTTATTGAGTTAGCTGGAAGTGAATCTGACCACAAACATGCTCTATCCCTAAGGGAGAAAGGAAATAATCTTAAACGAATCGCATCAGGTGAAGCACTGTTGGATTTGAAGGTGTCGGTCAGTTGGATGAAGACTTTTAAATGTTGATTTGGGTTCTCAGTAGCGAGACCCGCGAATTGGTTATGTTGCACTAATTGTAGTAAAGATGGTTTTAGTTCGAAATTGTTGGCAGGAATGAGGGGGTTTACTATACTAGAACTAGGTTCCTCGTCAGAGGGTTGGGCAAATTCCTTAAGAGGTCTCCGATCGCGATTCTCGGCCATAGCTTTCTTAATTTAAATGAGTAAGAGGCGTGTACTAGTGTAACGTTCGGGTTCCGCTAAAGGATCTACTAAATTTTCGGTACTACGGGTTCTTCGCATTTACCGTCTAATAATACATTAGTCTAGACGGTGTAACAACAGGGTACAAAATTTGACGAAGTTGGTCCCCGGAAACGGCGCCAAAAACTTGATCTCTCTATTCGCAAGTGCACGAATCGCGTCAGAGTAATATAAAAGAATATTGATCCCACAGAGACCAAATCGTCAATCTATCGATTACTATTGTTATGATGTTTACCTAAGGTGGTACAAATGAGATATTAATGTCACAAAATAACAGTAAATAAAGAAAATGATAAATATAGTGCAGATAAAGATAGGCTTGAAAGTATTTCACGTCAGTTAAACGATGCTTCGATTGTCTAAATAGAACTACTTATGGGGAAATATTTTCTACTCTTGAAAAGAATCCATTGAACAGGAAATGTCGCTTTCGTGTATTCAGAACTGAGTTTACCCTTAAATTAAGGCATTTTATTGTCACTTATAAAAGGTGCGCAAAACGCTAAAGTAGTAAACCTATTTTTAAGAAATAAGACTCGTAAGCTTAGTTGAAAAGTGATTTTGATTCGGAAAGTTTACCCAAGGAGTTTCCTGATTTTAAATCTATCAACGCGTCCGAAAACAGTTTCAAAAATCGTTTTTCCTTAAAGTGATAAAAAATCCTAGTTAACTAAGCCAGGGTGCTTTCGCACTCCTTGAGTAGTTAAAATTAACTAAGTTTGTTTCAGAAAACTCGAATTAAAAATCAAAACAGCCCCTAAAGCATTTCTACATATGCAATATGTGAAACATCTCTTTAACCGCGATCCTTACATTCTAACCTTTGAAAGATTTAGCCAGACATGGTAATACAAATAAATACAACAATGTTGAACATGATGAAAAGAAGTTTAGAATGTAAGGCATGAAGAACAAGTAAAGCGTGTAAAACAATTAAAACGAGCAATAAAGATGATGGCGAGAAAATTAAATAAAGTAAAGACAATGGCAGGAAATTAAATAAAGTAAAGACAATGGCAAGAAATTAAATAAAGTAAAGACAATGGCAGGAAATTAAATAAAGTAAAGCATGACAAGGAATTAAATAAAGTAAGGCATGGCAAGTAAAATAAAATGGAGATTAAATTAGAACCTGCTTCAAACGGAGGCTTTAAATCTGGTACAAGGAAGTAAATAAACCTTTGACTTTGAAAATAAAGACGACAGCAAAATCAAAGTGCTCTAACTCAATTACACTAAGATGCGATAACCCCTCGATGTGACGAATTACCGCTTTTACAAATGATAATATAGTCTTAGTGTTGTAAACTAAGTTGGATAATTGGAAATGAACTAGAACGACCTATTTATAGAGGAACTCAGCAGCATGCAAAGACCAGGATGCCCTTCAACGTCTGTGTAGTGGGAATGTGGAATTCAAAGGTGGCGCCCGCCACCCCTCCATGGCGCTCGCCATGTGAGTAAATGGGGAAGTTCATGGGATCGTGGCAGTTTCCTCCTGGTTGAGAGCTGATGTGTCATGGCTTCTCCTATAGCGACCGTCATGCAGAATGCCACGAGTACAATGTTTGCCGAAAACCCTAATTTTTTTTGTCTTTTTGCTTCGTTTCTTCTAAAAAGGTCTTGAAAGAGCTAAATACCTGAAAACAACAAAAAAGAAAGCATAACACAAGCAAAATGATAATAAAGACCTAATAAACATGTGCAATCCGAGTCAAATACGCAATATTTTTCAGTGTGATCAATACTCACTACAGTTCTTCTATTATCCTTCTCCATTGACAACTCATCAAACAATGCATAATCTTTTTTAATTATGAACTCGAACTGAATTTTGATTTAAAGCTACAAATTCAAAGTGATTAAATTTAAATTAAATGAACATAAATTTGATTCTTCTCACAAACCTGGATGAATAAGTGATGAATTGGTTTACTCTATTTTAGTATCTATTTTGGACACCTCTTTTGAAAACCAGAAAGATGTGAATATGATGAGGAATTTGATGGATAGTAAAAGAAGTATTTAGAGTATTCCATGCAAATCACAAAACAAAACAAAAATAAAATTATTAAATTAATGAATTGATTTGAAGAATCATAAATAATAATCAATTTATCGAATTTTTATGAGATTAAATTGAACTAACCAAACCATTAACGATCTGGCTACATTCAAGAGATGGAACATCTTTGAATTGGTACTCTTTCGAGATGTTATTGATTCTCTCTTTCTTTTTTTCCATTGTTGTTAATGTTGTTTACGTAAAGAGAATGCTTTGATTTTTTGGAGATGCTACTGATTCTCTCTTTCTTATTTTTCATTGCATAAAGAATGGCCAAGAGGAGAGAGCAGAGTATGATGAACTTGAAACAATAGTTTCGTCAACCGTAGGTATATAACACTTATACCTATGGTTTTATCAACCTTCACTAACAGTATCCGTTGGTATATGGTAAAATTATTGTAGTGGTCTATTAATGTTTCATTGTACATGTAAGGAGTATTTTGATCTCTGTTAGTAACAACAAATGAATATTCTGAAACTAAAAAGAGGTAAGTTGGTTCGATCTCAGTTACTTTGATCTCGATTCAAATATGCATTGATCGTCTTTATTTTGTTCATCATTTTTTTTGTTCATTTTTAATATGTGTTTTTTATTTATTTTGCTCGTTTGATGGTTGATACAGTTCAATAGATTTTGTGAACAGATGTTGAGGTATGCCTAGATTGCATTTTAATTCATTTTTTGTATTCCTTTTAGTTTTTTTATATCCTTTTTTCTTTTCTAATCTCATTTTATCATCTTTAACATATTATAGATATTATAGATATTATAGAGTTTAGTGTGATGTGTTTTATATGATTGTAACTTTCATTAGTCTCTTCAATTTGAAGTAACCATTGTGAGCTTATCTAAACTCAAATAACAATGTTAACACTTTTATTGTATAAATTCTGCTTTTTATATTTATAGCTCCGTATTTAAATTTTCATTCTGATTATTATACAAATTATTTTAGTCATAGCTGATAATAGAAATAGTTAGTGTATAACTACTACATTGAGTCTCATATTCTACTGGTGAATTTTTTATTTACTCTCTTAGTTCTATTTATAAGAGAAAATTCATTTTATTTATTTATTAAATACTCAATATATTTGGTCCATGATACAGTCCAGATATATTGATTATTCAATGAATCTAAAAATAAATTGTTTTCATTTAATAATAAATTATTAAGTTTATGCTTCTAACCTAAAAAATACCTCTTTAAATTGCATGACTAATAACTCTTATTCATTTCTGCTATCCCTTAAAGTACTTCGGACTTTTGCCAAATAATTCAAAATATCAAAAGTGTTCTTTAATACTAAAATCAACTTTTAATTATTTAATTGGATGGTTAAAAATTCACTTTCTTTTGGTGTAGTCTATTTTTCTACTATTGTTATCCTTATTTTATTGTATAATTTACTTAATAACTTCCATTAAAATCATTCTTATTAACTTTCATGTAACTTTCTATTAATAACTTTTACGTGTTATATTTTAAAATTTGTATATTAATTAAAAAATACTACTTATATTTTCATTGATGCAAATGTACCATTATTAATATTAAATAATAATTAAATTTAAAATGAATTTATATATTGAAAAGGAAATGATAGTTATTACTATTATTATGTAAAGTTACTTTTATACATCAAAAAGTAGCGACTTTTAGCTGTATTTTATGTAACAACCATGTTTCGTAGATTGGCGTAAAATGAGAGCATATGTGTAAAAATGTCAATTATGTTGAATTGTAATTCCTTGTGTCGAAGTACGTTGCTCGACAGAAACAAGGAAGTGTCGAATCATCTAGTGTGTTGAGTTGTATTAATGTGTCGAAGTTTCGAAGCATGTTGCTTCACACAAGATTTCGACTTAGGCATATTTTAGTAGTGTTATTTATTTTAGGCTTTTATAGTATTGGGTTTTTCCTCAGAGAGTAAGCTAACCTAAATCTATAAATAGAGAAAGTAACTCTTATTCTTGTATAAAGAGAAGAAAGAACTCATAACATTGTATTCACAGAATTTTGCAGTTGCAAAGTGAATAAAGAAGTTTTCCACAGGTTATGGACAGAGAGAAAACTCTGCAGAAAATATTCTTCTTCTCAAACCTTTATTTTATTTATTTCTCAATCTTTCTTTTCTTTGTCATTGTCATTGTTTGGTTGATAACAATCTTGTTCATCAAGATTGATAGAAATTCTCCATAGATTATGGTTGATCTCCAAAATCTAGTATCAAGAGCTCCTGGTTTAAGCGATTCGTGGAAAGAAAATCACGATGGCAATGAATCATCCAAACAAGTATTTTCCAGCGAATCTTCTGATTCTCAAGAACAATAATTATGAGAATTGGTGCAAGCGGATGAAAGTTGTGTTATGTTATCAAGATCTTTGGGATCTTGTGAAGGAAGGAGTAACAAGGCTTGTAGAAAACACGAAGGATCAAGAAAGGGTTGCACATAAAGAATTAAAAAAGAAAGACTATAAATCTCTCTTTATAATCCATCAATGTGTTGATTCAGATAATTTTGAAAAGGTTGGTGATGTAGAGTCAACGAAAGAAGCATGGGAAATTCTGGAGAAGTCGTTTGAAGGCGCGATGAAGGTGAAAGAGAGGTGAGGTTACAAACTCACAAAATGACGTATGAATTTCTTCAGATGGAAGACAATGAAAGCATAACTGATTTCTTCACTAAGGTTACGAAACTGTTGAATCAAATCAAGGTATATGGAGAAGTGTTGACATCAAGATCTGTTGTTGAAAAGACCTTGAGGTCGTTGGCTCCAAAGTTCGACCATGTGGTAGTAGCCATAGAAGAGTCGAAAGATTTGTCAAAACTAACAAAAGAAGAGATTCAAGGGACGCTTGAATCTCATTAACAAAGAATGTCTTAAAGAGTTGCAAGAAAGTTGACGAGTGATGTGGCTTTGCAGGTACAATTAGCAAAAGAAAGGAAAGGCAAAGGAAAATGGAATGGTAAGAAAGGCAGAGGAGGCTACAACAATTCGATTGGTCGAAATCAATAAGAAGGAAATTGGTTGGTTTAGAGAAAACTCTGGAACCAAGGCAACCAAAGAGGTGGTGTTGCAGGTAGAGGAAGAGGTGGTGGTCGAAATCCAGACAAGAGTCACATTCAGTGTTACAATTGTCAGAAGCATGGCCAATATTCTAGTGATTGTCCAGAAAAGCAGAAGAATCAAGAAATTGATACAAAGCTGGCGAAACATGAAGAAGAAAAGATGTTGTTAATGGTTATAACGAGAGATGAAGAGAGATTCAAGCACCAATGGTACTTGGACTCGGGATGTTCATCACACATGTTTGGAAGGAAATATTGGTTTGTCAACATAAAGCCCTCAATGAAGAACATGGTAAAATTTGCAAATGACAATAATCTAGCAGTTGAAGGTGTTGGTGATGTTCTGATTATGAGGAAAGATGGCAAGAGGTCAGTAATTTCAAAGGTGTTGTATATACCAGACATGAAGAGCAATTTTCTCAGTATAAGGCAGTTAGTCGAAAAGAACTACAAGGTGCCGATCAAAGACAAGATGATGAAAGTTCTCAACTCAAATGGAAGGTTGATCTTGAAGGATCCAATGTCTCATAATAGAACCTTCAAGATTGAGCTTAATGTGATGGAGCATAAGTGCCTTGCAATAGCAACCAACAGAGATGAATGGATGTGGCATTATAGATTTGGCCATCTCAATTTCAAAGACATCAGAGATTTGAAGAGAAGAAATATGGTTTCAGGATTACCATAAATCGATATTCCAAATGAAGTGTGTGAAGACAATGTGTAGGTGAAGCATCACGAGAACAACTTCAATAAGGACACAAGATGCAGATCGAATGCAATTCTTGAAGTCATATACTTTGATGTATGTGGTCATATCCAGGTGGATTCGATTGGAGGTAACAAATACTTTGTTATATTCATAGATGATTTCAGTTGAAAATAATGGGCTTACCTGATCAAGAAGAAAAGTAAAGTGATCGAGGTATTTCCCAAGTTTAAATCTATGTTTGAAAGACAAAGCGGTCAAAAGATCAAGATTCTGAGGACTAATGGTGGTGGGGAATATGTGTCGAAAGACTTTGACGCATTATATGTGAAAGAAGGGAGTGTGCATGAGGTGGTGCCATCCTACAATCCACAACAGAATGGAGTCGCATAAAGGAAGAATAGAATCATCATGAATATGGTGAGAAGTATGTTGAAAGGCAAGCATCTACCCAAAGAATTATGGGGAGAAGCTAAGTCGACTGCAACATATATCCTGAACAGATGTCTGACAAAGAAGCTAGAAGGAATCACACCAAAAGAATGTTAGTCTGGTGTTAAGTCTACCTTGAATCATCTGAAGGTGTTTGGATCTATAGCACATAGACATGTGCCAGATCAGTTGAGAAGAAAACTTGATGACAAGTCGAGTCAAATGATCTTGATAGGATATTATTTGACTAAAGGATACAAGCTATTCGACCCAGTGAACAAGCAAGTGGTGATCAGCAGAGACGTGATCATAGACGAGCTTAAGGAATGAGATTGGAATGAGAATGTTAAGAAGGATTCAATGAGAATCTTTTGCAATGAACCAGCTAGTGAAGTCGAAAGAGAAGTTCAACAAGAAGTTAGAGGTGAAGCATGCCCAACCAGACCTCAAAGAACAAGACACGTGCCTGTAAGGTTGCAAGAATGTGTAATTACATCAGATGATGTGGTCAATGAAGAAGGGGAGCTGGTACATTATGCTTTCTATGCAGATGTCGAACCAGTCAATGCAGTTGAGGCATTGAAAGATTCAAAGTGGGTGAAAGTAATGAACGAAGAACTGAAGTCAATCGAAGTCAACAACACTTGGTCACTTGTCGAATTGCCCCAAGACAAGAAGGAAATCGATGTGAAGTGGGTATACAAGGTGAAGTTGAATCCCAAAGGAGAAGTGACTCGACACAAGGCGAGACTTGTGGCGAAAGGATTTCTTCAGAAAGAAGGAATCGACTTCGACAAAGTTTTTGCACCTATTGTTAGGATCAAAACAATCAGGTTGGTTGTTGGTCTAGCAAACATGAACAACTGAAAGATGTGTTAGATGGATGTGAAATGTGCATTCCTGAATTTCCCCTTAGAAGAAGAAGTTTATGTTGCACAACTATATGGGTTTGTGAAACAAGGCGAAGAAAGAAAGGTGTACAGGCTGCATAAAGCCCTGTACGGACTTAAACAAGCTCCAAGAGCTTGGAACAAGAAGATAGATGGATTTCTAAGGGAGAAGGAATTTGTAAATTGCAAAACTGAACACAGAGTATATGTAAGAAGAAGGAAAAGTGAATTTCTTATACTATGTCTCTATGTCGATGACTTGTTGATAACCGGTAGTTGCAAGAAAGAGATCGAAGACTTCAAAGGTGATCTCAACAAGGAATTTGAAATGTCATATTTGGGTGACATTTCATATTTCCTTGGCATCTAATTTTACACGAGTGATGGAGGTTTGGTGATGCATCAAAGAAGGTATGCATGTGAAATACTCAAGAAATTTGAGATGCAAGATTGCAATCCGATTACGACTCCAACTGAGCCCAGACTACAACTGTCTAAAGATTCAAATGAATATGATGTCGACCCAACCCAATATAGAAAACTTATTGGGTCACTATGATACCTTTGTCACATGAGGCCTGACTTAGCATGCAGTGTAGGTATGGTGAGTAGATTCATACATAAGCCAAATGTATCACATCTAGCAGCGGCGAAGAGGATATTAAGGTATCTGAAAGGAACTCTCAACTATGGAATTTTATTTCCTGCAGCTGATGAAAGAAAAGAATGCAAACTAGTGGGATACACCGACTCAAGTTGGTGTAGTGATGTTGGGGATCGAAAGTCTACAACTGGCTATGTGTTTATGTTAGGTGGTGCACCAGTTGCTTTGAGTTCGAGAAAGGAGCCAGTAGTGGCATTATCGTCGTGCGAAGCAGAATACATAATTGTTTCTCTTTGTGCATGTCAAGCAACGTAGATGGTGAATTTGGTCAAAGAGATAACATCGAAGAGTCATGGAGAAATATCCATGAAGATCGGCAGCATGTTAGTTATCAATCTGGCGAAGAATCCAATAGCACATGGTTGAAGCAAGCACATCGAAATGAGGTTCCATTATCTTCTAGAGCAGGTAGCTGATAGAAAGATGAATATGGAACACTGCATAACTGAAAATCAGATTGCAAACATCATGACGAAGGGAGTGCAGGTCGAAGTGTTCAGAGGATTAAAAGTTATGATGAATGTAGATAGTTTAGACACAATGAATTAGGTGGTGTGTTGAATTGTAATTCCTTGTGTCGAAGCAGGTTGCTCGACAGAAGTAAGAAAGTGTTGAATCACCTAATGCGTTGAGTTGTATTAGTGTGTCGAATGTCGAAGCATGTTACTTCACACATGATTTCGACTTAGGCCTATTTTAGTAGTGTTATCTATTTTGGACTTTTATAGTTTTGGGCTTTGTCTTAGGGAGTAAGCTAACTTAAATCTATAAATAGAGGGAGTAACCCTTATTCTTGTATAAAGAGAATAAAGAACTCATAACATTGTATTCACAGAATTTTGCAGTTACAAAGTGAATAAAGAAGTTTTCCACAGGTTGTGGACAGAGAGAAAACTCTGCAGAAAATATTCTTCTTCTTAAACTTTTCTTTTCTTTCTTTCTCAATCGTTCTTTTCTTTTTCATTGTCATTGCGTGGTTGATAACTTGTTCATCAAGATTGATAGAAATTCTTCATAAATTGTGGTGGATTTCCAACAAATTGTGAGTCAATCCTACTGTAGAAGCACCATTGGCTATGTAACAACAACAATTCAGAAGCGCAGTGTTTTATTGGGAGCATAATTTGGTTTGTTTGGGACCGAAGGAGTCTCATGCCCATCTTTTTCTCCATTGTCCTGTGGCAGGATCTATTTGGCGAAACATTTGGATTGGCTTCACTTGAATCCGACCACTTATTTATTCATTAGAAGATCACTTGTTGCATTTTTATGTTCTGGTTAAAGGGAAGATGTCAAAAAGGTGCTTCTTTTTTATTGTCCACTGTTTAGGATATTTGGTTTGCGAGAAATGGAGTCATTTTTAAAGGAGGTGTTAAATGAATTGTTGATATCATGTTATTCTCTAAATCTCTTTTAGAATTGGTTAGGTGCTAGAGTCAAATGCCATTTGTTGATAAGTAAGATGTTTGGTTCTTTTGTCTGTTATTTGTTTTTGTTTAGTAGCTGGTTTGTTGTTTGTTTTGATGACTCATTATTTTGTTCATCTCTATTATATTCGGGTTAAACATCCCTAATACTTGATTTTAATACATAACTTTGCTTAGAAGAAAAAAAAACAATTTGTATGTTCTCTCAACCTCCTTTAGAGTTCATATTTTTTGTATCATAACACTCTAACCCTGATATTGATATTTTGCAACATATCATTAGTTTGTCATTTTGAGGTATTGAATACCATAACACATGAGAGCTACCATGCAATCCCTTGTAGGGTAACCCACTCTTATCGTGAACCCCTCTGTGTTATTCATTGAATAATTAATATATTTGTTACATTATACAATTTAGATACATTGATTATTTAATAAACCTAAAAATCAACTTTTCTCTTATAAATAAGATCGGAGGTAGTATTAACATTCACTTTTGCTCGTTATTTCTAAATTATCAAGGTTGTAAAGCTACCATGATTCCATATCATGATTCTATGAGACTTAACAGTTAACTTGCCAAATAATTGACAAATTTCAATTAATGCAATTGGCTTTGTCACTGTCACCAAGATTAACCTTGCAAAATGTACTTTACAGTCGTTATTTCCACATTAATCTCATTTATTTTAGTTCAATTTTGCAAAATTCTTTCTACTCCTTATCCTTCACTGATGATATGAATGCCCTTTCTTGAATCAGGAGAAAATGCTTGTGGTCGAGACTTCTCATCATATCTAAACATACGTTATGCAATGAATGCACTTCTATTTATGGCAGTTATATTCATATCTGCTGTGACATAGGTATGGAACAGCAAGCCACATTGTATGTAAGTAAGCATGCGTGCTTTCTACAGAATTTAGTATATCTTGACTTTGTTTTCTGGTTCTTTGGATGTTCCTTTACGTCACTGTTCTGGTACATGCGCAACTTTAATGACATACTTATGCTACACAGTAGTAGTAATATTTTCTCTGTATTTAGATACTACCCCACGCCACACATTAGCAAATTGTTTGTTTTACTACCACTGTATGAAAAGACAATGGTTATGTCAGTCACAGACAGAACACGCATTTTTAGTGTAAATTTAATTCAGTTTCATCTTCCAAGGAAAAGTATCACGAAACATTTTTGAACATTTGTACCAAATATAGCAATGACCCTAACTAGTAGTAACTAGAAAGTTGAACCAAGAAGCAAAAGAAAGAAGAAAAATACTTAACTATTCTGGCATGTAAAATACTGGTATGATGCTGAGGGATTATCAGTAATCCACTGCATAATTATAATTTAGCCGCTTTGATGCACAAACATGTTCTTCTATGATCCATATGGAGCAGTATTGAAATACATGTATGAATATCTATATCTATTCAATAACATAAAGGATAAAAACACAAACAATTTCGTAAACTCAATTTTCAGTAAGATTTCACCCTTGCTATATAGGAATACAGAGAAACTCAAACCAAATAACAGCAGAAAAGAAAACAAAAGCTCAAAGCTCATCCACAATATCGAATAATCTTCAGTGATCAGCACAGCCATATGATTTATAAACATCCATGATTCGGCTTTTAAAATATATATGCTTCCACCAAATAGAAAATTCATTTCCAATCAACAATATTAGCAACCAAAGGGGAAAAATATAGAAAAAGGAATTTTTTGATTTAATTACAAGCTCCCCGCATTAAGTGCCAGCATTGGGTAGAGCTGCCATAAAGGAATTGTAAGAAGACTCGAGATCAAAGTGAAGCTGCCGGGCCTGTTGTTCTGTCAACTCATCAGCTGCACCCATCTTCGATAACCTTGCAATCCAATCTTTCATTTTTATTTTCCCTTCAAAATCAGGCGGCAAAATCGTGAGCTTATTAAGTGAACCATTAAGGTCTGAGAGCAAAGGATGCACCTGATCCACAGCCACCATGTTCAGTTTCAAGGAATCCATTGACGTAATAAAATTCTGAACACACTCGGCCACAATGGCAGCCGAGGTGGATGTGCCTGCTGCCGCAATGGCTCGATGCTCCACCGTAGCAGGCACACCAGATACCACAAGACGGTTAATTGCAGACGGGCACTCCATTCTATAAGTATCAGCAAACCTCTCAATGCTAGGCACAGTGTCCTTAAGGGTAGAAGCTAGGGTTTTGAAATGAGCTATAAGCTTCTGGCACTCTATCTCATACTCTTGTGGCGTAATTATATCTCTAACATAGGCTTTCTCAAGTCTCTCGGTAGCCTTAATAATCGCATAAAGCTCAGCAAAGTTATCGTACATTTCTCTCTCGCGCTTATCATTCCAGAGCTTAACTTCCATAATACTTATTTTTCTATACAGATTACACTGATGTCTTCGTGGTGGTGGAGGAGGATTGGAGAAGAGGACGGGACACGCGCAAAGAGAAGGGTCCTTCTTCACTGAAGAAAAAACAGTTAGCAAGTTAACTACTGTTAAGATCACAAAACCATAAGGTCTGATCTAAGAACTAACATCAGTATTTCACAAACTAACATAAAAAAAGAAAAACAAAGTAGAAAACAATGAAGCTAGGGTTTCAAAATCATACCATTGATATAAAAATAACAGCAGAAGAAAAATTGCAAAAATGCAACTTTCTCTCATACACAATAAGCAATTCAATATAATCAACTATCTCTGGATTTCTACAATTTACCATTCAAATTGAAAAAAAAAATTAAAAATTGAATTTCAGGGTTTCTGAAATCTGAAATTTCTTACAAATTTTCTCAAAACCAAACAACATGAAAAGGGGCATAAGACAAAGAAACCAACAGTACAAGAAATATATAAAAAAAATCTATATCAAATCAGAAGAAACAGAAATTCAACAAATTAATAAACTGAGAAACAAAGAATTAGAGAAAACAGAGAAATTAGCGGAATAAGAGCGTAAAAGAAATAGAGAGAGCGAAGGAGAAAACTTACAAGAACCAAAATGCGTTTATCGAACGGTGTGAATTGTGAGAATGAGGGACGTTTCATAAGGTTTGTATAGACACTAATCTGGTGCGGTAGGGTGTACGATAGAGAGAGTGAGGTTGCGTGTGGGGTCCAACATAATATATTTTGAACGTGTAGCAGTTGAAAACCAAAATAATGTGAAACCAATGCTTTCTTTTCTTCACTCGGATTAAAATACATGTCACACTCGAATGGGTCAATATATTTAATCATCATACAATTTTTTTGTTTATTGAGTATTTGACTATACCCCATTTTTGTTGGAATTTCACTATTTTTTAGTTTGTTTTTATTATGAGTATATATTTCAAAAAGTATAGTATCTTGAAACCTAACTTGACCTAACTATTTTGAATCAATTAAATTATGATAAAATTGAATCATGAATGGTTGTGAATTATTGATATGAATTTGAGTTTGAAGTTTAGGTAGAATCGTTCTTATTAGATTTTATTTAGCATTAAATAATTATAGATGATTTCTCTCAATATGATAACCGTCATATTGTGGTTGAAGTCAGTATTATTTTCAAGTGTAATAAATTGATATTTAAAGAGATATCAAGTAATAGAGATGATGTGTGAGTTTAACATATATTAGATGTCTTGTGTGGAAAAAGTTTTAATATAACAAAAGATTTTTTTATGTGTAATCATTCGAGTAGTAGTTAACTTAGGAATAAAAGGAAGATGTATACTAAGTTTGAAAGAGTTTGTAACTTCCACATTCTCGATGTTGTTATTAAAGTTTGATAGTGAATACAACTAACTGATATATGTTATATTTGGAGGTGTATGGTATCCAAGGTTACTATAAAAAAAGTTGGTAAAAATGTGACAAAATATTTTAATGACTTTCACTTTGAGGTTGGGGTCTCAGGTGGTATTAAGGTTATTTTGCACAATGTCAATAGGGTGTCGAGCAAGCTAAATTGAGATGGTTCATTGGTTATACTTACGATAGATTTCTCGAATGCTTTCAATATGGTAGACTGTTCGGCCTTCCTACGTAAGGTAAAAATGATATGTCTATCTATTTCTTTATGAGTTGAGTTTCTCTATGGCCAGACAACGAAGTTTGTGACTTGGGGATAAATATATTATGTCGACCACTAAAGTGTAATAAGGCGACTTGTTGGATCCGTTCATTTTTGCTCTTGTGCTACACCATTTTATTCATAAGATCAAAGATTGTTGTAAGTTTTTTATTCATAATTAGTATCAATCTTGATGATGAGACTATCGTTGAGATTCAGAGGTGACTAAAGTCATTGACGTTATTTTGGAGATGGCTTCATGATTTAGTCTTAAATTGAATACTCGTAAGACTCTAATCTTTTGGTCTTTGTGTGATGACGTTAAACATTGTGGGAAGTTGTTCCTTTCAAATATTGGGAGGTTGGTATTTAGGGTGAAATTTCTTGGATGAGATATTAGTCGAGATATATCTTTTATCGAGGGGGTGTCCATGAAGAGAGTTGTCAAGATTTTTTAGTCAATGCATCTTTTTCCACAATTAAGGAAGCCACGTAGTGAACTTCTTCTACTTAGATCCTATATGTGTATCTCCAAACTATTTTTTATTCTAAGGACGTGTCAACCAATTTACATGGAGGAGACATTTATTTGGTTTGATAAAGAGTTGTGAGGAATGGTTGAAGATATTGTGATTAGTTAAGGTCTTTTCTTTGGTGGACTTCCATGGATGATGGATTATTTACCTATTAAAGTTGGGTATTAAGTTTATACGCAGAAGTATAGGTTATTTTGTACGCTATAGTGCCTTCTACGACCCAATCTTGGATTTTATTTGATTAAATATTGAGAGACAATGGGATATATTAAATCCATATTCTCCATTTTTCTTGATAATGACAACGCATCTCTCGGGAATATGGTAAAAGATAAAATATATAGATATATTTTTGAGTGATTAAATTCCCCCTTTAATGAGTAGAGAGTATACTTTATATACCCCTCCCTAGTAGGCATAATAAAAAAGGTGGGAAATGCTAGAAAGTGTTTGTAAATATGAAATCACAGAATTCACACAGGTCAAACATATTTAAAGAAGAAGGAAAAAACCTTGATTTATTAATTCAAATACTATAATTAAATACTGACAAGGAAAAAAGGCTATAAATTATGAAGGTTCTAGAAAGCAAGAAAATGTGGAAAATTAAACACATTTAATTTCTAAAACTAAAACACATAAGTGAGACTACTCATTATCATTAATATCATCATCTCTTGAGGGGTTTATCTTGATGATAGTCATGTTCTTTGCCAAGTTCTGAATAGCCAAAGCATTTTGTTGAGAGATATTCATATGTGTATTGAGGACTGTATTATTTGTTGTGACTGGTTGGACTATATATTCATCTTCATTCATTGATTTGTTCCTTAGTTCTCCTCAAAAAAGTGAACCCTCATGCTACTGAGAGAAAAGTAGTTGATCTTGGAGTGGATATCATCCGTTGATTATCCCATAGTCTTGACTCCAACAACAGCTAATATATTGGTGATAAAAACTTTATTATATGACTTTGCTTATAGTAGTCATATGTAGAAGTATGTCGTCAAACTAATTTGTTTTAAATTGTTGGGTTAGTAACCATAAAGGGACCACATCCTCTCTAATGACAACTACAAGATTATATTGCCTCAGGACGAGTATCCTTATGGTCAAATAGTGTGCCACATAGATATTGGCATTTAAGTAGCTCACTTTTATAGGAAGCTTCATATCTTCCATGGGATTCATAACAAAAGAAACGATAGTAGTGGAAAGCTTAAATTTATTGAACTTTATTGGCCCATCATAGGTACAAGATACACCACAGAAGAATAGTTCAAACATTTTGTCAAATTGATATCTAAGAATATCAATCCCTATTCCTTTTACAAATGTCTTCGGGGATAGATATTAAAACTTCGAGTTTAAGTATAACTTTCTTACAAGATCCGAGAGCACTCAATTTGGTATTTTTATGAATAATTCCTTTAACAACCCTTTGCACATGTTCAAATATAGCTTGAAGTTATTGAGAAAATGTCCTTCTATATTAACGGGTCGTAGGATCCTATGGTTGGACATTCCCTTCCTTTCTTAACTTCTCAGGGATGAACCTTCCAAGAATAATCTTCTTGAGGAATAAATTCCAAAGGGGAGGCTTCTTGTTGAAGCCATATATGATATAATAGGAATATATAACAGGAATGGATAAATAAAGAAAGCGATAACAGAAATAAACACCAAAGGAAAAGGATACATGCAAGCTAGACTTGACTTACTTTAGGAAACTTTTGCATAGTCCCCCAGCTGTCGCGCCGCAAAAAATACAGAATCTCATCAGATTTTATTTATTCTAAACAAAAGGGAAAATAGTGATAAAACCCCAATGAGAATGGTCTCGCAACCAAGAGTGGATTCGGAAGTCGGTTATGCAAAGGGAAGGTATTAGCACCACTTACATCCATGGTACTCCATGGGAACCACTTGCTTGTATCAACACATATGGATATTATTTATCTGTATGTTGCTTGCTATCGGTGAAATGAGATGAATAATAATAAGGTGGGGGAAAGAATAAGTTTTAAGTTAGTGTGCTCGCCAAGGATTTGTGCCCTTGTGCCTACGTATCTTTATATATGCAATGAGGAAGTCAGAGCTCCGTAGTTCCACTCACAAATGGGGTATGTGCTGAAGGAGAAGTGCGATCCAAAATGCAGCAGAAATTAAAATTTTCTCCTTTAGAGATCCTTACGAATGGGCATGATCAGTGATAGAATAGTTACCTCTTGTGACGGTTGAAACCTTTGATGCAGATCTACGGAGCGATCACGAACGTTGAACGACGACAACGCCTCTACTCAGTCCACACGGACGAATTCCTTCAATCTCAGTGCTAGCTGCTACGAATGAAGGCTTTGTGTGTGTGTGTGTGTGTGAGAGAGAGAGAGAGAGAGAGAAAAAGAAAACGAAAATGAAACCGCAGCCAATGCTTCTACACAAGGGTTCTATTTATAGAACCACTTGTGTGGGCTTCAAGCTAAAAAGCCCACTTAAGTGTATGTGGCCCATATCTTATAATATGCCCAAAAACACTTAAGTGTGTGGTACCTTACCATATTTCGTATTCTACTTAAGTACACTGTACCTTATGATGTTCTACAACTCACTTGAGTGCACCGTACCTTACGGTGTTCCTTAGTTACTCTATCTCTCATCAATCCGTCCTTTGTGTGTGACCCTATAGGTTTTCGCGACATTGGCAATTATATTAAATCACGTGTTTAACATAATAAACAATGAGCGCTATCTAGCAACACATCATTGCTACCCAAGACACGAAAATGTCATGTGATCTGACAAATCCTTCTGTGATAATACTTATGCATATAATTACCCTTTTGCCCTTATGTCTATATTGAATACAAGGCATAGACCGTGTCATCCTTGTCCAGCTCAATATTGGGCCCATAGACATTCATCCTGTTATGCAGGATGAGCAAATTCCATCTAGGTCACTCATGTCCCTCAGCATGCTTCGTGGAGTACCAATCAACTGTCTTTATGGTTATCCAGTTACGGACAACGTTTGATCAACAATAAAGCACTCGACTCTACAACTAGGGTCCATAGTGGTTTCAGGTCGAAGGTTGGTATACACCATTATCACCATGAGAATAACTTATGACACTTTGCATAACATTCTATATAGTATTCTCATAGCGGGTCAATCCAGTATAAATATTACTCTTAATATTCATACCCATGTTTAAGACTTGATAACTCCTTATCCATGATCCATGAGATGTGATCATCAGTCTATATGCATAATAGTCTTAATGCTTTAATGTTATCCCACTTCACAATAAAGCTCGACTACGGATACTTTAAGAATAGTGTCTTTATGTTTAATGTGATCTCATGATCAAGTCACACTTGATACATTAAATGGACTAACTATTCTAGGGATTTTATTAAACAAACGTAATAAAGAAAAATCCTTTTATTATTAATAAATAATTCGATACAAGTACCAAAAGTATTGGCCTCTAGGGCTTACACCAACAATCTCCCACTAGCACTAGAGCCAATCAGGCATACCCATAATGCCCATAGATCTAATATGGCCATCATGCTTCTGTTGTTCAAGAGGCTTTGTCACTGGGTCAATAATATTGTCAAGTGTAGGTACTTTGCATATTTTCACATCTCATCTATCTATTATCTCTCGAATGAGGTGATAACGCTTAAGTATGTGTTTGGATCGTTGGTGAGATCTAGGCTCCTTAGCTTGTGCGATAGCACCATTGTTATCACAATAGAGATCAATGGGATCCACAATGCTAGGAACTATGCCAAGTTTACTAATGAACTTTTTGATCCAAACAGCTTCCTTTGCTGCACTTGAGGAAACAATATACTCGGCCTCGGTTGTAGAATCAACAACTGTATCTTGCTTTGAACTTTTCCAGCTCACAGCGCCACCGTTTAAGCAAAACACATAACCAGATTGCGATCTAAAGTCATCCTTATCTGTTTGGAAGCTAGCATCGGTGTATCCAATTATAGCCAGCTCTTCCTGACCTCTATATATCAAGAATGAGTCCTTAGTCCTTCTCAAATACTTAAGGATATTCTTGATAGCTACCCAATGAGCATCACCAGGATCAGATTGGTACCTACTTGTTGCACTCAAAGCATACGAGACATCTGGTCGAGTATATAACATGGCATACATGATGGATCCTATTGCAGATGCATATGGAATCTTATTCATGCGATCCCTTTCTTCCTTAGTTGAAGGGGATTGTGTTTTTGATAGACACAGGCCATGTTGCATAGGTATGAATCCTTTCTTGAAATTATGCATATTAAAGCGTCTCAGCACTTTGTCTATGCACGTACTCTGACTTAGGCCAAGCAGTTTTTGTGATCTATCTCTATAGATTTTGATTCCTAATATATAGGCTGTTTCACCTAGGTCCTTCATAGAAAAACATTTCCCCAACCAAGACTTTACTTGTTGTAGGGTAGGGACATCGTTTCTAATGAGTAATATGTCATCTACATATAAAACCAGGAAAAACGATCATGCTCTCACTAACCTTCTTGTAGATACAAGGCTCATCTTCGTTCTTGATCCATGACTAATACATCACCTTGACCAGTTATGAGATATCCATATCTCTCAGGTAGATGATGTATCCTGCCTGACCTACGCTGGTCTTAAGCAGGTTGCTCTTACACAACTACTTGTGTTTCCTGCTCTAATTCCTCCATAGGTGTATCAATGCTTTGTGATTCTTGAATTTCTTCAAGCTCTACTTTCCTCCCACTGATTCCTTTGGAAATAAAATCCTTTTCTAGGAAAACTCCAGTTCGAGCGACAAACACTTTACCCTCAGAAGGATTGTAGAAGTAATACCCTCTTGTTTCTTTAGAATACCCCATAAATAAGCATTTGTCAGATTTTGGCTCAAGCTTAGTTGAAACTTGTCGTTTCACATAAACTTCGCAACCCCTAATCTTCATGTAAGACATATGTGGTTTCTTACCACTCCATATCTCATATGGTGTCTTCTCAACCTTTTTGGATGGAACACGATTAAGTGTGTAAGCTGTTGTCAATAGTGCATGTCCCCAAAAGGAGTTTGGAAGATCGGCGTGACTCATCATGGATCGGACCATGTCTAACAGGGTTCGATTTCTTCTCTCAGATACACCATTCCATTAGGGTGTTCCAGGAGGAGTAAGTTGGGATAGGATCCCACACTCTTTCAGATGGTCATCAAACTCTAGGCTTAAATACTCACCACCTCGATCTGATCGAAGAGTTTTAATATTATTACCTAGTTGGTTTTAACTCGTTAGGTTTCACCCTTTTAGTATTAATGTTATAAATATGCATTTCGAGATCAATGGCATATAGTTCATTGCTCATTTGTGCAGTAGCATAGAATATATCATTCAAATAAATTGAGCAACAATTGTTCTTTATTATAAATGAAAAACAAAACTTGTCCAAACAAGAAATGAAAATAATATTTCTGCTAATTGCAGATACATAATAACAGTTCTCTAACTGAATTATTAAACCACTAGGTAAAGTCAATACATAAGTTCCTACGGCTAAAGCATCAACCTTTGCTCCATTGCCAACTCGTAGGTCAACTTCACCTTTTGCCAAATCTCTACTCCTTTTCAGCCCCTGCACATTTGTACAAATGTGAGAACCGCATGCAGTATCTAATACTCATGATGCAGAAGTAGATAAATTTATTTTAATAACAAAAATACCTGAAGTTAAAGTCTCTACTCCATTCTTCGTATCTTCCAGGTACTTTGGGCAATTTCTCTTCCAGTGTCCGGTCTTACCGCAATGGAAGCATGTGCCTGCCTCTGCTATGCCTCCACTAGGCTTCAAAGCAACAACAATGGGTATGGGTTTGGCAACTTCCTTGCCTTTCCCTTTGTCACCCTGCTTGGTGGGCCTTTTGTTCTGTCACTTTCCATTTCGATCATCAGAATGGACTTCCCTTTTGTCTTCAGATTCTGCTCAGCAGTTCTTAACATGGCTAGCAGTTCAGGAAGAGATTTATCCATATCATTCATATTGAAATTTAGGACAAATTGACTGAATCCATCTGACAACGATTGCAAGATCACATCAGTCGCAAGTTCCTTTCCGAGGGGAAAACCCAACCTTTCAAGGTTTTCCACGTACCCAATCATCTTGAGCATATGGGGACCTACAGGGGCTCCCTCAGCTAACTTGCCTTGAAAAAGGGCTTTTGAAACTTCAAACCTCTCATTCCTTGCTTGCTCTTGATAAAGTATCTTCAGGTGTTCGATCATATCGAACGCTGCCATGTTCTCATGTTGCTTTTATAACTCTGAGTTCATGGTAGCCAGCATGAGACAAGCAGTTTCATTGATGTCATCGACATGCTTCTTATAAGCATCTCTTTCTTTCTTAGGTGCAGAACTAGGAGGTTCCTCTTCAAGAACAGGTTTCTCCAAGACATACAGCTTTCTATCATGTTTGAGGACAATCCTCAGATTTCGGTGCCAATCCAGAAAATTTGTCCTACATAATTTTTCCTTGTCAAGGATTGATCGCAAAATGTTGTTAGAGGTGTTTGTTGTCATGGTAATCTACATAATAATTAATGAAAATATAAGTATCAATAACATATTTAATTAGGCCTTTAATTAAATATGCTCCCACTATTTTACTCAAAACAAATGACCATCATCATTTGATTCGGAAAATCCCGTTGGAAGATTTTCTAGTGGATCGAGATCCATATTTCACTTTGTTCTAAGTCTGCGTAGGCGGTTTACACAAAACTAGGTTATTTAGGTAGGAACTCCTTCCAATTGTATCTAATACAACTCTCGGAAATTTCAGTTGGGTGAATAACTCCTTATTCCAATACATCATATGGATCATTTCCAACTCTTGCTTCTAAACATATATAATCTTATTATAATTTGTTTAGTTAAGTTTGACCCATTGTTTTAGCAATTTGATATTACAATTATCACATCGCACCTTACTAATATAGAACGTGCACCCCGCGTAGGCGAAACCTACATTATCCGATACTAGTCTTGATGACTGCTAAAACTTGGAAAGCATAAACTTAATATTTAATTTGAGGGAATTGCAATTATCTGATCTCACCGACTTATTTATCATATAAATCGTCTCTCACATGCATCAACATACATTCACATGCATCAACATGCATAATGAAACAATTATGGCCCCTAACGCAATTGTTCTCCCAAGCCAATGAGAGAACCTAAGCTAACCTACTAACGATCTAAACTTCTCCAAGCAAGATCTTCAAGGTTGTCCTCCTTTGATATTGAATTCTTCTCTTTCTTCATAACATTGTCCTCCTTTGATATTGAATTCTTATCTTTCTTCATAACATTACATTACAGAAGAAACTCGTTTTACATACGAGGGATTGAGATGAGAAAGTAAGTTACATTAAGAGATTAAAAGGAGAGGCATGACACGCAGGTCGTATTTTAAAAACCAAAAACAAAATAAAGGATAACTAAGGCCATAACCGATCACCACAAGACAATAATAATAAACACATTATTATTATTAATTTTAATTCTTTTAATTAATTAAAACCAAATTAAATTTCGGCGATCGATCACACTACGCAGAGTTAGCCGGGGGTCCGCTGGCCGGTCAGCGGGAACGGGGTTTCCGCTTCCCGGTCAGCGGACGGTGGTTCCACTGACCAATCAGCGGACGGGGGTCAATGGGGCAGCGCCCCTTGCGAGGTTGTAGGGGCAGCGCCCCTGTCCGAAATTTTTAATGAACAATTCATTTGAAATCGACATCGTTTTGCATCAACACAAATCTTGCGCAGTCACAAAATGGAAACCCCGAGAATTCTGACTCTATGAATGTGACGATCGTCACAAGCATATTACGACCGTCACGTCCAGTTTGTTACGACCGTCACAGGCCCATGACGAACGTCACGCAATCAAAATAACAGAAACGCCTAGAATTCTGGATCTGTGAATGTGACGACCGTCACAAAGCATGTTACGACCGTCACGTCCAGCTTGTTATGATCGTCACAAGCCCATGACGATCGTCACGCGGCCAAAATCATCGCTTTTTGAAACAGTCAACAGACTTGATCCAAGAAGCGCTTAATTCACAACTCCTTGACGGCACAACCCTTGTGCCGTCACTAACCCTAATGCACCAATTTCAGACCGCCAAACACATCTCGATTGTTGATTCAGTATGATTGATCAACAGGTCATTGCTTCACCATACTAATGTCGGATTCTGAAGCAAATGACCATTGATCGCTCAAAGGAAAAACAACCATTAAGTGTTTGAATGAACGAAACAGAAACAATATATCATATATACCGTATTTTGCATTAGGATTACTTATATCACATATATAACTTGATCGATCTCAATTGCGTAACCTATGGACGATCGATGTATCACTGCTTCACCATACTAATATCGGTTCCGAAGCATAGTCAACATCAATCATCCAAATCGTACACACATGATGCCAAATTTAATTACTCGTTTATTCTTTAATTCATTATGTCTTTTAATCATATTAATACAGAAAATAAACAACTATCAGATGCATGGTTTCGTAAGTGACTCTGATACCACTGAAGGAGAAGTGCGATCCAAAACGCAGTGGAAATTAAAATTTTCTCCTTTAGAGATCCTTACGAATGGGCATGATCAGTGATAGAATAGTTACCTCTTGTGACGGTTGAAACCTTTGATGCAGATCTATGGAGCGATCACGAACGTTGAACAACGACAACGCCTCTACTTAGTCCACACGGACGAATTTCTTCAATCTCAGTGCTAGCTGCTACGAATGAAGGCTTTGAGTGAGTGAGAGAGAGAGAGAGAGAGAGAGAGAGAGAGAAAGAAAACGAAAATGCAACTGCAGCCAATGCTTCTGCACAAGGGTTCTATTTATAGAACCACTTGTGTGGGCTTCAAGCTAAAAAACCCACTTAAGTGTATGTGGCACATATCTTATAATATGCCCAAAAACACTTAAGCGCGTGGTACCTTACCATATTTCGTATTCTACTTAAGTACATTGTACCTTACGATATTCTATAATTCACTTAAGTGCACCGTACCTTACGGTGTTCCTTAGTTACTCTATCTCTCATCAATCCGTCCTTTGTGTGTGACCCTGTAGGTTTTCGCGACATTGACAATTATATTAAATCACGCATTTAACATAATAAACAGTGAGCGGTATCTAGCAACACAACACTACTACCCAAGACACGAAAATGTCATGTGATCTGACAAATCCTTCTGTGATAATACTTATGCGTATAATTACCATTTTGCCCTTATGTCTATATTGAACACAAGGCATAGACCGTGTCATCCTTGTCCAATTCAATATTAGGCCCATAGACATTCATCCTGTTATGCAGGATGGGAAAATTCCATCTAGGTCACTCATGTCCCCCAGCATGCTTCGTGGAGTACCCATCAACTATCTTTATGGTTATCCAGTTACAGACAATGTTTGATCAACAATAAAGCACTCGACTCTACATCTAGGGTCCATAGTGGTTTCAGGTCGAAGGGTGGTATACACCATTATCACCATGAGAATAACTTATGACACTTTGCATAACATTCTGTCGCATCTCGAAAAATACGATTCCTCGTGATGGTCGCGGAAAAATTAAATTCGAACAGAGTCGCCACCGAACTTTATTTATCCCAATGAAGGAATAGGAAAATATCGATAAAACCTTTAGAAAATGGAATAATGGTCGTCGCAACCATATTTGGGTTCGGGAGTGGATTACGTAAGGGGAAGGTATTAGCACCCCTTACGTCTATTGTACTCAACGGAAACCTTTTAGTTCTAATGTGCGTTTCGAGTGTTAATTTTTATTTGTTTGTTGTCTTTGGGCTATAAGATATTGAAAAGGATTAAACATTGGTTCTTTCTGAGGCTTAAGCATTGGTTTGTTATGCGCATTAGAAAGGATTAAACAGTGTTCTTTCTGAAAAGAGTTTTGGTCACACGAGGGTGACAAGTTGGATTAATATGTTAGATATTTTGATTGGTTTCGATCGCAAGAGGGCGAGAAAAGATAGATTTGATGTGTTAAGGTATTTTGGTTGGATGACGATTACTCGGATAGTCGAGTAAGAAAACTCGTATCCTAATAACCGGGAAAGGGAATAGAAGACTCTAGACCACCTCCCTTTTCATCCTTAATTGTAAAAGGAGTTTGATAATAGTTAAGGTGTTTTGGCTAGATGACGATTACTCGGATAATCGAGCAAGACAACTCGTACCCTAATAGTCGGAAAAGGGAGTAGAAGACTCTAGACCACTTTCTTTTTCATCCTTAATTATAGAAAGGATTTGATAATAGTTAAGGTGTTTTGAACGGATGACGAATACTTGGATAATCGAGTAAGATAACTCGTATCCTAATAATCGAGAAAAGGAATAGAAGACTCTAGACCGTTTTCTGTTTCATCTGAATATTTATGAAAATAAGGTTGTATATGGTTGACGTATTTTAGAATGAACGACAAGTATTTGAATGACTGAGTAAGACAACTCACATCCAAGCATTTGAGAAGAGGAGTTGAAAACTTAAAACCATCTCCTTTTTCGTATAGTTTGTTAAGAAAATGATTTGATTAAGTTGTATGTTTGCGGAAAAATGACAATTGTTCGACTGACCGAGTAAGAGAACTCGTATTCGACCAATTGAGGAGAGAAGTTGAAAACTCAAAGTCATCTCCTTTTTTTATTTCGTTATTACGCAATAGTTTGATTTAATCGGGGTTTAGAAGTTTGTAGAGGAACAACAATTATTTGACTAACCAAGTAAGAGAACTTGTATTCAAATAATCGAGGAGAAAAATTGAAGACTCAAAGTCATCTCTCTTTTGGTTTCTGGTTATAAAAGGATTTGATTTGTTTATACTTAAGTGGATTAGAAATGACGATTATTCGACTGACTGAGTAAGAGAATTCGTATTCGAATAATCGAGGAGAGGAGTTGAAAACTCAAAACCATCTCCTTTTTTCATTTCTAAATGAAATAGTATTTAATTGTGATTAGGTATTTTAATTTAATTTTAATAAAGAATACTCGATGTTAGATCGAGGTTTAAAATTTATGTTTACGAATGGATATAATTTATTTAATGTATTATGCTTCTAATCGATTAATTAAAATCGAATAGGTCTCATTGTAAGAAAGCCCAAGAGTAAGCCATATGAGGTTGATGGCGACGCTTTAAAAGCGATCGACTTACAAAAAGGTGTCTAAAAATGGGCTCGACTGAATCGAGAATTGTGTGATCTTAATGGTGTAATCGATGATGAAGTGGTTTTGAAATAATAGGGAAAATGATTAGAAATTGAGACCGATTAATGGAACTGTGACATCTTAGTGAAAATAAAAAGAAATAATAGTTATTATTTTTTTGCACTATAATTTATTAATATTATTCAAGGATATCAACAAGATATTAAAATTCTACAAAGTTCTGACCATGATTTTTATAGGAGCATGCATGAGATTTTTCACTAGTCATGGTTATACACAATCGAGAACGAAAATAAGTGTCACCGAAGATAGAAATAATTGGATATTGAAACTCATTATAATAGTAGGATTACTAGTTTCTATCTCATGTAAAAAATTAAAATATGTTTCAAACTAATTTCAAACATTCCCATTTTTCTAGACATATATGTAACACTACACACAAAAAAAAAATAGTCATCCCTCATGTAACATTACACTAATCATCCATCATATTTTATTCTTCAAATTGGAAACCAATTAATAATGAAAATGATATTTATCATCAACTAGAGCACAAAAAGTTGAAGGCTTAGATATTAATAGTTATCACTTAGCACTTTACTTTATGGATTCAACGGTTAAAACTTTGAGTCAAACTATATTAACTTCTAAAATTATCATCCCACTAATTAAATCCAAAACATTCCACATTGTAATATCAAGAAAATTCATTACTCCATGAATAAAATTCAAGTAATTCGGAATAAAATTCAACTCAGAGAAAAAAAAAACTCAATTCAAAATAATATGTAAGGATTTATTAAAATTCATTCAACTCTAAGTTTTCAAGAATGTATGGATTTATGAAATTAGATGTTGAAGCATAAAAAAAAATGTTAATAATTTTGAGGCTTGTTTTTGTGACATTCGAACAGCAAAACAGTAGTAATAATTCATTCACATGATCTGGAACTTAAATTGTAAATCTAATGTTACTCTATCATAGGTTGTATATCCATTGTAACCACAATGCAGCAGCAACACGAATCGTTATATATTAACACTGAAATCAATCCGGCACACGCACCGCATAATCAAAACAAAACAGGAACGAACATCACAATTTCAACACTGATCAACAAATGGGAGAATCAAATCAGAAATTGCACGCAATCAAATAGTATACACACCATAAAGCTCTAACATCAAACGCAATATTCACATGCATATAACCAGTGTGTGAAAAGCAGCAAAATTGAAGAACTCCGACGCCACAAAGTCTTTAACATAACCGCTAACAAATCTCTGAATTATAGATACGAGCCAAACACATCAGTAGCCTATCATTAACACATTCATCAACAGAAACAAGATAATGCATGCACGTATGTATTCAAGAGCAAAAAGCATAGTATGCAAACATTTTCGAATTATGGCAATAGATTTGTACAACAGTAAACAAACAAAAACGACATAATGCATATAACACAATAAGAACCTTGAATTGAAACCGAAACAAATATTAGAGCTATAAGCATGATTCAACAGCTAGAACAGAACCAAAATATGATACAAGTTCCTGTTTATAACAGTATTTTCAACATTATAATATCGAATACCAAAACGGTATAACCCAATCGGAGAGGAAGTAAATATGCAATTGAAACAGAAATATAATCGAAACATTTACACGTCAAAGTTGCGAATGGTATTTGATTTTAAATGTGACAACTTAAGCACACAACAACAACAACATGATCACATCGAAAATACCCCGGAAAAGAATATTACAACATACCCATCAACATAGATTACTGCAACCGAATCAAAACCAAAACTGTGGCTATAACAAACAGCATAACATCCAGGAAAACATGACATAAACTGTTATACGCGATGCCAAACCATTTTAATTCTGCGGCAAGAAAATAATAACAGTAAACCTGTAACCAATCCATTGTAATCAATACTAAATTACCCCGACATAACACATCATGAAGTTCAATATGCCCACAGAATCAACATGATACAATTAACAGGACGTAAAGAGAGTAACATCAACAAACCTGTTGGATATAACAATAAACAAAAGCCTTGCCCATAAGAACAATATAACACTTTGCCAAACAGAAAACCAACTGGACGTGCCAAATATAAGTTGCAATTCAATATGTATAATGCTCACAAATTATCATAACAGCAAAAACCTTCTAGAGTTAGTTATAGCAACACCTTGGTAAGATAATCTACAGACTAAAATACAATATGAAATCAGTAGAGAACAATGAGGCCAAAGTCGTATTCAAACCGACTACCAAATTGAATCAATTTCAGAATATCCATATTACTATAATAGTTGCAACAATTTGTGATACAAGAGAAATCAACACAAACCAGTGATAAAAGTTTACTGTAATAACAGAGTTATTCTCAAAATAAACTAGTGATAAAAGTTTACTGTAATAGCAGAGTTATTCTCAAAACAATCCAGTGATAGAAGTTTACTGTAATAACAAAGTTATTCTCAAAACAAACCAGTGATAGAAGTTTACTGTAATAACAGAGTTATTCTCAAAATCACAACACAGTAAGCATACGAAATCGAGATTTTTACGGAAGTTGTGTCACTGCTGTCATTTGTTGTCGTTGCAGAGCTTAAAGGTTTGTTGTTTGGTTTCGTCGGTTGTGGAAGCACGACGGAAAGAAACGAGGCGAAGTTGCTCAAATTCCCGTTGTTGCGGAAACACGGGTTGAGTCGAGGTTGTGGTCGACGGTGTGAATAGTGAATTCAAACACGAATGGAGGTTTGTCGGTGATGAGCTGAGCCGTGTCGATTCCGGCGGAAGGAAAAAGACGAGCGAGGCGATGGTGTCGATGTGGTGTTCTGCGGCGGGTTTTGAAGATGTGCCGACAATGGTGTTTTTCTCCCGTTTTGTGAGGGATTTGGATGGTTGGATCGGCGGGTGCTATGGTGTCGTGACGGCAAACCGCGAGGTTACGTTTTGTTGTTGATGGTTAGTTTACTTGGTGAGTTTTGTGGAGTGTTCAGGTGAGTGAGGGGTGTCCCCTCTTTTCTGTTTTTTCTTTCCTTTTTTGTAGCATGTGAAGGAGGCGTGTGAAGAGTGATGAATGGTAGCTGATGATATGATGTTTTTGAGAGAGTGAGGTGCTTTCTTGGTAGATGAGGAAAACGTGTTTGTTATATGAGTGCAGAGAGGATACCGTGAATGAGTGTGATGGGTGGCGTGAGAGGATAGAACTTGAGGTGAGTGTCTCAATTTATTTTCTTTTTCTTTTCCTGCTTCCCTTTCACGTGAGAGAGAGAGGCTAAGAGAGTGATGAGAGGGACATGAGCTGTCAAAAAAGATTTTTTTTTAAGATTTTTAATATTGGCTATTTAAAAAGGATCCAATGTTAAAAACATATTTTATTTGTTAACCATTATTATTACTTATTATTAAAGAAAAATATTTATTAAAAATTCCTAAATAATAATTTTATTTAAGTAATAATAATAATAATAAAACAATCTCTAATTTGGATACTAGAACAAAGAAATAAAGGACCGATTATAAATAGAAGTCGGACGATTGCTCGAAAAATTTAATCAGACACACTAAAATGATCAGCACAAAATATACTTATTGAAAAAATACAGAGTTTCTTCAAATTCTGAAATAAACTTTCACCGGTTAAAAGGCTCAAACAGATTAAAATGCAGCTGAGCAAGTTGCCGAAAAATATTACGAGCACATCAAGCTAAACTACGCGAACCGTAGATTAATAATACTGGCGTCTGTGAGTTTAATTTCGAAACTTTTTACCCGCTGATTTTACACGTTCTTGAGAAAAGATTCAACCGATTTGTCTGTATTTTCAAGAATTTATTCCGACTGATATTTTAAGTATTATTCATGATGGAATGCATGTCATGCCGTGCATATGATGCAAATTAAAAATGAAATCGATTTTACAAAAATTTAAATATGCCCGGACAAAATTGGGGTATGACACATTCTATATAGTATTCTCATAACGGGTCAATCCAGTATAAATATTACTCTTAATATTCATACCTATGTTTAAGACTTGATAACTCCCTATCCATGATCCATGAGATGTGATCATCAGTCTATATACATAATAGTCTTAATGCTTTAATGTTATCCCACTTCACAATAAAGCTCGACTACGGATACTTTAAGAATAGTGTCCTTATGTTTAATGTGATCTCATGATCAAGTCATACTTGATACATTAAACAGACTAGCTATTCTAGGGACTTTATTAAACAAACGTAATAAAGAAAAAGCCTTTTATTATTAATAAATAATTCGATACAAGTACCAAAAGTATTGGCCTCTAGGGCTTACACCAACATGTGCATGGTTGTTTTACTAAATAATATTAACGTTCACGTGCTACTGTTCACTTGCTTGTATGCTTTGACATGGGAGCGGGAAGTATTTGCTTGTTTGCGGTAGAGTGGATGCGCTTGGATCGCACTCTAGCAGTTAAGCATTACTTGCTCACACATGGAGGCTTAAGCGTCATTCACGGTAGAACGAAAGTAACATGTACTTTTTGAAAGGTTTTGAGATTGCACTAAGGCAAAATATGATTTGATTTGTTGGGGTTGATTTTAGTATGGAGACAAGCATTAAATCCTTGACTAAATACAGTCAACAGTCTGAAAACTCGGGAGTTTAGAGGATAATGTTATCCTAACCACTTTTTTTCATCCAAAAGAGATTTGAATTAGGAAAAAATGTTTGGCAAGTCTAATCATTGGAACTAGAGGGAGACAAGTATTTGACCCTTGACTAAATATGACCAACAATCAGAATACTTAGGAGTCGATAGGACAATGGCATCCTAACTATCATTTTCTCCCTCATAGCACCTATATCTAACTTGTTTGAATCATTAGATGTTTTAAGGGGGAAGTCAAGTGTCAGGTCCTCAAGTTTGGTACGATCAACAACCCAAGTACTTGAATGTTGTGTACAAGCACGTACACCCCATTTTTGCATTTCAGTTAGTTATGAAAATGGTTTTGAAAAAAGCATTTGACATTGGATCAAATGTTTGGATTTATTATGAAAAAGTGTGTGAAGAATGGAGTGGAGAGAGATAAAATGAGATTGAGAAGAGAATGAATAAGAGATGTGGATCATGGATCATATAATGGATGAGAAATACTTGATGTTGGGTCAAGTATTTGCATTGCAATGTGTGAGTTTTATTTGGAAAACAACTTGACTTTGGATCAAGTACATTTTGTTTCTCTTGAAATGATTTATTTTTATTGTTTGTTTTTATCTTTTTAGTTAGCATGCATGATGAACTAATAAGAAAAATAAACCTAGACTATTACACTTCATGGGGTGGAGGGACATGTGACCCACAATGGGAGGATGTAAGCATTACAACATAAATGGAAATGGAAATGAATTAAACAAGTACAAACCATGTACCATGCCTAAAACATACAAGTGGCATGATACTCCACACAATACAATTCAATTGAATGGGTTAAAGGCAATGGATAACTTGGATGATACTTGAAGCTTAAACTCACATGTGAACACAAACATGAATCAAAGTTAGTTAAACAATATGAACCAAATGGAATTAAAATGCTAAAACAAATGAACCATGAAATTCTATGATGAAATGATATAATGATGTAAGTACATTGACCATGGTGAAAACAATGGACATCATATCAAATTGAAATATCATTTTCAATTTGGATTCAATAACCACAACCAAAGAGATTTATCAATTAAAATGGAATTAAAATCATAACGGCATGTGAAATTAACATAGAATTAAAATTCAAGAATTGAAATGAATAATCACATCAAAATATACATGACTAAACTAATGTTTTTAGGGGATTTTCTAATTTGATTAGTAAAACAATTACTTAAAGATTTTAAAAAACATTGATAATGATGATGTATTACTAAATTATTTTGTACCATAAAAGTCTTGAATAACCCCGTCATGATCTAACTTAAATGTTTTCTTTAGTGCCTGAACCCTCAAACAAAAGATCATTTTTAAGAACAATATGAGGAAATAACTAATGCTTTCAAACCATTTGTAAGAAAATGACTTATTTCAAGACTCTCCAATTTTCTGTTACAATACAATCGAAGAAAATATATCAAATTCTTATATAAACATGATATAATTAATTGCCTAAATAATTTGGCTAAATTCTTATATAAACATGATATAATGTATCAAATTCTAAATGACATTTAATCATGAAAATTAAACTAACAATCAATACATTTTAATTATTTTTAAACATGGTAAAAAATGATTAAAATCAATAAAAAAAATAAAATCATAAAAAAATTGTAAAGAAAAAAAATAAAAGAAAAACAATTACAATGAATTAATGGTCTAGGGGCACGTGGAGTGGAAAACGGTGCAAATATGCTTCAGGCGCATGGGTCTAAGGGGCCAAGGCCCACTGAAATTGCCTTGGTCAGGGGGGGTTCAGAATGAAAGCATGGGTGATAGTGAGTAAACAATGGCCAAACCCAATACTCATGGCCTAATCAGAACAATGCTTGTTTAACTTTAATTTGTTTATTATTGTACCATGAAAGCTAATTGCTATTTTTTTAAAAAAAATTTGTTACATGATTATATCCGCTTGAAGGTGACATCGCACGGGTCAAAGCTGAAGGACTTTCCAAATATTTTGATGCCTGAGTCGGTCAGATGGATTGTAGGTGAGTTCGAGCTCTTTGATTTTGCCCACTGCTCCCTCACCATGCTCGACGCTCCACTACCTAATGTGTTTATGAGAGATGGCACAAGGAGACATCTTCATTTCATCTTTCATTTGGGGAGATGACTATCACTCTGGATGATGTTTCCTCATTGTTCCATCTCCCCATCAGCGACAAATTTTGGATGGCTTTTCTTCTTAGCCTTTCGCTTGCATGTATGACTGATGCACAAGATTTGAGAGTTTTTGAGGAGGTCGTGCAGAAGGAGTTTGCCTTCAACAAGGGCGCTCACCTTCATATGTCTTGACTTCAGAAGATGTATGATGATGCCGCTAGGATGTACATGCTACATCTAATAACATGTACTCTCTTTGCGGACAAGTCAGATGTTTATATTGACGCCAACTACGCGTGTTTGTTCATAGCCTTGAGGTTACCAGTTGGGCTTTAGGGTGTGTTGCGTTGACCATTATATATACAACACTTAAAATGGCGATAATATTTGAGACCAGACAACTTGCTGGTTATTTGAGTCTGTTACATGTATATTTGAAATTATTATTTGTTGTTGATTTCTTATTTAATTGTAATGAATAACATTTCTTATTTATTATTTGTTGTGCCTGTGTTTTGATATCAATGCTGGATATACAAGCATTTCCCCATCCAACGTGACATGAGAGTGCGACATTCCCGAGTGGGGTCCCCATGGGCGAGGGAATTGAGGCCCAGACAGTCACATCCCCATGTTGTTGTTGAGTACAAGAGGAGGCTCAATGCGCTGAATGTAGATTATGTCATTTGGACACCATACACTGATCATAGAGTCCATTGTGAATTCGAGGAGTCTTCATTATATTCAGGTTATATGCGGTGGGAGACCATGGTTGCTAGACACTTGCCTGAGAGGTGTTTGCGATAGTATGTATATGTTTAGAGTATCCTATGACCAATTTCGAATATACCATTTACAGGCATTGATTGGTGTTTTCAGAGTAATTTCATCAGCTCTGGTCGTGCCATTAGAGATCGAGTAGTTCTTGCTCAGCATCCCTCGCAGTGTGATGATGGTTACTTAGAGTGGTATCTCGCTGGACCACACCCTCACATCATCCCACTTGTTGAGCATACAAATGATGTTATACCTTCTGATGTTGGGGTACCTGTCGATGACGTACCTCCGCCGCCTCTTACAGTTGACGCCGATGATCAGTAGTACCTCTAGGTGATTGTAGTTATTATTGATAACCTCATGGGTTTGATAAACCCAGATGTCGAGGTTTATACTGGATTATCTTGGGCTGCACACATAGCCTGTGGGAGGCCTATTTAGATATATTTTTTATATTATGTATTATTTGTATATTACTCAGACATCTTCATCAGAAACTTTTTTATTAGATAATATTTTTGATCTTTCATTCATGCAACATCAACATAAACTAACATTTGATAGTGAGTTACATAAGAAAACCTAGACACTACCAGATGATTTTGGACGTTTCATCATCTTCATTATGTCGTCGACAGACCTTGAAATCTTAATATCTAACTCGACCGACCTCTTTGTTAACCTACAACGAAATGATCTTCACATATCCTTCACATCTTCATCGGTCTTCAACTCAATAATGTTGTATTTCACCCTTCTGTCAGTATCAATCCAATCTTCACGAAATTCGATCTTTATCATTTTTCAGTTTTCAGTATCAAACAACAATTCATTCAACTTGGACGTAAGGCCAACAAAAGATGTTGTGTCATCCAGAAGACGCAACTCTACGAGAGGTGAAGCTCCGTTGTAGTACACTTATGACTTAATCAAAAATTGAGGAAAACACATTTTTTGAAATGTTTTTATCAAACAACAGGTGATCCCTTATTTATACAACTTTGCATTTACTCTGGACACACAAAACTGTCAATGCAATAACAACCATCCAAAATCGTCGGCAAAATTTTGAGCGTTTAAATTTTCAAACAAATAACATTATCGAAAATTTCACTTTAATTGAAATTTCCGGTATCAAATGATAAATTTCAAATTTCTGATATTAATTGTAACTTATCGGAAATTCAAAAATTTCAGTATACCAAAAATTTACAATACACTACCGGAATTTTGTTTGTACCTGAAATTTTAATTTTGTCTAACTGAAGTTTTGAACGGAAATTTCATTCAATTTTTTAATCAGAGACAATTTTGACAATTTGAAACTATGGGTTCCATTTATAGATGGGTGACAAATTAAATTCTCCTTGACTTAACTCCAAGATCCAAAAACCGGATACTACAAGCCCATTCATTACACACCTAAAATGACCCGGGGGAGCTCCGGCAGGTGCTACTCAAACACAATACCAAATCATCTAACTATAAAGGAGATGAAATTTGGTTCTGCGGCAAGTCTTGAGAAGTAAGTCTAGAACAAAATTTGGTTCTTTCTATGGCAGTAGTTAGTTTTAACCTGAAAATTGCAATTTCTTGGGCCCGGTTCCTGGTCCTACCTATCAAACCGGTCGGTCGGTTCGGTTTATATTACCACTGCTTCCACCAACCCCATCCATTACATAACCCAACAACCCCTTCATTTTCCGTCATACAACAGAGTGGAAAGCAGCACCTACCACCGGTAACTACTACATTTTTATTTCCTTCTATTCTCTCAATTTAATCCTCTCAACTTAATTAAACTCAATTATCTTTCTCTTTAGTTCAATTTATGATGAAGAATGCAACGTTAATCTGCGTCCCTATAATGGGCGAAACCGTCGAAAAAATGGTACTTGATATACAAAAAGCTAAACTCAATGGAGCAGACCTTGTCGAAATTCGATTAGATTCTCTCAGCACTTTCAATCCTCATCAAGATCTTAACACTTTCATTCAGCAACACCATTCCTTGCCCTTCTTGTTCACTTACAGGTTCCTTTTCGCGTTACTATGTTCATTTTTGATTAATTGTTGATAATTTGAATTGTATTGAATGATGATCAAAACATTATACCTTTTCTTAGACCGATATGGGAAGGTGGTAAGTATGATGGTGATGAAAACCGACGGTTGGATGCATTACGGTTAGCCATGGAATTGGGAGCTGATTACGTTGATATTGAACTTAAGGTTTGTTTCTTTTCACTTTATTGAATGCTTATTAGGATATGGGAAGGTGGTAAGTATGATGGTGATGAATACCTTTTCTGTCATTTGATGAAGCTGGATACTGTCCTTGTGTTATTTGCTATCTGATATGTTCTGAATTCTAAACTTAGTGCGACATTTCATGTTCCTGCCATATCTCCAAAGGTTGCTCACGAGTTCTATGACTCTATACGTGGGAAGACGTTCAACAAAACCAAAGTCATTGTTTCATCTCACAACTATCAGTATACTCCGTCAGTTGAGGATCTTGGCGACCTTGTGGCAAGAATACAAGCAACTGGGGCAGACATAGTAAAGATCGCAACGACTGCCGTGGAGATCACTGACGTGGCACGAATGTTTCAAATTATGGTGCATTCCCAAGTAAGTCATGTATGTCTGAAAGCGGAAATTTTGAATAAAATGTTGATCCCATGCACATTATCTCTTATCTTTGATGGTGGGTTATGGACCTTATACATTTCTGTCTTCAATTATTGCATGATCATAATTATAAAAGTACTTCAAGGTTGGTTAAGAAATCTGTTTCTTTCTGATTGATAGACAACTAAGTTGAGGAAGAGAGGTCAAAATTGTTGTCAATGTGCTTATTGATGAAGATAAAGAGACCGATGCAATGGAAGCAAATGCAAAATTTTAACCAGTATTTTGTGCCTACCATTTAAAACAATATACTGATGGTGCTGAAATGAATTCATGATGTACTCTGCCTTTACAGTTTACATTTTACATGTCAAATGAAGATCTGTAATAGGTCTGGATTATATGACCGTCTCATATATGATTCCTTAAAATTAATGTTGTCAATTTCAAGTCCCATTCCCCTCAAACAGCAATCCTGTTGCTGATTATAGTTTGACTGATAATGCTTATATTTGATAATTATTGCGTTAAGGTGTGTTATATGAAGAAAAATTAATTTTAACATAACTATTGTTGGGATTTTCAGGTTCCATTCATTGGACTTGTTATGGGTGACAGGGGATTGATTTCACGCGTGCTTTGTGCAAAATTTGGTGGGTATCTCACTTTTGGTACACTCGAGTCAGGGGTAGTTTCAGCTCCTGGTCAACCTACAATTAAGGATCTGTTGCATCTATACAATTTCAGACAACTGGGACCTGAGACAAAAGTATATGGGATTATTGGGAAGCCTGTCAGTCACAGTAAATCACCCATATTGTTTAATGAAGCCTTCAAGACAGTTGGTTTCAATGGAGTTTTTGTATTTTTATTGGTGGATGACCTTGCCAATTTTCTCAGGACTTACTCATCAACAGATTTTGTGGGATTCAGGTTTGAACTCCTTCTGAAGATTGTTTGAACTTATGTATTCTAATTTTTTGGCATTTCTTGCATGTCATACATGGTTACGTTATGCTAAGTGGTATTATAGTAATACATGCTACACTCTCATGGGTTTGTTAACAAGCTATGTTTGGAGAGTAAGCTATTAGTCTACTACTGATTTATCCATGGCTTGGGTTATTGATATGTCCACACTAAGTTTCAGGATACTTGCCACCTAATAACAATATTTCGAAACATAGGAAGTGCTGTCAAAGTAGTTCCAAATAAGAATATAAAATCATATTAGATATTTATCTTCTATGAGTTTTATGGTTTGTTTGATTTGAAGATTGCAATCTGTAAGGCTTTTTTCATGATATCTTACATCATTGTTTAAGGTTAATGGATCTATAATATTTATTGCTTGCCAAACACCGTAGCTGGTATATACATATTTTATCTCTCACACTACTAGGGTTTGATCTATAATATTTATATATTTCAGTGTTACTATTCCTCACAAGGAGTCTGCCCTTAAGTGCTGTGATGAGGTTGATCCAGTGGCTAAGGTATTTGGTTATTAGTTTACATTATGTTACAGTGTACATTCAATACTCTCAGATCATTCTTGAGAAGTGTTTCTATTTTCCTAATATTTTTTTTCAAATTGGTTATGCAGTCAATAGGAGCTGTAAACTGTATTGTAAGAAGACCGACAGATGGGAAGTTGATTGGGTATAACACTGATTATGTTGGTGCTATTTCTGCTATTGAGGATGGCCTACGAGGTAGGCGTCAAATCTAGCTGCTAGAAATTTATACTGTTACTGTTGTAGGTAACTCTCGCCTTCTGAGATGTTATTAAGTACATAAATCATTTTTTGGCAGGTAAGCTCAATAGCAGTGGTACAGCTGTTTCGCCGTTAGCTGGTAAGCTGTTTGTTGTTATTGGTGCTGGTGGTGCTGGTAAGGCACTTGCTTATGGTGCAAAAGAGAAAGGAGCCAGGATTGTGATTGCAAACCGCACCTATGGTAAGCTTAATGATACCTATTTTTCTACGTAAAGTTAAAAGAAATTCAATTGTGAAAGGTTCCCGATCTTGTTGCAAAACACCATATGTGGGGATAGTTGATAATCTGGTGAATTGTTATAGTTGATTAAATGGATGCTAATCATCTTCATGAGATGTTTCTACTTCTAGTCTAGAAGAGAAAAACCATTTTAGTGAAAAAGTTGCATGGTTTTGTGAATAATTAGTTATATTGATTAGTTAAATAAGAAAAGGTTTTTGTGTTTATAATATTATGTATTCCACTCATGTATGTAGATTTGTTTGTTCAGTTCATTGCCAAATGGATGCAAATTATATTGATTTGAACCATGCATTACTCTATTCTTTTGCTTATTAATATTTTCTCTTAAATAAGAAAAGGTTTCTGGATTTACAATCTTGTGTGTTCCACTCATGTATGTAGATTTGTTTGTTCAGTTTATTGTCATATGGATGCGGAAAATTTACACAAATTTTGCACAAAATCATGTGTTGCCTGCGGCTTCAATCAGTGTCGCATTCACTATATAGCTTTTATGACAAAAACACTCTTGTTTTTTTATTTCGCTTCTCCTGTAAAACATATTTAATGATGCATTATGTGTATTATTCATTTATATTCATATATAGATCGTGCCAGAGAACTTGCTGATGTAATCGGTGGAGATGCTTTAGCCCTCAGTGATTTAGATAGTTACCATCCAGAGGATGGTATGATTCTTGCAAACACAACATCTATTGGAATGCAACCAAAAGTTGATGAAACACCTATTTCTAAGGTATACTCCTTATATAGTTGTACTATCAATCAGTGTGCTATTATTATTAGTGGAATTTTTTAGTTTGATATTTTAATGACCACATCTACTTTCATTTTCCTTTTGCAGATTGGATTTCTATGCCAATAAAATATAATTATTTGCTTTGAAAATGCATTTTTCATTTGCTGATTTCACTATAATTTTGTAATATTACAATATTTTAAGAGATTAATTTGTATGTACTGATGGCGTAAAACTCTTTTAGACATGCATCTAATCAAATCACATCATGATGCCACTTTGTTATGCTGGTTTTTAAAATACCAACATGATGAAATGCGATTGGATGCACATGTAAAAACGTTTTGCACTGGTTGTGCTTACAAATTAAATTATGTGTATTCGCTATCAAGAATACTCATTCTTTATGTAGAAGTGGAGCTTTGGCCCAAATAAACACTTCTGCCATTGAAATTCATGTTTGGCCCATGGTGTTTCTGTTCTAGATGGGTGTCACTGTCAAATATTACTACGATTAAGGCATAATATATCTTACTATGGAATGAGAGTATGTTGAACTCGGGGAACTGATCACTCCTTTGTTTTTGTAGCATGCATTGAAATTTTACTCGCTGGTTTTCGATGCTGTCTACACACCAAAAGTTACTAGACTCTTGAAGGAAGCAGAAGAATCAGGAGTCACTATTGTAGAAGGAATGGAGATGTTTATTGGACAAGCATATGAGCAGTACGAGAAGTATACTGGATTGCCAGGTAAACTAACTGTTTGTATAATTGACTATGTTCTATGAACTTTTTGGCCCTGGTTCCGTCGTCCCTGTTTCACTGGTCTGTACTTTATTTGGTCCAGTGGTTTTAAACTAACATCTTATTTTAACTCTTTGATTTCACTTTGCATTTGCAGCACCAAAACAACTCTTCAGAAAAATTATGGAAAACTATTAATGAGGTTTGCTAGTCCTATCTTCTATCCACTGATCACATTTTCCTTTGTATAGAAACGTATGTCCTGCATGTAATTCTAATCCATCACTCCGAAAATGTTTGCTTTAGAAAATCTAGGGAATGTAACTGTCTCTCTGGTGATTTCACCTTTTCAGTTTATTATATACTTTTTGGTTTTTCCGATTAAACTTTTAGCACAGAATGCTTGATATAGATTTCTAGTTACCCATCTGTTTATTATCCTTGACCTATTCTCCTCTCAAACACTGGCTACAGATCTTATGAACTATCCGTTTGAACGTATGTTCTTCACATTTTTATTGTAATAGGACGAGAGTAACAAGGCATAGTATCTAAATGTGAAGGTAATGGTTTTTTCTTGATCTTTTGCAGAGTACATCTTAATCCTAGAAGCAAGATGGTGGTGATCTACATTGTTTACTTTTGTAATTTTATCTTCAAGGCTGTGATATCGGGTTGCATTTGTCATCTCAATTTTGTTTTTTACCCAAAAGAAAAAAAAAATTAGATTGCTTTGGATTGTTGGGGATCCTTCCATAGGGCTTAGTGATTTATATACATTTATCCTTCTCATTAGGAAGACTTCTTGGTGTTCACACCTAATATTCGCAGCCCGGTTTTGCTTTGTAGTTGTATTATTGTATTGTATGTAACTTTTAAGGCTGAATAACATTGTTTTCCAATTAGTTTTATGAGGAAAAGTAAAGAAGAAAATTAGGAAAAGGACTTGCGTTTGACAAATATATGTGTATGTGCAGGGCCGGCCTCCAAAATTTAAGAGAAATTTTTTTCTATCTCTATATGTTCCTTGACGAAAAGTTAAAAATGTCCCCAAATTTTGAAGATGTATTTTCAGACGCACCGTTTCTACCTAAAATAAGCGTAAATGGTTGAGCTTCTTTCACTTTATCAAAATTTAATTTGGAGATGCACCTCCGTATGTGTTTTCAGAGTTTGTTCGCAGATGCATCTCCGGATTAATATTTTTTTACAAGATTATTAGTTTTTTTTTAAGATGTATCTTCGAATGCGTTTAATTTATATATAACACACGGATAGACCCTTTCTCCATCTTCTTCATTTTATATTCAATTTTTGAGATACTCTTGTTGGAACTCGGGAGCAACATTCTTCTAGTCAATTTTTCAAGGAACAACAATACTACTTCAATATTTTCAATCCCAATTCATTCCACTCACTACATTCAATATTTTTCATCTTCATCAACTTTTTTTAATAAGTTTCTCATTTAGCTATTTATTTATTTATTAATGTATTAGGTAAAATAATTAATTTTAAATGTATTAGGTTGTAGTCAAATTCGAAATAAGTAGTTGTTAGAGACATGCACTATGATTTGGTTGTATTTTGGGTTGTTAGGGCAAGTTTGGTATCTCTTTCTGCATTGTTGCAAACACAAACTTTTTTTGAGATACATCTATGAACTATATCCTTGTTGGTTTTCGGAGATGCATATTCGAACATGTCCTGGATGCAAACTGATGTCATTTTCCCGCATTTTTCCAGGAAAAATGACCGCAAATAATGACGACAGAATGAGACTCGATCATGAAACCCAACATGCGTCCGTTCGACACGACAGGGCTAGACTTCAGAATGAGTAGGCCAGAGCTAGGCGGAGAACCGTCCCTATGCCTCTTGACGGGGAAGCATCGACTTCTAGGAGCCGCTTGTCACATGGGTCTTCATCCTAGGGGCACGTCTCATTTGCTCACGTAGAACAGGAGAAAGCTCTTGCTGCACACGATGATGTCCCTCCATTTACAGACCATTATCCAAAAGGACCCTCTGACACTTCCTTACTAATATACTATAAAAATTATGTTGCTTGGTATGTATGAGTCAGAGAGGTATATTTGTTAACGATTGCTATTTATATGTTTTAAACAAATTCCCTTGATATTTTTTTAACATGAGCGTGATTATTTGAAGTTGGTTAACCATAACAGAAAGATTTTGAAGCTTTATTAGCCTAAGGATCATTGATTCCAAAGTGTCATCTGATACTCCAGTCTTGTCGTCCTGTGCTCTTCTGGGTAGGGGTGTTTGTGGTGTAGTTTGGACATTTTGATGCTAAAAGTCATCCGAACCGCAAGAGAAAAAACACGCGGTTTAGTTTGGTTCAGTTGACTTTTAGGAGCAAAATTGAAAGAAACAAAATCAAACCAATGCGATTTGGTTTGGTTGGGTTAGTTCAGTTTTTATGATGATCTTTATGGTGACAAAGTCGAGAAGTTGGAGTTTTGTGAACCTTATGTATTTGGTAAATCCTGTAAGGTGAAGTTTAACAAAGGTAAACAAAGAACACATGAATCCCTTGATTATATTCATGCTGATCTTTGGGGGTCTGTAAGAAACCCTTCACATTCAGGTGCAAGGTATTTTCTATCCATAGTTGATGACTATTCCAGAAAGTTATGGGTATTCATTCAGAAGACTAAGGATGAAACTTTTGAAAATTTCAAGAGTTATAAGGTTCTGATGAAAACTCAGACTGTCAGAAAAGTTAAGAGGTTGAGAACAGACAATGGCCTTGGGTTATGCAATGAAGCTTTCGACAGTTACCGTGTCGAGTCTGGGATTACATGGCATAAGACTGTAGCAGGTACTCCTCAACAAAATGGCTTAGATGAGAGATTCAATCGAACAATCCTTGAAAGGGTTAGATGTATGTTGGTTAGTGTTGGATTGAAGAAGGTGTTTTGGGCAAAGGTTGTTTCGATAATAAGTTATCTGATAAATAGATGTCCCTCGACTTCCTTGAGAATGAAGACACCTGAAAAAATTTGGTTAGGACATCCACCAGATCTCGACAAACTTAGAGTATTTGACTGGATAGCCTATGCTTACATTAGGTAAGACAAGGTCGAACCTAGAGCTCTGAGATGCATGTTCCTTGGATATCCTAATAGAGTAAAAGGTTATAAGTTGTGGTGCCTATAGCGGTGAGTTCATGACCATCAAGCTATGGATAAGCTAGACGTCAATAAAACCAGAGTCGCCACCGCACTTTTATTGTTTCCAAGGGAAAGGGAAAAAGTATGAACAAAACCAAAAAGATAAGAAGTTTTCAAATCAAAACTAATAAAATGTCAGAGATTACAGGTAAGGGGGTTGGTTACACAGAGGGAAGGTGTTAACACCCAAAGTGTCCTAGGTACTCCTATGGAGCCATTTCTTGTGTGCATATGCGTTTTTGTATAAAATGATGTTTGCAATAAATAGAGTGGAGGGATGAGAAAATAATTTATTAATTATATTTTTGTGTTTGACAAGACCTTCAGACTTGTGTCTACGTACCAACATAAAATGAGGGATCAAAACCTCGTAATTCGTGGTAACAATTTCAAAGTGAGTGCATTGCTTTTAGCAAAAATTAAAGTTTAACAAAGGCACAAGAGGCCTAAAAGAGTTTGAATGAGTGTTAGTTCTTTTTGGCTTTTGAAATTTTAAGTCAAGTATAATTAAGTTCATTTACAAGTTTGATTAAGAAAGGAGTTTAAAAATGCAATGACATAAGACCGAAGTTTCTAATTTGCAAAATGGTCTAAGTTTAGAAAAAAAACACAAGCAAAGAAGATTTTTAAAAGGGATGGAGAGATTTGAAATTAAAGAGATGGGGAGGAGATGGAGAGACTAATCCTAAGCACAAATTTAAAAGTTAAGAGTTGAAAAGATCTGACCAATGGGCTGCAATCCAATAAACAAGAATGTCATATAGAAACCCAAATTACCTTGCACTTTAGAATCAAGCAAGATCAATACACAAATAGCAAGATGAAGAGCAAGGCATCAAATAAAGATAGCCACATCCAAGCTTAGCAACTCAAAGATAGGCACTAGGCACAGGTTCAAAGTAACAACTTCAATCAGACCATGTAGCAGATGAACTCAAATGGGATCACAATACTTGCTTCAAATGAAGTTCAAATCACAAGCACTTGGTTTCATGAAAGTTGGCATTGGCCAAGTCCTTTTGCATAGGGAATGTTGCCTAATTCTAAGTTCAAAGTCTCAGAGCAAACCAACAGTCCATACAAAATGTCTTTTAGGGTTTTTGTTGTTATTATGTACATTAAGGTCAAAATACCACAAACACAAACAAATATATACACAAGATATGGATCAAATGAGCAAAGTGAAAATGACATTAAAGTAAACAAGTTAAATGGTATGAAAAATGACAAATGAATAAAAGGCTCAAAAATTAAAGTGCATAAAAGTAAATGGCTCGAAATTAAATGTTAGTTGTCAATTGATTAGAAGTTAATATTGCTCTTGTTTTTGTTTTATTTAGGTCATTCTTTGGAGAACACTCAACCCACTTGTCACAAGCATGGATCCTTGAACCAAGACATCTTCCAAAGGAAGGAAAAAAGGCCAAGTTTCCACACAATACCACGAAAGAGGGGAGACTTACAATCTCACTTACTAGAATGCTATGCCTTTTTGCGTCAACAATTTAGCGCTATGTTAAGCAATCGTAATTGGACTTATGTAGAAGTCACAATTATTTGAGGTCGGGCAATAGAAATTTTAGTGTTAATGCATGTTAGACCATACTCCTAAAACATACCACACTTAAAAGAATATGCAAAAGGGGTGGACCTAATCTCATCCACACTTATGTTGATTTTGCAATCAACTAGCCTTAGGATATAGAGACATCATAGGTCCATGAAATAAATGAGAAGAGAATGGGATTGAGATGAAGAGGGAGGGGAAATGGAATTAATACAAATTGGTCAAAGGAGGACTTTTGTCAAATTAAAACCATTCATTCATTTTGGGAGATGAAATGTCCATTTCATCAATCCCCTAAATCCAATGATTTTAACTCAACAAAGTCAAATCAACCTTGACCAAGGCCCAACGACACAAGTCAAACTCAGCAAGTCAATATCAAAAGCTCAAAACAATTTACTTTGCATTTAAACAATTAAAATCAATTAAATAATGCATTAAATTAAATTATGGTTGGTCAAAATCCTAAAACCTCATCAAAACACCAAATAAATGGCCATGAGATTTATCATAGGTCAAACAATATCAAAGGACCTTGGAGAAAAAATTTCATAATTTTTGGGAACTTAAAAGTATTTTTAAAGAATTAAAAGTATTCATAAAATCAATTTGTTGATTCTAAGTGTTGGCAGCAATTTTGGTAAAACAAAGAGTGTTCACAAGATGTCATGTGTGATGTCTTAACATGAGATATCCTATGTACCTGCTGGAGTTCAAGAACATGTTAATGCAGGATTGTTTCAGAATGCCACATACAATGCCATGGCTTATGATATTGGATGTACCTGCTGGAGCTTAATTGAAAGACATGTTCATGCAGGATTGTTTCAGATGACATACACAAGGTCATGACATCTGATATGGCTGTACCTGCTGGAAGTTATAAAAGAAATTATTGGATTATGCAGGATTTTTCCAGGATGTCAGACCCGATGTCATGACATCCTGTACACAGAACATTCAGTATGAATGTCTGGTGTTTTGTGATTGCACAATTAATGGCAATCTTTGGATGATTGAAGATATGGCTAGCTGGCGCATTCAATCATGGATTACAACCAGATTTACTTATTTTCCAAGGAGATCTAAACAACTGTTATAAAAAGATTTGATTGGAAAATAGATTTAGGGTTTTCAAGATGTCCAAGCCCAGCTGGATGCTTATATAAAAAGGGACTTAGAAAACCTGTTTGTATACACAACCAATACTGAGCGAAATATAGAGAGAGAGTTAGGGTTTGTGTCTATTTAGTCGTAAGACTTGTAGGTCATTCAAGTCATCCATTGATGATTGAATTGGACTGATTTGTGGTTGTAATTTGTCACTCTAAAGCTGTTAAGCAAGAGTGTGTGTCTTCTTGATCAAAGCTGTGAAGCAAGATCAAGAGTGTGTCTTCTTGATTGAAACTGTGAAGTAAAATCAAGAGTGTGTAATTGAAAAGTATTTTCTTTTCACAAGGGATTGTTGTTTAAAATCACTGGTGTGTGATTGTAGGGAAGTGAGTGGGTTCTCATATCTAAGAGTGCTTAGGTAGAAATTGCACGGGTAGAGATTAGGTGAGAAAGACTGTAACTTGTTGAAGTGTACGGAGAGTCTTTGAACTAATTCTATTTTAGTGAATTTCCTTCCTGGCTTGGTAGCCCCCAAACGTAGGTGAGTTGCACCGAACTGGGTTAACAATTGCTTGTGTTATTTACTTTACAATTCTGTTTCTGTTTATCCATTGTGTATTACCAGATATTAGTGTCGTGACATTACCTTCAACATCTTATATCTGATACCAGAATTTCAATTGGTATCAGAGCAGGCATCCTGCTCTGGTTCTGGGTGAGATCTAGGGGCAATACTTTCTGGTACAATGGAGAGAGATGGAGGATCAGTTCATAGGCCACCAATTTTGGATGGTTCTAACTATGACTATTGGAAACCTAGAATGGTAGCGTTTCTGAAATCCCTTGATAACAAGGCTTGGAAAGCTGTGTTAACAGGTTGGGTACATCGTGTCATTACTAAAGAAGGAGAAGCCACCACTAAGAAGCCTTAAGAACAATTGTCCAAGGAGGAGGATGATCTTGCTCTTGGAAACTCTAAAGCCTTGAATGCAATATTCAATGGGGTAGACAAGAATATTTTTAGGCTGGTAAACAACTGTGAAGTGGCCAAAGAAGCTTGGGACATTCTCAAGACCACTCATGAAGGCACCTCTAGGGTTAAGATGTCTAGACTTCAACTGCTCACCTCCAAGTTTGAAAACTTAAGAATGAAAGAAGATGAAAATATTCATGAATTCTACATGAGTATCCTTGAAATTGCCAATGCCTCTGGAGCCTTGGGTGAGAAGATGTCAGATGAAAAGTTAGTAAGAAACATAATCAGATCACTCCCCAAAAGATTTGCTATGAAAGTAACAGCCATAGAGGAATCTCAAGACATCTTAAATATGAGAGTTGATGAGCTAATTGGATCCCTTCAAACATTTGAGATGGGAATATGTGATGGAGCTGAAAAGAAAGCCTAGAGCATAGCATTTATGTCAAACACTGAAGAGGAAGATGAGGAAGGTGGTCAAGATATTGATGAAGACCTGGAAAATGAGATAGCAATGCTGGGAAGACAGTTCAACATACTGATAAAAAGGGTAGATGTGAGAGCAAAGGGAAATGTCAAGAACATCACATCTAACATCAGTAAATCCAACAGATTTGGTAAGAAACCTACGTCTGAATAAAATCCCAAAGAAGTTCAGTGCTATGAGTGTAATGGGTATGGTCATATTAAAACTGAATGTGGGACCTACCTCAAGAAATAAAAGAGGAGTCTTGTGGCCTCGTGGTCTGATGGAAGTGAAACAGAAGAAGCCACAAACCATGTGACTGCATTGACAGGAAGATGGGGGTCTGAGGAAGAGTCAATTGATGATGAAAGAACCCTTAAAGAGTTGTGCCACAGAAGGGCAGGAGTGTGCAAACAAGTTGAAAGCCAGAAGAAAGTGATAGCTCAGCTGGAAAATGAAAAGGAAGAGCTTATGGAAACCATCTCAAACTTAAAGGTGGAAGCTGTATTCTTGAATTCCAAACTAGATGAGATGACTAAGTATGTAAGAATGCTTAACAATGGACCTGCCATCTTAGACAAGATTCTCCAGACTGGCCAAATAACAGGAAACAAATCTGGTATTGGATTCAAGGCTGAGTACAGTTATACTGGTTGCAAACCAAAATCCAAACCTAAGTGCAGCCATGTTAAAAGCAAACCTGAGATGTCACAACAGCAAAGAGGGAAACATCAAAGATGGAAATGCCAATACTGTGGAAAATTTGGCCACCTGAAGCCCTTTTGCTATAAGCTATATGGCTATCCTAGCCCTGGTCAGTCTCAACACCAATCAATGTCCAAGCATCACAAGACTGTCAATAAAAAGCAATGGGCTCCTAAAACAAAGGTCACAAGTCTCATAGCTCACACTTCCCTCAGAGTTTTTGCCAAAGAAGATTGGTATTTTGACAGTGGTTGCTCCAGACATATGACTGGGAACAAAAATCTGCTAACTGAACTTCATCCTCATGCCATGAGTTATGTTACCTTTGGTGATGGTGCAAAGGGGGAAATCAAGGGAATGGGTAGGCTGGATTGCCCTGGAGTTCCTGACCTTGATGATGTCCTACTCGTTAAGGGATTAACTGCAAATCTTATAAGCATCAGTCAACTGTGTGATCAAGGTCTGAATGTAAACTTCACAAAAACTGAATGCCTGATTACTAACAAAGAAAATAAAGTAATCATGAAGGGAGTTAGGTCCAAAGACAACTGCTACATGTGGAGCTCTCAAGAAACTGGATACTCCTCAATGTGTACCTTAGCCAAAGAAGAAGAGGTAAAGATATGGCATTGGGCCATCTGCACCTTAAAGGCATGAAAATGATCATATCCGTTGAAGCTGTTAGAGGAATTCCCAACTTAAAGATTGATGAGGGAAAATCTGTGGAGAATGTCAGGTTGGAAAACAAACAAGGATGTCACACCAGAGGCTTAGACATGACACTACTACCAGAGTCCTGGAGTTACTTCATATGGACTTGATGGGACCCATGCAATTTGAAAGCCTTGGTGGGAAGAAATATGCATATGTGGTGGTAGATGATTTCTCTAGATACACCTGGATCAATTTCATAAGAGAAAAATCGGATGTATTTGAAGTCTTTAAGGAGCTTTGTTTGAAACTTCAAAGGGAAAAAGAAAGTCCTGTTGTCAAAATTAGAAGTGATCATGAGAAGGAGTTTGAGAACAACAAATTTGCTGAATTCTGCTCTTCAGAAGGAATCCATCATGAGTTCTCATCCCCCATCACTCCCCAGCAAAATGGTGTGGTGGAAAGAAAAAATAGGACTCTTCAAGAATCAGCCAGAGCTATGATTCATGCTAAGAAATTGCCCTATCATTTTTGGGCTGAAGCCATGAACACAACCTGCTATGTTCACAACAGAGTGACATTGAAGAAAGGAACTCCCACAACCCTTTATGAAGTCTGGAAAGGAAGAAAACCCACAGTCAAATACTTCCATGTATTTGGTAGCAAATGCTATATCCTGGCTGATCGTGAGCAAAGAAGGAAGATGGATCCCAAAAGTGATAAAGGAATATTTCTGGGCTATTCAACAAACAGTAGAGCCTACATGGTCTTTAATTCCAGAACTAATGTTTTGATGGAATCCATTAATGTTGTGGTTGATGACCAACAGACGGATGTCACAGACGATGTTGAGACATCTCTGAATGATTCTCCAGTTGACCACTCAGACAAAAATAAGGAAGAAGAACCTCCTCAAGCTGAAACTGAAGATGACAAAATAAACAAGGGACCCTCTATCAGAATTCAGAAGGATCATCCCAAAGATCTTATCATAGGAGATCCAGATAAAGGAGTCACTACTAGATCAAGGGAAGTAATCTCACATGGCTGCTTTGTTTCAAAGATTGAACCCAGAAATATCAAGGAAGCCTTGACTTATGAGTTCTGGATCAATGCAATGCAAGAGGAGCTAGGCCAATTCAAGAGGAATGAAGTATGGGAATTGGTTTCTAGACCTGAAGAAGTAAATGTCATAGGAACAAAGTGGGTTTATAAGAATAAATCTGATGAACAAGGGGTTGTTACTAAAAACAAAGCTAGATTAGTAGCTCAAGGATATACTCAAGTTGAAGGAGTGGACTTTGATGAGACATTTGCTCCTGTAGCTCGCCTTGAGTCCATTAGACTATTGCTTGGAGTGACATGTATTATGAAATTCAAGCTGTTTCAAATGGATGTAAAAAGTGCCTTCTTGAATGGCTACTTAAATGAAGAAGTATATGTTGAACAGCCTAAAGGATTCACAGATCCAAATCTTCCACAACATGTGTACAGATTAAAGAAAGCCCTATATGGGTTGAAGCAAGCTCCCATGGCTTGGTATGAGAGACTCACAGTGTTCCTCACTGACAATGGATACAAAAAGGGAGGTATTGACAAAACTTTGTTTGTGAAGAATGAAGGAGGAAAGCTCATGGTGGCACAAATATATGTAGATGACATTGTTTTTGGTGGGATGTCAGAACAGATGGTTGAACATTTTGTTAGACAAATGCAATCAGAGTTTGAGATGAGCCTTGTTGGAGAGCTGACCTACTTTCTTGGGCTACAAGTCAAACAGATGGAAGACTCTATCTTTTTATCTCAAAGCAAGTATGCCAAGAACATTGTGAAGAAGTTTGGAATGGACAATGCAAGCCATAAAAGGACACCTGCTCCTACTCATGTGAAAATCTCCAAAGACGAAAATGGTGTCAGTGTAGATAAGAGTCTATACAGAAGCATGATAGGAAGTCTCCTATATCTCACAGCAAGCAGACCTGACATTGCATTTGCTGTAGGTGTTTGTGCTAGGTATCAAGCTGAACCAAAAGTCAGTCACATAAACCAAGTGAAGAGAATACTGAAATATGTCAATGGTACCAGTGACTATAGGATGTTGTATACTCATGGATCTGGATCCATGTTGACTGGTTACTGTGATGCTGACTAGGCTGGAAGTGCTGATGATAGGAAAAGCACATCTGGAGGATGCTTCTTTTTAGGGAACAATCTAATTTCATGGTTTAGCAAGAAACAAAACTGTGTATCTCTATCCACTGCTGAAGCTGAATACATAGCAGCTGGGAGTAATTGTTCTAAACTGGTCTGGATGAAGCAGATGTTGTCTGAATACAATGTCACACAAGAAGTCATGACATTATAAAATGATAACCCGAGTGCCATAAATATTTCCAAAAATCCTATTCAACATAGCATGACAAAGCACATTGACATTCGTCATCACTTCATCAGAGAACTCGTAGAAGAGAAGATCATAACTCTGGAGCATGTTACTACTGAAAAGCAATTAGCAGACATTTTCACTAAAGCTTTGGATGCCAATTAATTTGAATGGTTAAGGGGGAAGTTGGGGTTCTGTGTTCATGAGAACCTATAGTAAGCAAAGGAGTTTGTGGTTATCCCAGAGGATATTCTGGACTGGGAAAACTGTGTTGTAGCAAGGACTAGGCTGTGTGGCTGGAAGCTATTCTGATACTGATGTTTGATAGTTTAAAGATTTATATTGTCTAATTGGTCACCTTTGGTCAATTTTGACTAAAAAGGGGGAGAAGTTGTATGTGGCTGGACAGAAGGACAACTATTTTTGAAAGAAGTGCACAGGTGCTAAAACAGAATGTTGTTTTGTTTACAGATGTCAAAAAGGATGACTGATATGGTGCACAGGTGTTGATGTTGAAGCAGATGTCAGTATGACATTCTGGTTGGTACAGGTGCTGGAGTTATAGTAGCTGTTATTGTTGTTGTATGCACAGATTTAGGGGGAGAAGGAGTACCCTTGAGCATTTGTGTGTCTTACTAGTTGCATCCATAACTAGTAATTCTGTTTTTGTTGCACAGATTTAGGGGGAGGAGAAGAACCCTTGTGCATGTGTGTATTACTAGTAGCCATAGCTAGTAAATGTTTTGCTTCTGCTGCTGATTAAACTACTGTTATGTTGTTTAACTACTGATAGTTTACCTTGTGAACAAAAAGGACAGATATATGTTTTAGCCAAAATTTACCAAAGGGGGAGTTTGTTGATTCTAAGTGTTGGCAGCAATTTTGGTAAAACAAAGAGTGTTCACAAGATGTCATGTGTGATGTCTTAACATGAGATATCCTATGTACCTGCTGGAGTTCAAGAACATGTTAATGCAGGATTGTTTCAGAATGCCACATACAATGCCATGGCTTCTGATATTGGATGTACTTGTTGGAGCTTAATTGAAAGACATGTTCATGCAGAATTGTTTCAGATGACATACACAAGGTCATGACATCTGATATGGCTGTACCTGCTGGAAGTTATAAAAGGAATTATTGGATTATGCAGGATTTTTCCAGGATGTTAGACCCGATGTCATGACATCCTGTACACAGAACATTCAATATGAATGTCTGGTGTTTTGTGATTGCACAATTAATGGCAATCTTTGGATGATTGAAGATATGGCTAGCTGGCGCATTCAATCATGGATTACAACTAGATTTACTTATTTTCCAAGGAGATCTAAACAGCTGTTATAAAAAGATTTGATTGGAAAATAGATTTAGGGTTTTCAAGATGTCCAAGCCCAGCTGGATGCTTCTATAAAAAGGGACTTAGAAAACCTGTTTGTATACACAACCAATACTGAGCGAAATATAGAGAGAGAGCTAGGGTTTGTGTCTGTTTAGTCGTAAGACTTGTGGTTGTAATTTGTCACTCTAAAGCTGTTAAGCAAGAGTGTGTGTCTTCTTGATCAAAGTTGTGAAGCAAGATCAATAGTGTGTCTTCTTGATTGAAACCGTGAAGTAAAATCAAGAGTGTGTAATTGAAAAGTATTTTCTTTTCACAAGGGATTGTTGTTTAAAATCACTGGTGTGTGATTATAGGGAAGTGAGTGGGTTCTCATATCTAAGAGTGCTTAGGTAGAAATTGCACGGGTAGAGATTAGGTGAGAAAGACTGTAACTTGTTGAAGTGTACGAAGAGTCTTTGAACTAATTCTATTTTAGTGAATTTCCTTCCTGGCTTGGTAGCCCCCAGACGTAGGTGAGTTGCACCGAACTGGGTTAACAATTGCTTGTGTTATTTGCTTTACAATTCTGTTTCTATTTATCCATTGTGTATTACCAGATATTAGTGTCGTGACATTACCTTCGACATCTTATATCCGATACCAGAATTTCACAATTAAATTATGAAAAATATTAATAATGCCCAATAACTTGCCAGAACGGACTCCAAATGTACACTTGTTGGGATTCGGACGAAGCTTAAACTTCCTCAAACACTGAAAAAGCTTCAACAAGTGCCCTACATGTTCAACTTTCGTTCTTGACTTAGCAATCATATCATCAACATATACCTCGATCTCCTTGTGCATCATATCATGAAACAAGGTGGTCATAGCTCGTTGATACGTGGCTCCGGCGTTCTTCAAACCGAAGGGCATCACTCGATAACATAATGTTCCCCAAGGTGTGATGAATGTTGTCTTCTCCATATCCTCGGGTGCCATCTTAATCTGATTATATCCGGAAAATCCATCCATAAATGAGAAGACATTGAATTTAGTTGTATTGTCTACCAACATATCAATATGTGGTAGAGGAAAATCGTCTTTCGGACTAGCTTTATTCAAGTCCCTATAGTCCACACACATTCGGACTTTTCCATCTTTCTTAGGCACGGGCACAATATTGGCCACCCATTGAGGATATGTAGAAGTCACCAGAAACCCTGCATCAATTTGCTTCTGAACTTCCTCTTTGATCTTCACTGCCATATCAGGATGAGTTCTTCTGTGCTTCTGCTTCACAGGCACGCACTCAGGCTTTAAAGGTAGGAAATGTTGCACAATATCTGTATCTAGACCGGGCATGTCTTCATATGACTAGGCAAAGACATCAACATATTCTCGTAGCAATTCAATCAACCCCTTCTTAACATACTCCTCCAGGAGTGCCCCAATCTTCACTTCTCGCACACAATCTTCAGACCCCAAGTTGACTGTTTCTAGATTCTCAAGATGCGGCTGAATGATCTTCTCTTCATGCTCAAGTAGACGGGTAATCTCGTCAGGAATCTCTTCAACATCATCTTCTTCCGCCTCAAATACAGGGAATTCAAAGTTGGGAGATGGTGTTGGGTCATTATGTTCAATGGGTTTGATCAACCTGCATTATGATTTTGGATATGAAAAAGCTTTAGAATTTAAACAAGGCAAGTCATTATGCAGATGAAAAGATTGATTTTATTCTATTTTTAGGGTTTTATGTGATCACCAATTTCATGCAAAAGCGAAAAGGGAAAATAATTGGAAAAACAAACATTTAACATGAATCTATTGAATTAAAATATTAATGTATTTATGCGCCAACAATGTCATCACTCCTCCTTTTGGCATGGGAGGAGGGTTTTTAAACACGATGAACATTACTTTGACTTATGGATAACTGTTGGAATGTCCACAGCGACCCAATTATTGCATATTCCCCCAGGGATAACGAAGTTGCCAGAATCCTCTTCGTCTTCTTCCAAGATGGCAGCAGCCTCCTCGCCTTGACTGGTGTGGATGAACCCTCCACTCTTGAACAGCCCTTGCGTATTAGAAACCCCAGATGAATAACCTATGCCAGCCCGGGATTTGTTGTCTTCTAGCTCAATCATTTTCCCTAATCCAGCAGTTGCACCACGCTCAATGGCCAACTTTGCATCTTTGTAGGAAGCAAATGAAGGAGTTCTCTTCTCGATAGGTTCAGCAACAAATAAAGCTTGGAAAGGAGTTCCAACTTCATCCTCAGCATCTATATACGATAAAGAAGACAAATGGCTAACCAAGAGAGCCTTTTCTCCCCTACCACCGCCAACTTCTTATTTTTCACAAATTTCAATTTTTGATGTAGGGTGGATGTCACGGCGCCTGCCTCGTGAATCCATGGTCTGCCTAAGAGACAGTTGTACGATGGGTGAATATCCATAACCTGGAAGGTGATCTGGAAATCACTTGGTCCGATCTTAATTGGGAGATCAACTTCCCCAATCACAGTTTTGCGAGACCCATCGAAAGCCTTCACAACTACTCCACTCTGCCTCATGGGAGGCCCTTGATATGACAGTTTCGAAAGAGTGGTTTTTGGCAATACGTTTAATGATGACCCAGTGTCTACCAGCACATTGGACATGGCGTCGTCTTTGCAACCCATAGATATATGTAATGCCAAGTTGTGGTCTCTTCCCTCCTCGGGGAGATCAGAGTCACAAAAACTCAAGTTGTTACAAGCAGTAACGTTTGCAACAATGCTATCGAATTGTTCTATCGTGACATCGTGATCCACATACGCCACATCCAAAACCTTCTGCAGAGCCTCTCGGTATGGTTCTGAATTCAAAAGTAATGATAACACCGATATTTTGGATGGCGTTTGTAGAAGCTGGTCTACAACATTGTACTCGCTCCTTTTGATGAGCTTCAACATCTCATCACAGTCTTCTTTCGTATTGCCGCTTGGGCCAACAGAAGCAGGAGTTCTCAATGTAGAGGAGGGCTTAACAGCAAGTGCCGGATTCGGAGTGCTCACAGCATTTCCAATCGGGCGTTCATCAGAATCAGTATCAGCTTGAGGTTTTGAAGGCGCTGAAAATACACGACCACTACGGGTCAAACCGCTAACATCGGCAACATTAACAACAGATGAGGATGACAAGGACACCTCTTTCCCATTTTCTACCGCGACAGCATTGTAGCGATAGGGGACCGCTTTTTCAGAAGAGTATGGTATTGGTCCAGCTGGCTTGATGGTTAATGCGGGAGAAACCTTCTGCTTGCTACCATCATGCTTGATGATAACAGGCTTGGGGATCCGAAATACTGGAGAAATTACGTTGACCTCATCAGCATCTTCGTCAACATTTCTGTTTTGAAGGATCTCAATAACTCCTTCATCCAGCATTTCTTGAACATCTTTGTGCACCTGGCGGCAACCTCTTTGATTGACAAAATAGACTCGACATCTATCGTGATCATGCTCATAATGACTATAATCACATAGCAAGCGATGCATCTCGACCAGAGATTGTCGAATATGACTGACGCATTTGACTTTGCACTTGCCAGGGCAGCCCTGGACCATGTTGACAGACTTCCCATGCTCGGGCAATGGGTTCTTCTTTATGTTAGGACCTACATCCTCGAAACACAGAATGCCACACCTCACAAAGTCTTGAACCTTGGTCTTCAAAGGGTAGCAATTCTCCACGTCATGGTCGGGAGCACCAAAATGGTAAACACAGTGTAATTCAGGCTTATACCACCACTGGGGGTTAGTAGGTATAGTCGGTGGGTCTCACGGAGTAATCAACTTCCTCTCTATCAAAGAGGGATATAATTCTGCATACGTCATCAGAATAGGATCTAAGGTGACCCTTTTCCTCTTGTAACTCGTGCTGGTTTGATTACTGTTCCGAGGCTGGTAAGCATGCTGTTGCGGATGGTGATGTCGATGTTGATATTGCGGATGTGGTTTCTGATTGTTATTATGATGTTGATACTGTTGATTATCTCTGAAGATAGGTGCTATATGAGCCACCTGGTGCTGGTTACCGGCGGGACGCACGGTCTTTCTCCTCACAGAGGGTCTTCTTGGTTTCACATGGGAGGTCATAACATGTGCCTCTCCATCTTTCTTCTTTGCAAACGACCCATAACGTTTGGTAGAAGAGCCTTCTTCTTTGGTTAGACGTCCTTCTCTAACCCCTTCTTCTAGACGCATCCCCATATTCACCATCTCAGTGAAGTCAGAAGGAGTGCTAGCAATCATCCGCTCATAATAAAAAGAACTTAAGGTCTTCAAAAAGATCTTAGTCATCTCTTTCTCTTCTAGCGGAGGCACGATATGTACTGCTAACTCTCTCCACCTTTGGGCGTATTCTTTGAATGTTTCCTTGTCCTTCTAGGACATGACCCTCAATTGACCCCTATCGGGAGCCATATCCATATTGTACTTGTATTGCTTGACGAAGGCCTCGCCAAGATCGTTGAAGGATCGGATGTTCGCACTATCTAAACCCATGTACCAACGCAGAGCGGCACCAGACAAACTGTCCTGAAAGTAATGGATGAGCAGTTGGTCATTGTCGGTCTGAGCCGACATTTTCCTGGCATACATGACCAGGTGGCTGAGAGGGCAAGTATTCCCTTTGTACTTTTCAAAATCAGGGACTTTGAACTTCACAGGGATCTTCACATTAGGAACCAAGCAGAGTTCGGCAGCAGACTTGCCGAAAAGATCCTTTCCTCTGAGAGTTTTCAATTCCTTGCGAAGCTCAAGAAATTGATCGTTCATAGCGTCCATCTTCTCATAGACATATGGGCCTTCAGACGGCTCAGAATGATAGATGGTGTCGTCTAATCTAGGCAGAGTATGCACGACAGGAGGAGGAACAGCAAGAACTGGGCTAGATGCCGACATAGAAGCAAAGGTGGGAGCAGGACCCTCGGGCATGAAATTGGGAGGCATCCCCACGGGAATCCGGCTAACATGGCCGTTGGAGCAAAGTGTGCACTGGCTGCAGGCACAACCGAGGAGACAATCTCAGAGATGACTGTCCTCTGGGGAGGAGTTGAAGGTGTCAGAGAAGATTGGCTCTGAGCAGCCATGAATGACTCCATCAAGGCACTTAATCTGGCCACTTCTTCTTTCAGCTCACGGTTCTCTTGTTCTAGATGATCCATCAGTCTTGAAATGTTGGCTCTGGTGTAGTACCAGTGAGTCAGCTTGTCTTCAAAATAAATGAAGAACACAGAGTTAGACCACAAGACAAGAAGCCGAGAACAAAACCTGCTTATGCACATGATGCATGCAATGCTCGTGCATATGCTTTTTCTTTATTTCAAAGGAACTTTAGGGTTCTATTTGCAAATTTTGGAAATATTAAACACTTTTATATGGAAACATAATATCTGGGAAATATTTTACACCAAAGAAGTACAACATTGGTAATCATATACGAGAGAAAAGGAAAATAATCATCCTATGGATCCCTAGAAACAATCATCTAAAGCTCGGGACACAGGAAGATAGGATGCACGAAGTCTGTTCACTTCCCTCTCACAGGCTGCCTCCATATCCGCGTTCTCCTTGGCGAGTCGATCGTACTCCCTTTTCCAAAACTTGGAAGACTGAGGAAGTAAAGAAGTCCAGGCATCATCAGGATCATCAATAACCTGATGTTCGAGGAACTCTATCAAAGCATCCTTCTCCTTGATCTGCTGAAGCAACTCTTCTCTTTCACGGATCCAAGCACGTGATCGGTCTTCGTCTCTCAACTCCTCTACTCCTTGGTCAGGGAGGGTTGAAGGCCCAGCCATAACCAAAGGTGTAGGTCTCGGATACTCGTAAGGCATGAGATACTCAAACGCTCTCTTCCTAACCCAAGCAGTGTAAGGCTCCATAGCAACACAATTCTTAGGACCCAACTCTTTCCTTCCTTTCCTATGAATCTTACGCCAGGCGCGGACCATTCTGCCCTTCAAGTTTTGGGGATCTTTACCCTCCTGAAAGAATACACCCTCTAATAGAATGTTATTAGGTTTATCCTTTAAGGGGAACCCAAGCTGACAACGTGCCAAAACAGGGTTGTAGTTAATCCCACCACATGTACCAAGAAGAGGTACATTGGAGAATTCACCATAAGAGTCGATAATCTGTACACCATCATATACACGGTTGTACCAAGAGATATCATCATTAGTGAGAGACATGAGTCTCGCGGACCACCGTAGACATCTTTTGTTCTCCTTGAAGGCGACCGTCTGCGGTAAGTGAGAAATAAACCACTTATACAACAGAGGAAAACAACACACAACGGCACCACCACCCTTTGCATTCCTCATATGCAAAGAGAAATAAGTGTCACCCAACAGAGTCGAAACGGGATTAAGAGTAGAGAAGATCCTAATGGCGTTCACATCCACAAACTTATCGATGTTGGGGAACAACACCAACCCATAGATGAGAAGTACAAATAGGGCCTCAAAGGCATCCTTACTCATGGCCTTCCCATACATAGTAGCTTAAGCAATGAGGAACTCAGAAGAGAGACCTTGAATTCCACCTTTGGTAGTCATATGAGCACAAACCAGAGATTCATCTATGTGCAACATGTCGGCTATCTCTCGAGAAGTAGGAATGCTCTCCAAGCCACTGAACGACAACTGGTCTAGAATCGGTATACCCACAAGGTAGGCATACTCTTCAAGCGTAGGCAAAAGCTGGAAATCCGGAAAAGTGAAGCAACGATACAACGGATCATAAAACTGCACCAATACACTCATCAACCCTTCATCCACCTGAGTAGTCAGAAGAGGAAGAAGCTTCCCAAAACGAGCCTTGAAACCCAAGGGATCTAGTACATAGGATGTCAAATTCCTTAGCTCTTTCAAATCTGGTTGTCTGAAACTGTACTTCTTTGTATTCCTTCTTTGTCTTTCCATGTCTGAAAATTTGCAAATAAACCCCTTAAGTTCCTTGAAAATTTTCTTCATTATTAATGATATGGATGCAAATGAATGCATGAATGCATGAATGCAACAATCACACTCAAGGATCAAGCAAAGCACACCAAACAAAGGTCATGGGATGGATCATATCATCCTTAATATCAATCATCCATTTTGGTGGATTATGGTTTACACCTTATCAACACCCAAGTTCCATTGATATTAAGGATACATAAACGGATCAACCATGAATCAAGGGTTTGTTGCGAGTCACGAGCATGGAGTCTTGGTTAAGAACCACCCAAAGGGAGTGTACTAGGGTTTAAACCTGCCAAACATGTTCTACAAGAGGTTCCCATAGTCATCATCCCATCTTTCGGATATTATCGGATAAACGACTACTCGTACTTCAAAAATATCCTCAAGAGAGACTCTTATGAGTGTAGTATCGCGTAACAATCGTATCAAATCTTACACTTGAACGACTTTCGCACTACATCCTAAGAATAGGCCAAGATGGGCTTGGTAAACTAAGGTCCTTGGCTTCTAAGGTCTATATTGGAAAGAGTAATGTCTAACCACAACTTACTTGTGTGACATTATTGATCCCAACATGACCTCCACCAAGTGAATGGGCTTGCAAGTCAACTTGTTAAGGAATAACTCCACACAAGTCAACAAGACTATGCCATTCTCCTATCCTAAGTGCACTCGAGTCCGGGTATAGAACTCATCTCACAAAGATCACCAAGCATACAAGGAGTTAATATTCAAGCAATTCAATCATTACATACAATACAGTAATCCCAAATTGCACAAAAAATATGCCACAAAACAATATAATACAATACAACAAGTATGAAAAGTAGGCAAAACCCACTAGGGCAAAAAGTGATCCCCAACAGAGTCGCCACTTTTCTGTAGCGGGGTATTCGTTACCATTAGAGATATTGACTAAATCCAAGGTAAATCATATAATTCGAGTGGCCACCGCACTTCTATTTATCAAAAGGAATGGTTAGAAAGCGAACAAAAACCTAATAGTTTTAATAAAAACTAGTAAAAGAGAAACAGAGATCTGGGTAAGGGGGTTGGTTATGTAATGGGAAGGTGTTAGGCACCCAAAACATCCCAGATACTCCTAGGGAGCCCTTTTCATACTTGTTGTAAAGGTTGTTGTTTTGTGAAAATTTGTTTGTGCAAACATGATTGAAGGGATGAGAAGAGAATATACAAGTTATTTACATTTTGTGTTTGAATGGATAAACCCATTGCCTACGTACCATCTTAAAAAGGTAGGATCAAAACCTCGTAGTTCGGGGTAAAAATCTCAAAATGAGTTGGTGAATTGATTGGTCCAAAAGCCTTAAGGTCTTTTGTTATCAAAGGGAGAAAACTCAACCTAAAACCACAAATCCACCATGTGAGGATAGCTTCAACATGCTAGTGAGGGGTTAACCCTATAATAAGCATGGAAGACTCATTGTCCATCACTAAGGATATAGGTGAGTATTACATCTACCACAAGGATAACTCAAACCTAATAGCTAAAGGTTATAAAAAATTTGATTAAGGAAGTGGCCATTGAAACCACAAAAAGACATTTGAATGGGTTACATTTACCAATTAGAAGTATATACAAAAATGGTCAAAGTTGACTTAGAAGTTCAATTCAAAATAAGTGTTATGAAAAGAAAGTTTGAAAATCAAAAGCATAAAGCTTAGGTTTCTAATGTTTGAAAACAATGGTTAAATGTTTGCACAAAAAGTTTTGGCTTGGGTTAGAGTGGAGGGAAGAAGAAGAATGGCTAAGTCCTAAGTAAAGCAAAAAGGTGAGGGATAAGAAGCAAAACCACAAAAGGAGTTCCTCTCTTGAGATCATATTGATGATCCAAGTAGCTCCCATCCTTTGCATTAAGCAATCACACAAAGCATAAACTCAAGCAATCATCAATCAAATGAACTTGGAAAAACTTCTCAATGCATCTTGGATCTCTCTCTCTTGGAAGCTCATGGTAATGGTTCTTCAATTAAGCTCAAGTGGGAACTCCTAGCACAAGAAAACACACATCAAAAGGTTCTATAATACAATCAAAGAATGGACAAGAGGGAGTTTAGAAGCTTGGCCCATCTTCATCATTAAGGTCCTCTTACTCCAATTTTGCATAGGGAAAGTCCTAGAAACTAAGTCTATTTCTCCATTTTTTCATAGGGAAAGTCCTAAGATCTAAGTCCACTTCTTTGCATTTTTGTGTCCACAACAATCAAAACAAAAACACAAGCACAATAGTATATGCACAATTATGTGCTCAAGTGAGCAAAAGGCAAATGGCATTAACATAAACATGTGCTCAAATGAGCAAAGGGGAAAAGCAAATGGATAATATGTGCAAGAATAGTAAATTGCATAAAAGTAAAGAGCAAAAAGTAAATGTTAATTGTTAATGGTTAGTGTTAGTAGTTAGTGTTCCATAAGGCAAATTTAGCGCTACGTTAAGCAATCGTAATTGGACTTATGTAGAAGTCACAACTATCTGAGGCCGGTCAATAATAATATAGGCAACACCACAAGTTAGAAGTCTTGATTAGTGAACCAAGTTCCCACAACTTGCCATGCCAAAAAGGAAAAGAGAATTGATCTTGTATTGGTTTAAGCCTTTTGCATGATTTAGAAAACAACCTATCCCTAATGCAAAGCCATTCACTTGATCAATTGATCAAGATGAATTAGATTTGAATCAAGGAAGATTAAGTCTCCCTAATCAATGCTAACTTATCAACCTTCAACTCATTGATCAAAAAGAAAGAAGAAGAAGAAGAAGGAGATGAAGAATGGATAAGGAAATGGAAAGATCAAAATGCATAAGGTGAAATAAGATGTACCAATCCATATGAATTGATCAAATGACATTGAAAGTCAAAGTCAAACAAAGAGAAATCAGAAATGAGATGAAGATTGGAAGTCCAACAATAAGCAAACTATTTTTGGTATTTTCAATATAAAAATAAACTTGAATTAAAAATAAAAAAAAGGTCCAAGTGATTTATCCCAAGTTCAACAAGGTCAAACTAAGTTTGACAAAAAATTTCAGCATTTTTAAAAGTCAGAAACTATTTTTAATCAATTAAAAATGAATAAAAATAACCTAATTGAATTAAAATCTCAAATAAATCTCAAATCAATTATAAAATTGATGAGAATATTTTTCATAGATTCATCATCATCTAAATAGGTTAGGAAAATATTTTTGTATTTTTTGAATATCAAAAACTATTTAAAATGAATTAAAAATGACCAGAAAAGAGAAAATTCACAAAAATATCAAATGATGAAATAAAAAACATTACAAATCAGAATTAGAAACTAGAAATTATTTGGAGAAGAATGCAATTGGTCCCATATTTTTTGGATTTAAAATGAAGAAGATATTGATTTTTGAAAATAATGGAATTAAAAGAAATTAAATCAGAAAATCAAAAATGCCAAAAATCCAGAGGCGTCAGATCTGGATTCATTAATTGACGTGGCATATCTGAAGGCAGGGAGACGCGCGCGCATGGTGTACTTGAGTCAACAACATCACACATAGCCTTTAAAAAAGTCATAACATTGGATGCATGAGATTCAATCTGGAAACAGGAATGGACGTTCATGATTGAATCTGGAGACCAGACGGTGGCCAGCGCCACCGTCTTCTCCGGCCAACCTCCGGCCATGTCCAAAATTTGCAGAGCTTCAAATGGAAACCAAAACGCACGATCCATACATCTTTGGAAAGCTGGGATGATGTACATCATCCCTGTGCCACTCAATTCCACTCTAGATCTCTATGTTGAGAGAAATCAGAGATGGAAGTTCCGTGGTGTTCTTCATGAACTTAATGGATTTCAAAAATTAAATGCATAATCATGATGCCTCTATTGAGAGGACTTCAGTCAACACAAGATCCAAGCCAATAGGTCAATATATGATGAGTTTCGAAGAAAATACCAGTTGAAGAAGAAACTTGAATTCTAGAGATTTGAGCTTGATTCCTTGCTTTCTTTATCAAAACAGAAGATCAATGGAGTAAAGGATGAAGGTCTAGAAGCTTTAGATCCAAGGATTCAACTAGATGTAGTTGAATTTTGGATCTGAAAAAAAATGAAGAAAAGTGAAATAGCTTCTTTGGTGAGGTTGGGGAATCACTTCAGCAGGGTTTCAGGCGCCTTTAGGTTGATTTCTGATGGAGGTATGCACCTCTATTTATAGCAAAACCTGATGCAAGCAAGGTGAATTTCGTGTGCATGAAAGTTGAAGGCCTCTATGCATGGGCCTGTACAGGCGCATGGAGGGCCCAAAAGCCAATGAAAATGGATGCTGAAATGATTTGGAGAAGGTTTGGACGTGTGGTTTGCACTCCAATTGCTTGCATATGAAGTTTCACCATGTTATGCATAATTAAACTAAAAGCTTCTCCTCTTCGAAAATGCTTTTTGCCAAATCCAAACATGGGCATGTGAGTAATGGTTGGAAAGGTTTTGATGTAAGGAACAATTGTTATGTTGGGAAAAAATCCATTTGAGGTGTGGAAATTGGTGAAATTTGAGTTTAAAGTGCAAGGTGCAAACCATGAAAAGGCAAAGTTTCTAAATTTGGCCAATGTTCAAGCCCTTCTGTTTTGATGATGCAAACCTCAAATGAAAAAACCCCAAACATCAAAGTTGTAGATCTTTTCAAGACAATCAAAATGGACTTAAATTTTGCATCATTTGGAGTTTTGGTGAAAGAGTTATGGGCACTTAAAGTTGGACTTTTTTGCCTTTTAATGCATTTGGCCCAAAATGACCTATAATGTCTTGCATTATCACATGTATTTCCTTTGAGATTTTGAAATTTCGTCCAACACAACATTTTAAGTAGACATCTTAAGATTTCCAATTCATCTGATCCCACCTCAAAATCATAAAAAATGAGTGAGTTATGTCCTTGGGAAATTGACCCAAAATTAGGGTTTCAGTCAAAATGACCTGTAATGTCTTGGAATGGGAGATGACCTTCCAAGCTTCAAATAAATTTTTGATGAACATGAAAGTTGTTCATATTGTTCTTAAGAACCTTTTTTCTTTTGGGATCATCTCCATTTGACTAACACATAAAAAGTTAGGTCTCAGTGCATTTCAAAATAGCCAGATGACTTGACTAAACAACTTCTCAAGTCCATGACTCATATCTTGATGAATTGATGATTGAGGACACTCAAATAAGTTCAAATATGTATGAAATGAAGAATTAAAGAACTTCCCTTGATTTTATTTGACCATGGGCTGAGGTTGCTTCATGAGCAAGGCATTGTGGCACACAAATGAATTATGGTTTCTTTGGGGAACAAACCTCAAACCCTTTGACTTGCTTTGATTAAAATGATGAATTGAGATGCTAGGGAGGCTTATTTGGTGGATGAGAGCTTTGGGAACCATTACCATGCTTGCTTTCATCTCCCCTTGGCCATATCTTTGTACCAATGATCTCCTTGAAGCTTTTGACCTTGTGATTGCTCAAGCTACAAACACAAGATGTTAATGACATATTTTTGTGCTTTTGGTTAGTAAACAAAATAAGAAAAGCAATAATATACAATTAAAACATGCTTGGTGATCTCAAACCACTCACAAGGGATCCCACCCACAGGCAAAGGGAACCAAGATGCCAAATGATCCTTAAGGCAATGCAAATGCAATGTTATGATGCCATGAGGGATCTTAGGGTAAAAATTGGGGTCTTACAATGAGCTAATTGGTTACCTCCAAACCTTTGAGTTGGGATTAAATGATGGTTTTGAAAGGAAAATAAAGAGCATGGCCTTTATGTCAAACACAGAAGAGGATAAGAGTCAGGAGGATGATGAAGATCTGGTCAATGAAGTAGCAATGTTGGGAAGGCAGTTCAATAAACTGTTAAAAAAATGGATGTAAGATCAAGGGAAAATGTCAAGAACATCTCATCTGACATCAGTAAATCCAACAATGCTGAAAGAAGAGCAAGATCAGATGAGAAGGTCAAAGAAGGAAAAGAGGTTCAGTGCTATGAATGTAATGGGTATGGACACATCAGGACTGAATGTGGAACCTACCTCAAAAAATAGAAGATGAGTCTTGCTGCCACTTGGTTTGATGAGAGTGAAACAGAGGAGGCTGCAAATCTTGTGACAGCTATGACAAGAAGATGGGGGTCTAATGAAGACTCAAGTGATGATGAAGTAACCTTTGAAGAATTGGCCTCTACCTACAGAAAGTTGTGTCACAAGAGTGTAGAGCTGTGTAAACAGGTTGAAAGCCAAAAGAAGGAAATAACTCAACTTGAGAATGAGAAGGCAGAATACTTGGAAATCATCTCCAAGATACAAACAGAAGCAGTAGCTCTAAATGCCAAGCTAGTTGAAAATCCACAAGCTGAAAATCAGAAGATAGCACAGCTGGAAAGAGAGAAGGCAGACCATGCAAAAACCATCTATAAATTGAAAACTGAAGTCATGTTTCAAAATTCTAAATTAGAAGAAATGACCAAGTATGTAAGAATGTTAAGCAATGGGTCTGACTCCTTAGACAAGATTCTTCAAACTGGACAGGTAACAGGAGACAAATCTGGCCTTGGGTATGATAACTCAAAGCCTGAGAGCAGTTACACTGGTGTCAAACCTCAAGCCAAACTTAAGTACACTCAAAAACCTGTGATGTCACATCATATGTCACAATACCAGAAGAGAAAACAGTTGAAAGGAAAACACCAAAGATGGAGATGCCATTACTGTGGGAAATTTGGTCATCTAAAGCCTTTTTTCTATAAACTTTATGGCTATCCTAGGCCTGCTCATCATCAGGATCACTATCAATTTAGACCCAAACATCACATGTCTACCATCAAGAAGCAATGGGTCCCTAAGACTAATGTCACAAGTCTGATAGCTCACATTCCCCTCAGAATCTTAGCCAAAGAAGAATGGTACTTTGATAGTGGATGTTCCAGACACATGACTGGAAACCAAGACCTGCTAACTGATCTGCATCACCATACCATAAGTCATGTAACCTTTGGAGATGGAGCAAAAGGTGAAATCAAGGGAACAGGTAAGCTTGACTGCCTTGGAGTACCTAAACTTGACAAGGTTCTACTAGTTAAAGGCTTAACTGCAAACCTAATAAGCATCAGCCAACTATGTGATCAAGGTATGAATGTTAACTTCACCAAAACTGAATGTCTAATAAGTGACAGAAATAGTGAAGTAATTATGAGAGGAATCAGGACAAAAGACAATTGTTACATATGGAGCTCTCAATTGGATTATCCCTTAAAGTATTGGTTGAGTACATATGCTCTCAAAAGTGATGAAAAACAAGACTGGGGGAAAGGTCATACAAAGATGTCACACCAGAAGCTCAGAGGAGAAAAGGTTATGATGGCTCAAAAAACTGAAAGGCTAGATCAAACAGGTAGACATATGACCAGTCATAGGCAGAATGGAGCTGGTGGGACTAAGTCACAAGGGACTCTATGTTTATCTCGATGCAAAAAGACCAAGGACAATATGGAGAATATTTGGATGACACCTGTGAAAGGTAGAGAAGATGATAGCAGTTGGGCTCAACTGGGTTGGATGAAACTATTACTGATTGCATACAATGTCACACACGATGTCATGACATTGTATTATGACATTCTGAATGCTGAGACTAGGTCCAAAAATCAGATTTAGCACAGATGGATAAAGTACTGTTCTTGCTATGATCACTCCATTATAAAATTTATGGAAGACAAATTCAGAAGTCTAAAGCATGGACTAGAACTAGCAGACAAGGTTGTAAGGAATTTGGGTAAAATTAAAATTGAATATGAGGGAGGGAAATTAGGGATTTGGACCCTTGTGAAATTATGGCAGTTAAAGTGGAAAAATAAAGAAAATAAAAATAGTGTCTGCCCTTTTAAAAGAAAGAGCCACATTAATGATAAATCATTCCCTGGCATTGAAAATAGTATCTATTCCCTTAGCACACGCTACCTAAACACAACAATCTCCCTCTCCATTCATCTTCCCAGAGAAGCTCAGCTAGGGTAAAGAAACTTTTCTCAAAAGTCCTACAACATGTCTCAACATTCATCATCATCCAGTTCACAATCCTCTCACCATGGAAAAACTTCCTCAATGGAATCTTCAGATGAAGACGTGATGGACGTCACTCCTCTTTGCATGATACCAGGCGACACCCCAGGTCCCTCCTCCAAAGATGGAGATAAGCAAGGTAATACCTCTGGTAACTCCTCTCTTCCAAAAGACATGCTTTATGCTGATCGTGCCATAAGGAACCTAGTCACTAGGATTCTAAGAGAAGGGCATGAAGTCAAAGGGGTTTCTACCCCTCTGTCTAGAAGGGACCCCTCCCTTGAGGAGGAACCTCATGCTGATAAAGATGATGACTCATCTAAATCAGAAAAAGAAGTTGCTGCTAAAGGGCTATGCTCTCTAGGTAAAACCCTACCTAGCAAGAGACCATCAAATATGTCTCAGGAGAAGGTTATTGACCTAGAGGAAGAAAGCTCTGAAAAGGAGGATGATCCTTTGGTTAATCTTGTAAAACCTAGTGTTGCTGAGAAACTGAGAACTAGGAAAGGGAAAAGTGTGGCTAAAATGAGAACAGGAAGAGTGAAAAAAATTGCTGGTATAGGACCCTCAAAAGCTTGGAGCAAAGTTGAGGTTTGGAAAAGGAAAGAAAGAGAGAACTTTGACTTTGAGGAAGATGTCAAAGACGATGTCCCAGACATCTCCCCTGCAAAAAGGCAGGCTGTACAGAAGTCTCCTGGCAAGGCTGCTGCTGTGCACCTAGACAATATCTCATTTCATTTGGAAGATGGTGCAGCAAAATGGAAATATGTCATTCAGAGGAGAGTAGCTATTGAAAGAGAGCTTGGAAAAGAAGCTGTAGAGGTAAAGGAGGTAATTGAGTTGATCAAAAATGCTGGATTCATGAAGACTGCGGTAGCTCTAACCCAATGCTATGAGGGGTTGGTAAAAGAGTTTATTGTTAATATCCCTGAGGATATTCATGAAAAGAACAACAGGGAGTTCTGCAGGGTGTTTGTAAGGGGAAAATGCGTGAAATTCTCACTAAGTGTCATCAACAAGTTCCTAGGAAGAGGAACTGATGGAGGAGTAGACCTAGAGACTACAGACAATAAGGTCTGTAGGGTTATCACAGCTGGCTAAGTTAAGGAATGGCCTAGTAGGAATCACTTATCTGATGGAAAGCCCAGTGTTAAATATGCCATCTTGCACAAGATTGGCTCAGCTAATTGGATTCCTACTAATCATGTCTCTTCCATCTCTATTAATCTTGGAAGAATCATTCGTGCAATTGGAACAAGGGTTAACTATGACTTTGGCAAGTTCATATTTGATCAAACCATTAGACATGCTTCTACAAATGCTGTGAAGTTACCCATTGCCTTCCCCTTCTTTATTTGTGGCATCATCCTGAGCCAACAACCAGGCATTCTGAGTACAAGTGACATTCCAAGCAAGAGAAAATCCCCTCTGTCCATTCACTATAAGCTGTTTGAGGGAAGTCATGTCAATGATGTCATGACATCTGCCAGAAAGGAGTCTACATCTCAAGGGAGCTTGCTTGATCAACTAAAAGAAACCTGCAAGGAATTGGAAAATGGTATAAGGGTGGCCAAGGCTAGAAAAGAAGCTTCAGAAGTTCTTATCTGTAGCCTGGAAAAGGAGGAGATAGAGAAGGCTGGTAAGGATTCAGATGGAAAAGCATAATCCAGTGGCAGCTCTGGAAGCTCTGAGGGTTCTGAAGATGAAGATGAAGGTGAAGGTGATACTTCTTCTTCTGATTAATGGTTCCTGTTGAAGACTTGTGAGGTGAAGTCTGTGAGGTGTGCTGGAAAGATTGATGAAAGCTGGGCTGCTGTTTGGAAGGCTGTTGTTTTTACTGTTTTTTTGTATTTTGTGGCAGTCCTTATTGATGCCTGTTATGTAATATTTAGGGCTCTTAAAGAGTTCCTTGGGATTATTCATTATCTCAGCTATCAGCTGTGTATAATGATGGTGTGTACTTCCTGAATATTTTGTTTTAACATGCTTAATATTATAACATCTGATCTAACATTCTCTGCTAGGCTAATAAACATTTATTTTGTCTGATTGATCACCTTTCGTCAATTTTGACTAAAAAGGGGGAGAAGTAGTGCTGATATGGAAGCTGATGTGGAAGTTGTATGTGGGTGGACAGAAGGACAACTATTATTGAAAGAAGTGCATAAGTGCTAAAACAGAATGTTGTTCTGTTTGTTACAGATGTCAAAGAGGATGTCTGATATGATGCACAAGTGTTGATGTTGAAGCAGATGTCAGTATGACATTCTCGCTGGTACAGGTGCTGGAGTTACAGTAGCTGTTATGTTTGTTGTATGCACAGATTTAGGGGGAGAAGGAGTACCCTTGTGCATTTGTGTGTCTTACTAGTTGCATCCATAACTAGTAATTCTGATTGTTGCACAGATTTAGGGGGAGCAGAAGTACCCTTGTGCATGTGTGTATTACTAGTAGCCATAACTAGTAATTGTTTTGCATATGCTGTTGATTAAACTTCTGTTATGTTGTTTAAACTGCTGATAGTTTACCTTGTGAACAAAAAGGACAGATATATGTTTTAGCCAAAATTTGCCAAAGGGGGAGTTTGTTGATTCTAAGTGTTGGCAACAATTTTGGTAAAACAAAGAGTGTTCACAAGATGTCATGTGTGATGTCTTAACATGAGATATCCTATGTACCTGCTGGAGTTCAAGAACATGTTAATGCAAGATTGTTTCAGAATGCCACATACAATACCGTGGCTTCTGATATTGGATGTACCTGCTGGAGCTTAATTGAAAGACATGTTCATGCAGGATTGTTTCAGATGACATACACAAGGTCATGACATCTGATATGGCTGTACCTATTGGAAGTTATAAAAGGAATTATTGGATTATGCAGGATTTTTCCAGGATGTCAGACCCAATGTCATGACATCCTGTACACAGAACATTCAGTATGAATGTCTGGTGTTTTGTGATTGCACAATTAATGGCAATCTTTGGATGATTGAAGATATGGCTAGCTGGCGCATTCAATCATTGATTACAACCAGATTTACTTATTTTCCAAGGAGATCTAAATAGCTGTTATAAAAAAGATTTGATTGGAAAATAGATTTAGGGTTTTCAAGATGTCCAAGCCCAGCTGAGAGCTTCTATAAAAAGGGACTTAGAAAACCTGTTTGTATACACAACCAATACTGAGCGAAATATAGAGAGAGAGCTAGGGTTTGTGTCTGTTTAGTCGTAAGACTTGTAGGTCATTCAAGTCATCCATTGATGATTGAATTGGACTGATTTGTGGTTGTAATTTGTCACTCTAAAGCTGTTAAGCAAGAGTGTGTATCTTCTTGATCAAAGCTGTGAAGCAAGATTAAGAGTGTGTCTTCTTGATTGAAACTGTGAAGTAAAATCAAGAGTGTGTAATTGAAAAGTATTTTCTTTTCACAAGGGATTGTTGTTTAAAATCACTGGTGTGTGATTGTAGGGAAGTGAGTGGGTTCTCATATCTAAGAGTGCTTAGGTAGAAATTGCACGGGTAGAGATTAGGTGAGAAAGACTGTAACTTGTTGAAGTGTACGGAGAGTCTTTGAACTAATTCTATTTTAGTGAATTTCCTTCCTGGCTTGGTAGCCCCCAAACGTAGGTGAGTTGCACCGAACTGGGTTAACAATTGCTTGTGTTATTTGCTTTACCATTATGTTTTTGTTTATCCATTGTGTATTACCAGATATTAGTGTCGTGACATTACCTTCGACATTTTATATCTGATACCAGAATTTCAAAGTCAATCACCTTCTTAGCAGAGTCATGCTTCTTAGACTGAGAAGCATCTACAAATTTCTTACAAGGCAAGGTTTTCCCTAAAAAGCATAATCCTTCAGCAGCTATATCTTTTTCAGACCTAGATGACTCATCATCTTTCTCATTGTGAGGTCCAACCTCAGGAGAGGGGTCCCTTCTCGATAGAGGAGTAGAAACTCCCTTTACTGAGTGTCCTTCATTAAGGATCCTCGTGACAAGATTTCTAATGACACGATCAGTATGATGCATGTCATCCTGAGAGCTAGGGTTATTAGAACTGTTACCTTGAGTATGTCCTGCAGTGGAGGATGAACCAGGAGCGTCGCCTGGGATGACTGACAGGGGAATCACTTCCAAAATGTCTTCATTAAGAAAGTCCATAGAGGGTGTTCTAGATTTGTGTGCAGGTTTGGTGTTTTTAGAACCAGAAGGTGAAGGATGTTATGACATCTTGTTGATCTTGTGGAACGGTTTCTGTTGCCCTAGAAGAGAAGGTTGATGAAGTTGAAGGAAGGTGGAAGTGTATGAGCAGAGGTTGCGTGTGAAAATGCTATAGATGGAAGTTCCAATACTAGGTGATGATTTACCATAAATGGGGCACTTTCTTTTAAGTGGGCAGACAATATTTTTATTACCTTTTCCACTCCAAATTAATTGCTACAAATTCTCATAGATACAAATCCCTAATTTCCCTCTTAGACATTCAAATTGATTAGCATCCAAAGCCTTTTAAATATATCAACTAATTGCATTTCAGTAGTAACATGCTTCAGGGCTATGATTTTCTCTTCCACTAGTTCTCTAATAAAATGATGACGAATATCAATGTGTTTTGTCCTGTTGTACTGAATAGGATTCTTAGAAATATTTGTAGCACTCAGGTTGTCACAGTACAATGTTATGACATCTTGCGTGACATTGTATTCAGTCAGCATCTATTTCATTTAAACCAGTTGAGAACAACTACTTCCAGCTGCTATGTATTCAACTTCAGCAGTGGGCAGAGATACACAATTTTGTTTCTTACTAAACCATGATATTAAGTTGTTCCCCAAGAAGAAACATCCTCCTGATGTGCTTTTCCTATCATCAGCACTTCCAACCCAGTCAACATCACAATATCCAGTCAGCATAGATCCATATCCATGAGTATACAACATCCCATAGTCACTGGTGCCATTGACATATTTCAGTATCATTTTCACTTGGTTTATGTGACTGACTTTTGGTTCAGCTTGATATCTAGCACAAACGCCTACAGCAAAAGCAATGTCAGGTCTGCTTGCTGTGAGACATAGCAGACTTCCTATCATGCTTCTGTATAGACTTTGATCTACACTAACACCATTTTCTTCTTTGGAGACTTTCAGATGTGTAGGAGCAGGTGTCCTTTTATGACTTGCATTCTCCATTCCAAACTTCTAAACAATGTTTTTGGCATATTTTCTTTGAGATAGAAAGATATAATCTTCCATCTGCTTGACTTGTAGCCCAAGAAAATAGGCCATCTCTTCAACAAGGCTCATTTCAAATTCAGACTGCATTTGTTTAACAAAATGTTCGACCATCTGATCTGACATCCCACCAAACACAATATCATCCACATATATTTGAGCCACCATGAGTTTTCCTCCTTCATTCTTAACATATAGGGCCTTGTCAATGCCTCCCTTCCTGTATCCATTGTTAGTGAGGAACACTGCGAGTCTATCATACCAAGCCCTAGGAGCTTGTTTCAAACCATAGAGGGCTTTTCTCAACTTGTACACATGCTTTAGAAGATTTGGATATGTAAATCCTTTAGGTTGTTCAACATATACTTCCTCATTTAAGTAGCCATTCAAGAAGGCACTTTTTACATCCATTTGGAACAATTTAAACTTCAGAATACATGCCACTCCAAGCAATAGTCTAATGGACTCAAGGCGAGCTACAAGGACAAATGTTTCATCAAAGTCAACTCCTTCAACTTGAGTGTATCCTTGTGCTACTAATCCTGCTTTATTTTTAGTGACCACCCTTTGTTCATCAGATTTATTCTTGTTCACCCACTTTGTTCCAATGACATTTATTCCTTCAGGTCTTGGAACCAGTTCCTATACTTCATTTCTCTTGAATTGGCCTAACTCTTCCTGCATGGCGTTGATCCATAATTCATAAGTCAAGGCTTCCTTGACATTCCTAGGCTCAATCTTGGACACAAAACATCCATGTGAGATCACTTCCCTTGATCTAGTTGTGACCCCTTTATTTGGGTCTCCTATAATGAGATCTTTAGGATGATCCTTCTGAATTCTGATAGAGGGTCCCTTATTAATTTTGTTAGCTTCAGGTTCAGCTTGAGTGAGTTCACTCTCATTACTTTTGTCTGGGAAATCAGCTGGGGGATCATTTAGGGATGTCTCAACATCGTCTGTGACATCAGTCTGCTGATCATCAACCACAATATTGATAGATTCCATCATTACCTTTGTTCTGGAATTAAAGAGTCTAAATGTTATGCTGTTTGTTGAGTAGCCCAAAAATATTCCTTCATCACTCTTAGGATCCATCTTCCTTCTTTGTTCACGATCAGTCAAGATATAACATTTACTACCAAACACATGGAAGTATTTGACTGTAGGTCTTCTCCCTTTCCAGACTTCATATAAAGTAGTAGGAGTCCCTTTCTTCAAGGTTAATCTGTTGTGAACATAACAGGCTGTGTTCATAGCTTCAGCCTAGAAGTGATAGGGCAATTTCTTAGCATGAATCATAGCTCTGGCTGATTCTTGGAGAGTTCTATTTTTCCTTTCTACCACACCATTTTGCTGAGGAGTAATGGGAGATGAAAACTCATGACTAATTCCTTCTGATGCACAGAATCCAGCAAATTTGTTATTCTCAAATTCCTTCCCATGATCACTTCTGATTTTGATAACCTGACTTTCTTTTTCTCTTTGAAGTCTTAGACAAAGATCTTTGAAGACTTCAAATACATCAGATTTTTCTCTTATAAAATTGAACCAGGTGTATCTGGAGAAGTCATCCCCCACTACATAAGCATACTTCTTCCCACCAAGACTTTCCACCTGCATGGGTCCCATCAAGTCCATATGGAGAAGTTCTAGCACTCTGGAAGTGGTGTCATGTCTGAGCTTCTGATGTGACATCTTTGTCTTTTTTCCAATCTGACACTCCCCACAAACTCTTCCTTCATCAATCTTCAAGTTTGGAATTTCTCTAACAGCTTCAACAGATATAATCCTCTTCATTCCTTTAAGATGCAGATGGCCCAAGTTTTGATGCCATATCTTCACTTCTTCTTCTTTGGCTAGAGTACAAATTGATGAATAACCAGTTTCTTGAGAACTCCACATGTAGCAGTTGTCCTTAGACCTGACTCCTTTCATGATCACTTCATTTTCTTTATTAGTAATCAGACATTCAGTTTTTATGAAGTTTACAGTTAGACCTTGGTCACATAGTTGACTGATGCTTATTAGGTTTGGAGTCAGCCCCTTAACAAGTATGACATTGTCAAGGTTAGGGACTCCAGGGTAGTTTAGCTTACCAATCCCCTTGATTTCACCCTTTTCTCCATCACCAAAGGTTACATAGCTGGTGGCATGAGGATGAAGGTTAGTTAGCAGGTTTTTGTTTCCAGTCATGTGTCTGGAGCACCCACTGTCAAAATACCAGTCTTCTTTGGCTGAAACTCTGAAGGAAGTGTGAGCTATCAGGTTTGTAACACCAGTCTTAGGAACCCATTGTTTTCTGTTGACTGGTATGTGATGTTTTAGTCTAGGTTGATGATGAGAAGGACTAGGATATCCATACAACTTATAACATAATGGTTTTATGTGGCCAAATTTTCCACAGTAATGACATCTCCATCTTTGATGTTTCCCTTTCTGCTGTCTTCCCTTATGATGTTGTGACATATGATGTGACATCTTTGGTTGGCTACCAGTGTGACTGCACTCAGGTTTGGATTCATTGAACCCAATACCAGACTTGTCTCCTGCCATTTGTCCAATCTGGAGAATTTTGTCTTAGGTGTCAGATCCATTGTTTAGCATTCTGACACACTTTTTCATCTCATCCAGTTTGGAATTCAAGAACACTGCTTCAGTCTTCAACTTAGAGATGGTTTCCAAGTGTTCTGCCTTCTCATTCTCCAGTTATGTTATCACTTTCTTCTGACTTTCAACTTGTTGACACACTTCTTCACTTCTGTGACACAACTTTCTGTAGGTAGTGGCTAACTCATGAAAGGTTACTTCATCATCACTTGAGTCCTCATCAGAACCCCATCTTCCAGTCAAGGAAGTCACAAGATTTGCAGACTCTTCTGTTTCACTTTCATCAGACCAAGTAGCAGCAAGACTCTTCTTCTGTTTCTTGAGGTAGGTCCCACATTCAGATCTAATGTGTCCATACACATCACATTCATGGCACTTGACTCCTTTTCCTTCTTTGGACTTTTCATCAGATCTTGTTCCTCTTCCAGCATTATTGGACCTACTGATGTCAGATGAAATGTTCTTGGCATTAGACTTAGACCTTACATCCATCTTTTTCAGAATTTTGTTGAACTGTCTTCCCAATAATGCTACATCACTTGCCAAATCTTCATCAGTATCTTGACCACTTTCTTCCTCTTTCTCTTTAGTGTTTGACATGAAGGCTATGCTTTTGACTTTCTTTTCAGATCCATCACACATTCCCAACTTAAATGTTTGGATGGATCCAATTAACTCATCAACTCTCATATTGGAAATGTCTTGAGACTCTTCTATGGCTGTCACTTTCATGGCAAATCTCTTAGGAAGTGACTTGAGTATTTTCCTCACTAGTTTTTCATCTGACATCTTCTCACCCAGGGCTCCTGAGGCCTTAGAAATTTCAAGGACATTCATATGAAATTCATGAATATTTTCATCTTGTTTCATTCTCAAATTTTCAAACTTGGTAGTGAGGAGCTGCAGTCTAGACATCTTCACTCTAGAGGTGCCTTCATGAGTGGTTTTGAGAATATTCCAAGCATCTTTAGCCACCTCACAGTTGTTTGCCAATCTGAAGATGTTCTTATCTACTCCATTGAATATAGCATTCAATTCTTTAGAGTTCCCAAGGGCTAGATCCTCCTCCTCCTTGGTCCATTGTTCCTCAACCTTCTTATAAGTTGTAGCTTCTCCTTCCTTAGTAATAACTGGATGTTCCCAGCTTGTTAAAACAGCCTTCCAAGCCTTATTATCCAAAGATTTTAGGAAGGCTACCATTCGAGGTTTCCAGTAGTCATAGTTGGATCCATCCATAATAGGTGGTATGTGAACAGATCCTCCATCTCTATCCATAGTACCAGAAAGTAACGTCCATAGATCTCATCCAGAACCAGAGCAGGATGCTTGCTCTAATACCAATTGAAATTCTGGTATCAGATATGAGATGTCGAAGGTAATGTTACGACACTAATATCTGAACAATACAAACAGGATAAAAGATAAAGAATAGTAATGCAAGAGACACAAGCAATTGTTAACCCAGTTCGGTGCAAACTCACCTACGTCTAGGGGTACCAAGCCAGGAAGGAAATCCACTAAAAAGAATCAGTTGAAATACTCTCAGTAAACAACTTCAAGTTACAACATTTTCACCTAATCTCTACCCGTGCGACTTCTACCTAAGAACTCTTAGATATGAGATCCTACACCCCCCCTCAATCACAGCAGTGATATAAAACAAGAATTACAATGAAAAGAAGACACTCTTCAAAGATACATACTTGATCTTGCTTAAAAGGTTCAATCAAGTAAACACACACTCATGCTTCAAAGCTTAAAATGGACAAATTACAACTCAAAAATCAGTCAAATTCAATCATCTATGGATGAATGAATGGCTTACAATACACACGACCACACAAGACTAAAATCCTAATTCTCTCTCAATATTTCGTTCGTTATTTCTTGTGTATAAAACCAGGTTTTCCATGTGCTATTTATAGAATTTTTTGGCTGGGCTTGGACATCATAAAACCCTAAAACTATTTTCCATTCATATCTTCTCATGACAGCTGATTATATCTCGTTGGAAAATAAGTCAATCTGGTTGTAATTACTGATTGAATGGCGCGTTTAATCATCTCTTCAATCATACATAGATTAGCATAAAAAACGCAATCACACAATACATAACATTCAGACTGAATGTTCTGTATACAAATTTCATGACATCGGGTCTGACATCTCAGTAAAATCCTGCATATTCACATTTTAAACACCCTGCAGGTACATGTTATCTTATGTCAAGACAACGCTTGTGACAACTTGTGAACACTCTAGGTTTTACCAAAATTGCTGCCAACACATAGAACCAACATAAACTCAATTTCTAATGGAAATTATCAAGATTATCCTTTGAAATGAGAGGGTTTGAAGGTACGGATTCAAAGATGGCGCGCATGGTCCTTCATTCTGAGCATAGAGGGTTCTATTTATAGCCAAATGGATTGATATTTGCACACTTGAAATGAAATCCAAAAATAGCAATGTACATTGCATGGGTGCATGGGTGTGTACAGGCCCATGAAATCACTTCTTCCGATCCATAATTGAGTACAAGCAATGCTAAGATCATGTTGGAATTCTAGGCAATGATGTATGGAAGTTTCAAGTTCAATCTTGCCAAATGATGATCCAATGTTCAAGCCATGTGCAACCCATGCAAATCTTGTCCAAAATGCATGAAATTAGACTTTTTGGAAAGGTTAGGTCAAGAGGAACAACTTTCATGTTAGACACTTTTTCGTTTGAAGCTTGGATCATGATGAATTTTTAGGTGGAAGTTGGGAAAATCAAACATGTCAAAAAAGTTTCTAAGTGTCAAGCCATATGTTCACTTATTCCACCTTGGCTAACATTTTATGTGAGCATCAAATGAAAAAAATTCCTTCATAAAAGTTGTAGCTCTCTCAAATCCTTCAAAATGTCCATAAATTTGAGCTTATTTGGATTTAATACGAAGGAGTTATGCATTTTTGAAGTTGAGGAAAATCAATTGTTCAATGGCATTGGTCTAAAATGACCTATAATGTATCCTCATATCACATGCACATAAAAGTTGAATTAGCTCTTCCTACAAACATAAAAGTTGAATTAGACATCGTTAATTTGATTGTTCAACTTGGAAATATTTCATCTCATAAAAATTGAGCAAGTTATGGCCTTGGGAAGTTGACCTTCAAATCAGGGTTTAGACAAAATGACCTATAATCTTTCACCATAAAAATTGACTTGACAAGCAAAACTAGCTCTAGACCTAAACATGAAAGTTGTTTGGAATGTCATTTAGAGTAATTTTTATCTTGGAATAATTTTCATATGACAAAACTTGTAGGAGATAGGGTCTAGGGAACCCCAGTTTTGATCAGATGAATTCCTCTTGTCAACCACCATCAACCAACTTGCTAACTTGCAATTCTCTTGACTTTTGGGACCCATGGAGGATCATATATGCATAATATGATGAAATTTTAAGTATCCCTTGAATTATTTGATCAATTGTTGAAGAAGCTTGTTGGAGAAGTTACACAAGATACCCAGATGAATTAGGGTTTCCAAGGCAAACCAATTCCAAACTCTTGAAGATTTCTTGATCAAAACAATCATGTGAAGATCATGGGGATTCATATATGATGTCTAGAGCCATAGTATATACTAATCTTGATTGAACTCCTTGTGTTGAGGGTCTTAAACCCTATATGTGAGCTTGATAGATCAAAGGTGAGCATGTGCACTACCTACAAAAGAGTTAGACAAAACTCAAAGACATATTTTTGATATTTTGGTTAGTAAAGATGATAAAATACAAAGTATGATACAAACACATGATGCTTGGTGATCTATCCCAATGCAAACCCAATGCATGAGGGGTAAGGAGGATGCTAAGATGTGATCCCAAGGTCAATGCATATGATGAGATAGAATGAGGGATATTAGGGTCAAAATTAGGGTCTTACAGCTGCCCTTATTTAAGGACATTCTAACTGAGGAGATGAAGGTTAAAATCTTCGCACCGACTCAGTAGAATGGGATTAGATAACAACATATAGAAACAAATTTTGGTCCCTAAGAGACCTCATGATGCATATGATATGAATGTTACAATAAATCTTTGTGGGTAAATGTTGCCACAAAGGAAAGAATTCAGAGAGACCGAAAGTCCGCAGGAGTATAATGCATTCCATAAGGAAAACTCACTGGGGAGACAGAGACTCTAGGGGGATAAAAAGGGTTGTGCGTAGGCCAGGCTACGACTTAAAACTGCCGGGGGACTAGAGGGATTCCATCAATGGAAAGACTCAACCGGGGAAAAAAGGACATCTACGGGGGAAGCGAGTATATCAGAACAAAGATGAATTACTCGAGCCAAGCTGGAAAACGGAGATTTCACTAAGGAAATGCGCACTCAAACTCAATTGGGGAAGAAAGGATCTTCAACACAGGAGGAGCAGAAGTCTATTATCCATTACCAGTTACTGGGTAAGGAGGATAACAAAATCTGATAGAGAGAACATCCGTTACCGGTTAGGGTAAACATATCAAGGATGACTCGTTGAGGGCAACCAGGAGGTGTATTCGTTACCGCTTACTGGGTAAGAATAGACTGTTGGGGAAAGCCAAAAATATGATTTACAACTACTAGTTACTGGGAAGCAGACCAAAGAGAGAGAATATCCGTCGCTGGTTAAAGTGAACAGATCAAGGATAGACTCAAAGGAAAGAAAATCCGTCATCGGTTAGGATGAACATATCAAGGATTAAACTTGCCTGGGGAAATCAAGGAGGATATCATTCAAAGGTTAGGCTGAACATATCAAGGATATAATGCCTGAAAAAGTAGGAATTACATCTATCAAATGCTGGATAGAATACCAGAAAGAGAGTATTCGTCACCGGTTAGGATGAACATATCAAGGATAGACTCCAAGGGGAAGAATAGGAATTATATCTATCAGTTACTGGATAGAAAACCACGAAGAGAATATCCGTCATCAGTTAAGATGAACATATCAAGGATAAACTCTGCAAAGGGGAGAAAAGTAGGATTTACAACTACTGGCTACTGGGAAGAAAACCGCAAAGAGAAGGAAACCCGTCATCGGTTAGGATGGACATATCAAGGATTAACTCTCTGAGGAAGAAATAGGGATTACAACTACCTTTTTACTAGGTAGAATACCAGAAATAGGATATCCGTCATCGGTTAAAGTGAACATATCAAGAATATACCTCCTAGGGAAATGTGAAAATGAATCCGCCGGGGAGAAAAAAGGGTTACTCTTGTCGGGTATTGGACAGAAGTAACAAACTGCAAACTAAGAAGAATATTACCAGTTACTGGGTAATGGACTCTTAGAGTACCAAAGGCATATATCCAGGTAAGATCTAGAAAGAAACGGTTAATCAAGACTTAACCCAATGAGGATATAACTCAAGGGGAATGGTTCTATCCAGATAATCAACTAGGGAGGAAACTGAAATAATAATCATCCACGAGGAAATAACTCAGTGGGGAATATGAGAAAAGTTAAACTCATTCTGCTTAAGGGGCTGAAACTTTACAATTAAAGGGGGACAGACACCCAACCTGCATGAGGATAAAGTACCACCATAGCAGAGAGTCAAAATAACAATGAATCACAATGTGTAATGATGCAATAATGAAATTTCTGAATGTATATGTATATGTGATAATTATGCTGACAAAATGATCGCAAAAGATACAAATGTTGCTGACTTGAATCATCGATACAATTCTCGGCAAATCCACACAAGAGGGAAACAACTGTTGGAGAAGAGATCAAATATCTCAAAGGCTCAATCCTGGTCGGGGAAAGCACAAGGATCTGCTGAGGAAACTACTATCAAGCCTGCGGGGAACTTTAGGTTAACATCATATCAAATGGGAGACAACCCTGCAGGGGAATAACATAAATAACTGCTCAGAATCAGGGAGAAACTCTGACTGGGGACAAATCTGATGGTGATTTACGGAGAAGCCAAAATTCTTCCGAAACCAAACAAACTGTTGAAATAACGTGCCTACAACTCAAGGGAGGCCAACAAACTCGGCTAGGGAAATAGACAAACATCGGATGCTGACATGCTATCGGGGATGAAAGACAGGGGTCACACCAACTGCTTGGGGAGAACCAACAATGCTCCATATTTATGGCTTACCGCTTTTCAAACCACTGTAGATATTCCTTTTAATGAAATCAATTGCTTTTAAAATAACTGCTTTTATATATTTAAGAAAACATGATTTTGATTTAAAATTTAATTTCAAAAATGATCACAATAAAATTTAAATCTATTTGGCTGAATAATAAATAAGAGTAGAAACAATTGAATAAAAGCTCAACTTTATTTAATAGAATGGTAGTCTGTAAATGACAAGACTCCATAGATCTTTACAAAAGTTAAAAAATGGTAATTCACATGGAAAAGGGCTACATTGAATACAATGATCACTGGTCCTTCTACCAATCTCTTCATGTCCACTGTGCTTTTGGTAACGGCTGGAGATGATGAACCAGAATTGATTGACTTGCTCAAGAATGTCTTCAAAATATGAAGATCAGTAAGATGCAGTTACTTGCCATAATCCCTAATTTTTGCATAAATTTACCTAAGGTGGGGTATTCAATTCATCATGATAATTTATTTTTCTGTTTTATGTCTCTAACTTTTTCCTCGACCGCTCTTTCGGGTTCAATCCACCGAGACACTCATTTTTGCCTAAGCCGCCCCTTCAGGTTTTCAACTTAGCGAGTTGTTCTTTTCTTTTTAGACGAAGTATTTCTTGACTACATCGACATTCCCATGACGAGTGAACTCTTCACCATCCATAGTTGTAAGAATTAAAGCACCGCCTGAAAAGGCTCTCTTAACAACATATGGGCCTTCATAATTAGGAGTCCATTTTCCCCCAACATCTGGTTTAAAAGATAGAATCTTCTTGAGCACAAGGTCACCTTCTTTGAACACACGAGATATGACCTTCTTATCAAAAGCTTTCTTCATTCTCTGCTGATATAACTGACCATGACAGATGGCGATTAATCTTTTCTCTTCAACTAAATTTAACTGGTCAAATCTGGTTTGACACCATTCAGCCTCAGTCAACTTGGCTTCCATCAGCACACACAATGATGGGATCTTAACCTCTACGGGGAGCATAACTTCCATGCCATAAACAAGTGAGAAAGGGGTTGCCGCTATTGAAGTGCGGATGGATGTAAGATACCCGCGCAAAGCAAATGGGAGAATCTCATGCCAATCCTTATACGTTACAACTATCTTCTGGATAATCTTCTTGATGTTCTTGTTTGCAGCTTCAACAACCCCATTCATCTTAGGTTTGTAGGGAGAAGAATTATGATGTGCAATCTTGAAATCTTTGCAAAGAGCTTCCACCATATTGTTATTTAAGTTCGATCCATTATCAATAATGATCTTACTTGGCACACCATATCGGCATATAATCTGATTCTTGATAAACCTCACAATAACTTACTTGGTCACATTCGCATACGATGCCGCTTCAACCCATTTTGTGAAGTAGTCAATTACCACCAAAATGAAACGATGTCCATTCGACGCTTTGGGCTCAATCATGCCAATTATATCAATTCCCCACATGGAGAAGAGCCATGGGGAGGAAATGACGTTTAACAGTGTCGGAGGAATATGAATTTTATCCGTATAAATTTGACACTTGTGGCATTTCTTCACAAACTTGCAACAGTCAGATTCCATTGTCATACAATAGTAACTTGCTCGCAACATCTTCATTGCCATAGCATGTCCATTGGAATGAGAACCAAAGGAACCTTCATGGACTTCAGCCATCAATAAGTCTGCTTCATGTCTACCCACACATCTGAGCAAAACCATATCGAAGTTTCTCTTGTACAACACATCACCATTCAGGTAGAGATTGCCGGCTAATCTTCTCAAAGTCTTTTTATCTTTCAAAGATGCCCTAGGCGGGTAAATCTAACTTTGGAGAAAACTTTTGGTATCAAAATACCACGACTTTTCATCTTTGACCTATTCAATAACAAACACATGAGCTGGCCTATCAAGACGCATCACAGTCAAATTGGGAACTTCATTCCAATACTTCACCATAATCATCGAAGCCAACTGTCATACCCCAAAATTTGCCCGTTAATATTACAAGGCATTTTTCAAGGCACTCCAACTTATTTTCCAAGGCATTGACCTTAAAGGAACCAAGACCCAGCTCACAGATGGCCAAATCCAGAAAATGGCCCAAACTGGCATGCTCGCTAGGCGAGCAAATCCTTCGCCTAGCGAACCCTTCGCTACAATACTCGCCTAGCAAAGCTTGCGAATACCAAAAAATTCTGGGCTTCATTCTGAGCCCATTAGGTCACAACAAACCATTATAAATACCAACATTTCAGTCAGAAAGAGGAAACAGAAGGAGACGAACCGGAACCCTAGCAATCAAACCTTAGAGGCTACCCAAGAGAATTCAGAGCAACCCAAAAGGAAACCCTGAAGGCAACTCATCTGCACAAAGGTTACCTCCGCCCAACTCAATCCGATACCAAAAGCGATCTGCCAATTCAACGTTGCAGTTCAATTGCAAACAGGTTTGCGCATCACTACTGTTTTATGCTTCCAATCTGTATTCTCTAAATACATAATGCATCATGATTGAATTTTTGGATATGTGATTAGATTTTGCATGGGAGTTTAAGTATGCCTGAATATCCTGAATGTTTGACCATGTTATTTCTGTAATTGAATGCCATAGGGTTCGGAGTTCCGGAAATCGTACTGCTGTCAAACTCCAAACCCGTAGCCGCTCGCTAGCACATCGCTAAGCGAGCATGTAGCGAGCACTCGCTAAGCCTTCGCTAGGCGAGGCAGCAGCGAACATGACAGTCGCTGAATTTTTCTGTTCCATTTTGTGCCTACCTGATCTGATTCATCATAATCATGCATTATTTCGCCTGACATTACTACTGCTGTGTTTCTTTTGTAGTGCAATTCTCAATTGCCCTTTGTCTCGATATTCTAACCCGTTTGCTGAATTTTGTAAGGGCTTACATATTCCCGGAAAAGTAGCTTGCTAGGTATTCCACTTTATTTGTGGGATACCCATGTGGAGATTCATCCTAATTACTTAATTGATTATAATGTGGACCTAATTACCTAATTGATTGTAAAACATTGCCTTTGAATATGTGATCTTGGACCTCTCTCTGTTGCCTTACGATATTACGGTATTATAATCATGTCCCGCGAATGTGGGGGTACACTTAGCAAAGACCCTTCGGTTAAATCATCATGTCCCTATAAAATAAATCATAGTCCCTCGGATGTTGCCTGCGAATATATGATTTTGCCCCTCGATGACCCTTCGTTGTAGCCTACGGTTAAATGATGATCGTCCCTTCGAATGCTAAGGTATCCTTACAAATGTTGCCTTCAATGACCAAACGATGACCCTACGATGTCCCTTTACATCCAAAGGGATAAGACTACTTACTTCTCAATAGTAAGGACAGTTTTACCCTCATAAGGATAGGAAATGCCCATAAAGACCTTGGGTAGGTATAACTCTTAATTGCTAGCTCACAACCTAAAACATTTTTCATACCTCACACTTTGCAAATACTAGAAAATCACCACTTGGTATACATTCGTACTAGAATCATTGCCAAGCTATATTTTTTCTAAACCGCTTTCAAAATTAAACGAGATAAATACTTTGTATACATTCGTACAAGAATCATTACAAAGTTAAACTCTCTTTTCAAAACATTTTTTAGCAATTCACATACACTTTTTTCCAGACAAACATAAGTGATCAAGCAATTAAGAGCCCATGGATAACCATGGATATAAAGGGTACTAACACCTTCCCTTTGTATAATGTACCTCCCGAACCCAAAATCTAATTAAGGTCTTTCCTGTTCTTTTCCACCTTTCCTTATGGGATAAAAGAAAATTCGGTGGCGACTCTTGCTATCCGCGACATTTGCTTTCCAAAGCAAAAACACATCGAAGTCAGTTCACCGTATGACAGAACTGGCGACTCTGCTGGGGATGGTTAAAGAGAGGTTACCTTAAAAACAAGATCACTTATTTGAATTGCCTGATTTACTTTTAAGGGATTGCTTGGGTATTTTATGCTTGAGTGAAAGATCCTACACCCGGATCCAGTGTACCTTAGGTAAGTAGCAATAGATCATCGCGACTATCCGGCGTATACTGGAATGGTCAAAATGATGGCTACGGTTAATGTGACACTTTGGATGTCCTGATGTTCCTCATGTTTACTTGAGGAAAAATTTGGCTTCCGCGTGGTGTCATCAAAGCATTAACCAGACCTTTAGAACCCTAATTGACTCATCCTAGCCATTAGAAAGTAGTGAGATAACTGACTTCGGTTCCGACTGAGGTTGGTTGAGACTCGATACTACACTCTTTGAGATTGGACTTTAGGGAAGCTTTGGTCAACCACTTGGTGTTGCACTGAGGTGGACTTAAAGGAAGGTCAATGATTTGAGATCCTTCTAGAACCCGGTTACTATTCTAGGACAGGTTGAACCAACCAAACTTCAGTGGGGAGGGTACTTACCTATGGAACGCATGCAAGCCTTAAAACCTAAGAATGATTGTTGTGTGGCTTGTTTGTGCTTGTTACTTATTTAACATCATAACATCATAACATTATGGCATTGTACTAACCATTTCAAGGACTCTAAAACATTGAAAACATTTCATACATTGCATAGTATAACATAACATTGCATAACAGGTATTCTAAGGGATCAATGTTCTCACGGTTTTCCTGCAAACAGAAAAATGGACCTCGAACAAACTGTCAAAGATCTCCAGGCTCAGAATGCTCAATTCCAGGAGATGATCTTGAACTTATCCAAGGGGCAGGAGGAGCTGAAGGCTCTCTTGCTCGAGAAAAAGAAAGACAAGAAACCTGTGAGTTACCATGAGGAGGAAACAGAGGAAACAGAGAATGATTCAGAAGAGGAGAATGTTGATCTCTTTAACCATGAGGAGGACGACGAAGATTATGAAAATGAACAGTACTCTCCAAAAGATGATAAGTATAAGTTGCTGGAAGAACGTATGCTAGCTATGGAGGGTCAAAAGACGCCCAGTCTGGATTTCGAAAGCTTAGGTCTGGTCTCTGATGTGGTCATTCCCCGCAAATTCAAGGTCCCCGCTTTCACTAAGTATGATGAGGCATCTTGTCCTCAGATGCATCTGAGAGCTTATGTGAGAAAGATTCAGCCGTATACCACTGATAGGAAACTATGGATCCATTTCTTCCAAGAGAGTCTGTCTGGCACATAGTTAGAATGGTACTATCAGCTCGAGAGCTCTGACATCCGCACCTGGATTGATTTGGCGACAGCTTTCTACAAGCACTACCAGTATAATTCTGAATTGGCACCTACTCGGCTACAGTTGCAGAATATGACTATGGGATCTAAAGAAGGCTTCAAAGAATATGCTCAAAAATGGAGAGATCTGGCTGGCAGAGTCAAACCCCCTATGACTGATCGAGAATTAGTGGACATGTTCATGAGCACACTGACGGGCCCATTCTACGGCCATCTATTGGGAAGTTCCTCATCAGGTTTCACTGAACTTATATTAACAGGTGAACATGTTGAAAGCGGCATTCGAAGTGGAAAGATACAGGCAGCTACCTCTGATCCTCCGGAGACTCCTAATGTCATCACTGCTCCTCTGCCTAATCATGACGAGACTATCAATGCTGTGGAAGATACTGATAACGATTATGACTTGGATAGCTGGATTCTCCCAACAACTGGTGACAGACTCGATAATTGGAAGGCTGAAGACACTATCCCGATTTCCTTTAGTCAGGAGTAATTGTTATTGTCTATTTTAGTGTTGCAATTTTTTTTTAGTTTTTACAATTGAACTTCTTAAAGCATTGTGCCTATGCCCGGGGCACAATAGCTAATTTGTTAAGGGTTTTGTCATTTTCATAAGCATATTCACATTCAATAAATCAATGGACTTTTTGCATTCAAATATTGCGCTCTTTATCTTTCCTGTCATCTTCCAAAAAAGGCTATGTTTTCTTACACACACTCACGTAACGAATTGAAGATCCATACCCACTCTGGATCCTGTTGATAATAGTTCTACTACTGTTCATTATGACTTCGAAAATCCGATCTACCAAGCCGAGGATGGAAGTGAGGAAGATTGTGAAGTACCTGAGAACTTGCCAGACTGTCACTGCAAGAAGAAAAGACTATACAACCGCATGAGGAATCAATTGAAACTGTAAATCTGGGTACAGAAGTAGACAAGAAAGAAGTCAGAATAGGAGCAGGCTTGGAAAACAGTGTCAAAGAAAGATTGACTCAGGTGTTACTATGTAGAGGTTTTCGATGGAAAAATCAAGAGATAATACGGAATGATGAATGTCAAGAAGCTTTAGACAAAATTAAGAAGTATCTCCAAGAACTTCCAATTATTATGCCACCAGTTGAAGGAAAACCTCTAATCATGTATTTGACCGTGTTAGAAAATTCAATGGGGTGCGTGTTGGGGCAACATGACGAGTCTGGTCGAAAAGAGCATGCAATATACTACCTTAGCAAAAGGTACCGACTATGAAACAAGATACTCACAGCTCGAGAAAGCTTGCTATGCTTTGGCTTAGGCTGCTCGCCGACTAAGACAGTATATGTTGAATCATACCACTTTATTGATTTCTAAGATGGATCTTATCAAATACACATCTGAGAAACCTGCTCTCTCCGGAAGAACAACAAGATGATTGCTGAACTCTGCACGCAGTTCAAAATAAAACACCATAACTCTTCTCCGTACCGTCCAAAGATGAATGGCGCCGTAGAAGCTGCTAATAAGAATATTAAGAAGATTATACAAAAGATGACAGTAACATACAAAGACTGGCATGAGATGTTACCGTTTGCTCTTCACGGTTATCGCACTTCAGTACGCACTTCGACGGGGGCAACTCCCTTCTCTTTAGTCTACGGAATGGAAGCCGTCTTACCGGTGGAAGTTCAGATTCCCTCTCTAAGAATCATGAAAGAGACAGGTTTAGACGAGGATGAATGGATCCAAACTCGACTCGATCAGATGAATTTGATTGATGAAAAGAGACTTGCGGCTGTTTGTCATGGGAAAATATATCAGAAGCGCATGACCCAGGCATTCAACAAAAAGGTCAAGAGACGGGTGTATCAAATTGGCGACTTGGTGATCAAGCGTATCATTCTACCACAAAGTGATCCCAGGGGCAAATGGACTCCCACGTACGAAGGGCCATTTGTAGTTAAGAAGGTATTCTCTGGTGGAGCCATGATACTTGCTACGATGGATGGCGAAGACTTCCCACATCCCGTGAACGCAGACATAGTCAAAAAATACTACGCATAAAAGAGACCCGCTAGGTCGACGTACCTAGGCAAAAGTAAGGGCATCCCGGCGAACCAAAAGGGTTCGGGCAAAAATTAGGGATAAACATATAAAAAGGTACACCCGGCAAGTCGAAAACCTGAAAAGGCGGCTTGGGCAAAAAAGGGTATCCTGGTGGACTGAAAACCTGAAAAGGCGGTCCAGGCAAAAATTAGGGATTAAAAGCGTATGACTATGTCCCGTTCTCAGACAACTTCATCCAAGTTCAAGGGACTGAACAAGCCAATCACTTCTATCCGACAGCAGGAGATGAGATGCTTGAAGACATAATGACAGTAGCAGAATTAAAATCGATAGGACTTTTCCTTCATAGCTTTTTCTTTATGTTCTCGACGATTTCCTCTTACTAGGATTTCTGTCTCTTTGTACACAAATTGCCTGTTTATAGGCCCTCTTTCAAACTCAATACAATTTTATTTCTAAAAAGATGCTTTTGTTTTATTTTTCTGTTTTGTTTGCGTAAACGTCCATTGATTTAATTTGAATTAATATGTGCATTTGAATATGATCGATGTTTGTCAAAAATACATGCATAAAACGGAAATAGCGATTACAAAGGACTTCAGGATCGAGGAGAAGGTCTAACCATGCGTTCCAATGAATCCGGTTGCTAATTCCATTCCCCAACAAAAGCAGCTATTTCCCAGAAGAGGTTGGCATCGCTAGACAGACGGATCATCTCCTCCATCCCCCAGCCAGACTCTGTTGAATATCTCTACCACCAGACAAAAATCAAGTATCCCCAGCCAAGAAAGGGTCATCAATACAAGCATCTCCAACCAGAAGATGGGGATTTATTTTCCCTAGGGAGTCGCCAGGAAAAACTTGTCAGATGCATAATTCATTCATTACATCATTTCACAACATACGCATGCATACATTGTTCGCATTTATTTCCATAAGCATAAAACATCTCATGCATCATGACATGGCATGGAGCTAACTTTATTTTTCAGTTAATTATCCTCCTGATACAGTCAAAACAAAGGTCCATTCAGACGGACATCTTTATCAATTACAATCCATATAAGCATTCACTCTGATTCAGCTCAACATATGACTCCTTCAACTCAGATACGATCTAACGTACGATCCATTCTGACCTTCAATTACTCCAATACGGTCTAATGTACGACCCAGTCGGACCTTCAAACCCTCAGATGCTGCCCAGCGTACGGTACATTCCGGGGTGTAGTCTAGCGTACGACTACTTTCTTCGTCAGATACAGCCTAATGAACGGCTCATCCTGCAACTCAGATACTACCTGGCGTACGGTACATTCTGAAACGTGGTCTAGCGTACGACTATCCTTTCATCCTCAGATACAGCCTGATGGACAACTCATTCTGCAACTCCAATACGGTCTAACGTACGACCCATTTGGATCTTCAACTCAGATACGATCTAGCGTACGATCCATTCTGATTCTACCTTCGTCAGATACAGCCTAACGAATGGCTCGTTCTGCAACTCAGATACGATCTAGCGTACAATCCATTCTGATCTTTCCTCCCCAGCGAAATCACCCGCCTAATGAATAACTCATCCTGCGATTCAGATACGGTCTGGCGTATGGTCCATTCTGATCCCTTATTCCCAGCAGCGTATAACACACTCTGACTCCCCAGCGAAGTCGACAGCATAATGGATGACTCACTATACGGTCTAGCGTATGACCCGGTATGACACCCATGTCTTCAGATATCATCTAATGTACGACACACTCTGAAGCTCTCATCATCAAACTTCCTGGATGATATCTTTAAGCCCATCTTCATCAAGACTAACTGTTGATTAACAAGTGCAAATTTTTGGGGCATTCTAGTGTTCAATAATCTTCCACCTCCAGACCACGAATGGCATACATACCATCCTAATTCTCTCGGTTCAAGAAAATTGAACAGGGGCAGCTGTCATACCCCAAAATTTGCCCGTTAATATTACAAGGCATTTTTCAAGGCACTCCAACTTATTTTCCAAGGCATTGACCTTAAAGGAACCAAGACCCAGCTCACAGATGGCCAAATCCAGAAAATGGCCCAAACTGGCATGCTCGCTAGGCGAGCAAATCCTTCGCCTAGCGAACCCTTCGCTACAATACTCGCCTAGCGAAGCTTGCGAATACCAAAAAATTCTGGGCTTCATTCTGAGCCCATTAGGTCACAACAAACCATTATAAATACCAACATTTCAGTCAGAAAGAGGAAACTGAAGGAGACGAACCGGAACCCTAGCAATCAAACCTTGGAGGCTACCCAAGAGAATTCAGAGCAACCCTAAAGGAAACCCTGAAGGCAACTCATCTGCACAAAGGTTACCTCCGCCCAACTCAATCCGATACCAAAAGCGATATGCCAATTCAACGTTGCAGTTCAATTGCAAACAGGTTTGCGCATCACTACTATTTTATGCTTCCAATCTGTATTCTCTAAATACATAATGCATCATGATTGAATTTTTGGATATGTGATTAGATTTTGCATGGGAGTTTAAGTATGCCTGAATATCCTGAATGTTTGACCATGTTATTTCTGTAATTGAATGCCATAGGATTCGGAGTTCCGGAAATCGTACTGCTGTCAAACTCTAAACCCGTAGCCGCTCGCTAGCACATCGCTAAGCGAGCATGTAGCGAGCACTCGCTAAGCCTTCGCTAGGCGAGGCAGCAACGAACATGACAGTCGCTGAATTTTTCTGTTCCGTTTTGTGCCTACCTGATCTGATTCATCATAATCATGCATTATTTCGCCTGACATTACTACTGCTGTGTTTCTTTTGTAGTGCAATTCTCAATTGCCCTTTGTCTCGATATTCTAACCCGTTTGCTGAATTTTGTAAGGGCTTACATATTCCCGGAAAAGTAGCTTGCTAGGTATTCCACTTTATTTGTGGGATACCCATGTGGAGATTCATCCTAATTACTTAATTGATTATAATGTGGACCTAATTACCTAATTGATTACAACTACCTAATTGATTGTAAAACATTGCCTTTGAATATGTGATCTTGGACCTCTCTCTGTTGCCTTACGATATTACGGTATTATGGTCATGTCCCGCGAATGTGGGGGTACACTTAGCAAAGACCCTTCGGTTAAATCATCATGTCCCTATAAAATAAATCATAGTCCCTCGGATGTTGCCTGCGAATATATGATTTTGCCCCTCGATGACCCTTCGTTGTAGCCTACGGTTAAATGATGATCGTCCCTTCGAATGCTAAGGTATCCTTACAAATGTTGCCTTCAATGACCAAACGATGACCCTACGATGTCCCTTTACATCCAAAGGGATAAGACTACTTACTTCTCAATAGTAAGGACAGTTTTACCCTCATAAGGATAGGAAATGCCCATAAAGACCTTGGGTAGGTATAACTCTTAATTGCTAGCTCACAACCTAAAACATTTTTCATACCTCACACTTTGCAAATACTAGAAAATCACCACTTGGTATACATTCTACTAGAATCATTGCCAAGCTATATTTTTTCTAAACCACTTTCAAAATTAAACGAGATAAATACTTTGTATACATTCGTACAAGAATCATTACAAAGTTAAACTCTCTTTTCAAAACATTTTTTAGCAATTCACATACACTTTTTTCCAGACAAACATAAGTGATCAAGCAATTAAGAGCCCATGGATAACCATGGATATAAAGGGTGCTAACACCTTCCCTTTGTATAATGTACCTCCCGAACCCAAAATCTAATTAAGGTCTTTCCTGTTCTTTTCCACCTTTCATTATGGGATAAAAGAAAAGTCGGTGGCGACTCTTGCTATCCGCGACATTTGCTTTCCAAAGCAAAAACACATCGAAGTCAGTTCACCGTATGACACCAACCTTGCAAGAGCATCTGCCATCCGATTTTCATCTCGAGGGATATGATGAAACTCAACCTTTGTAAAGAAAGTTGAAATCCTCCTCGCATAATCTCTATATGGTATCAAACCGGGTTGATTCGTCTCCCATTCACCTTTGATCTGATTCACAACCAAAGCTGAATCTCCATAGACGTCTAGATACTTAATTCTGAGATCAATGGCCTCTTCAAGCCCCACAATGCAAGCTTCATATTCAGCCATATTATTTGTACACTTGAAAGTCAATCTAGTTGTAAATGGAAAATGCGTGCCCTGAAGAGTAATAATCACTGCTCCAATGCCATTACCGTACTGATTGACAGCTCCATCAAATACCATGCCCCAACGGGAACTAGGTTCTGGCCCTTCTTCAAGCAATGGTTCATCATAATCTTTCATTTTCAAGTACAAGATCTCTTCATCAGGAAAATCATACTACATTGACTGATAATCTTTGATTGGTTGGTGAGCCAAATGGTCATCCAAGACACTACCTTTGATTGCTTTCTGAGATCGGTATTCAATATCATACTCTGATAACAACATCTGCCAACAGGCAATCCTCCCAGTTAAAACATGCTTCTAAAAAATATACTTGATTGGATCCATTTTGGATATCAACCAAGTGGTATGATTCAACATTTATTGACGCATACGCTTAGCAGCCCAAGCCAATGCGTAACAAGTCTTCTCTAGCATAGAATACCGAGTCTCACAATCGGTGAACTTCTTACTGAGGTGGTAAATAACATATTCTTTCTTTCCAATCTCATCTTGCTGACCAAGAACACAACCCATACTCTCTTCAAGCACAGTCAAATACATGATCAACGATCTTCCTTCAACAGGTGGAGAAAAAATCGGAGGCTCAAGCAGATACTCTTTGATATTATCAAAATCTTTCTGGAAGTCTTCGGTCCAATCACAAGACTGATCTTTCCGAAGAAGATTGAATATAGGCGCACATGTGGTAGTCATGTGTGAAATGAATCTTGTGATATAATTCAGGCGGCCGGGAAAACCTCTGACTTGCTTCCCAGTTTTGGGCGCAGGCATCTCTTGTATTTCTTTGACCTTGGTAGTATCAACTTCAATACCCCTCTCACTGACAATAAATCCCAACAACTTACCTGAACAAACATGAAACGTACACTTATTGGGATTGAAGCGGAGTTTATACTTCCTCAAACGCTGGAATAACTTCAACAAATGATCAACATGTTACTATTTATCAATGGATTTAACAATCATATCATTAACATAGACTTCGATCTCTTTATGCATCATATCATGAAAAAGAGTAGTCATTGCTCTTTGGTAAGTTGCACCAGCATTCTTTAAATCGAAAGGCATCACTCTATAACAGAATGTTCCCCAGGGTGTAATGAACATGGTCTTCTCCATATCTTCTTGTGCCATCTTGATCTGATTATATCCGAAAATTCTGTCCATAAACGAAAAGACTTTGAACTTAGCTGTATTGTCTACTGTAAGACCCCAATTTTGAACCTAAGATCCCTAATGCAATTCCATCATATACATTAGCATTGGGATCACACCTTGGCATCCTCCTTACCCCTCTCTCATTGGGTTTGTTTTAGGAGAGATCACCAAGCACTATTTGATTGTATCATACTTGTATATTATCATTTTACTAACCAAAATACCAAAAATATGTCTTTTTCATTTAACTAACTCTTTTGTAGGTAGGGCATGATCCCATTGATTTATCAAGTTCATATCTAAGGTTTGAGACCCGCATGGCAAAGATCACAACCATGGATTTACCCACAAATGGTATTAAGCATCATATATGAGTCCCAATGATTCCTACATGTGATTTGCCTTGGAAACCCTAGTTTGAATGGGTATCTTGAGTAACTTCTCCAACAAGCCATCTCACAAATTGATCAAATTTATCAAGGGACACCTCAAAATTCATCATCTTATGTATATATGATCTAGCATGAGCCAAAAAAGTCAAAATAATTGAAGGTTAGCAAGTTGGTTGATGGTAGTTGGCCAGATGAATTCATCGGATCAAAACTGGTCCCTAGACCCTATATCCTACAATTTTCACCATATGAAAATGATTCCAAGATACATGTTACTCTAAATGACATTCCAAACAACTTTCATGTTGAGACCTAGAGCTAGTTTTGCTTGGAAAATCATTTTCTATGTTGAAACATTATAGGTCATTTTGTCTAAACCCTAATTTGAAAGTCAACTTCCCAAGGCCATAACTTGCTCAATTTTTATGATATGAAATATTTCCAAGTTTCATAATCAAATTCAAGATGTCTACTTCAACTTTGATGTTTAGAGTGAGCTAAATCAACTTTTATGAGCATGTGATATGAGGATACATTATAGGTCATTTTTGACCTATACCATTGGACAAATGATTTTTCCAAACTTCAAAAATGCATAACTCTATCATTCTAAATACAAATGCCATTAAATTAGAGACCATTTGGAAGGACTTTGAATTAGCTACAACTTTGATGAATACACTTTTCTCATTTGAAGTTCACATAAAAAGTTAAGCAAGGTGGAATATTTAGATATATGGCTCGACACTTAGAAAAATTTTCAACATGTTGAAATTTCCAAACTTCCACCTTAAAATTCACCATGATCCAAGTTCCAAATGAAAAATTGTTCAACATCAAACTTGTTCCCCTTGATCTAAGCTTTCCAAAGAGCCCAAGTTCATGCATTTTGGATGAAATTTGCTAGGTTTGCACATGGCTTTAACAGAGTTGCATCATTTGAGAAAATCAAATGTCCAAAACTCCACATATCACTGCCTTGCCACTCAAGCTTTATTTGAACTTCAGAATAGTTGGATATGGATCAAAATGGATTGCTTCATGGGCCTGTACACGCCCATGCATGCTTGTGCATGAAATGACCAAATTTAGCAATTTTTCAAGTGTGCAATTATCAATTCCAAATGCTATAAATACAAGGCCTTTGAGCTCAATTCAAACACACCTTGCGCGCCAACTTTTCCCCCCAATTGAAACCCTCACATTTCAAAGGATAACTTGAGAATTTTCAACTTGAAAATTGAGTTTGAATCTCACTATTTGGAGATTCAAGAACTCCAGGATTCAAAGCTTTGTACCATTGCTAAACGCCTCCTATAAGCTTCTCAAGTGTGATCAGATCTAGGTTGAAGCAAGCAACATCAAGTTCTGCACAACGTTGAAGGTAAATTTCAGAAAACTTTATCTCTTCGATTCTCACTCAATTCTACTCAATTCTCTTGGATCTTTGGTTGTCTGAAGTTCTACTAATGTTGGCAAGAAGATTGAGTTGCTTAGAGGTTAAATCGAAGCAACTCAGTTGACACACCTTAAAATTCAACTCCTCATATCTTTTTATATATTTGGAGTTAATTGAAATTGAGGCCAGGTTCGTGCTCTACGCCATTTTTTCTTTTAGATCATGTCCTCTTTTTTAATTTTCTTGATGGTGATGAGTGAACCAGTTCGGTGGACCTCGCCTGAGAAGGTGACCGGAGGTCCAACGCCGGTGGTGTGCTGGACAGGTTCTGAGCCATTGATCTCATTTGAATTGTTTTAATCTCACGCGTTGGTTTTAATTACCATCCCTGCAGTGCATTGACTTAGGTCTATTGTGGAACGCGCGTTTGTGTCCACTTGATCTGCCACCTCAATTAATGAGGGAGATCAAATGGCTCACGCTTTTTTGATTTTTTAATTTTTATTTTAATTCATTTGATTTTCATTAATTCATATTAATTTTAATATTGATCCAAAAAATATGAGAGTTTCACCAATTTTTTTAAAATAAATTCCTCTTTCATATTCTGAATTAAAATTATTTTTTGGATCATTATTAATATTTTTCATGATTTAATTGATTTTGTGATTATTTTTAATTGTTTAAAAATACTTTTAACTCTCTAAAAATTCTGAATTTTTTTCTCCAAGGTCCTTTGACCTTGTTTGACCTATGATAAATCACATGGCCATTTCTTTGGTGTTTTGATGTGGTTTTAGGAATTTGGCAAACCATATTTAATTTAAATGCCTTATTTTAGTATTTTTAATTTGAATAAATGTCAAATAGTTGTGTTGACCTCTTGTGGTGATTTGTGTAAGTTTGACTCATGTTGTTGGGCCTTGGTCAAGGTTGATTTGACTTTGTTAAGTTAATATCATTGGATTTAGGGGAATGATGGAATGTACATTCCATCTTCCAAAATGAATGAATGATATTAATTTGGTAAAAGTCCTCCTTTGACCAATTTGGAGTTTTGATCCATTCCCCTCCCTCTTCATCTATTTCCCATTCTTTATGCATTCATATCATTTGGCCTATGATATCTCTAAGTCCTAAGGCTAGTTGATTGCAAAATCAACATAAGTATGAATGAGATTAGGCCACCTCTTTTGTATATTCTTTTTGTGTGTGGTATGTTTCATGAGCATTGTCCATTATACTATGTCTCTAACATGCATTAACACCAAAATTCTATTGCCCGGCCTCAAATAGTTATGACTTCTATATAAGTCCAATTACGATTGCTTAACATAGCGCTAAATTTTTGACACAAAAGGCATAGCATTCTAGTTAGTGAGATTGTAAGTCTCCCCTCTTTCATGGTATTGTGTGGAAACTTGGCCTTTTTTCCTTCCTTTGGAAGATGTCTTGGTTCAAGGATCCATGCTTGTGATAAATGGGTTGAGTGTTCTCCAAAGAATGACTTAAAAAAAGCAAAAACAAAACAATACTAACTTCTAACTCATTAACAACTAACATTTAATTTCAAGTCTTTTATTTTAATGCACTTTAATTTTAAAGTTCTATTCATTTGCCATTATTCATACCGTTCTAATTGTTTATGTTAATGCAATTTTCACTTTGTCCATTTGGACCATATTATATGCTATATCTTGTTTGTGTATATCTTATTTGTTTGTGTGGTCTTTGACCATTAATGTACAAAGTAAGAACAAAAACCCTAAAAAAAACTTTTGTATAGACTGTTGACTTGATCTTGGACAAATTTGACTTAGAATCTAGGCAACGTCCCTATGCTAAAGGACTTGGCCAATGCCAACATTTGTGTAACCAAGTGCTTGTAATTTGAAACTTCATCTAGTACATCTTTGAAGATCCTTTTGAGTTCATCTGCAACATGATCATTGTGAAGCTGTTATTTTGAACCAGTGACTTGAGGAATTCATCTGCTACATGGACTAATTTGAAGAAGATCATGGAGTGGATAAGCTAGGATGTGGCTATCTTTATTTGATGCCTTGCTCTTCAAGATTGATATAATTATGCATTGTGTGTTGCTTGATTCAAAATATCCAAGGGAATTTGGGTTTCTATAAGACATTGTTGTCTATTGCATTGCTACCCATTGGTTAGATCTTTTTAAGTCTTAACTTTTAATTTTGTGCATATGATTAGTCTCTTCATCTCCTCCCATTTCTTTAATTTCAAAATCTCTCCCTCTTTTTAAAAATCTTCTTTGTCTGAGCTAGTTTTGTTCTAAATGTTAACCACTTTGCAAACTAGAAACTTTGGCCTTATGCCATTGCATTTTTGAACATCTTTTCTTAATCAAACTTGTAAATAGACTTAACCGTACTTGAGTTAAACTTTCAAAAAGCCAAAAAGAACTAGCTCATTCAAACCATTTTTAGGCCTTGATGCCTCTCAAACTAAATTTTTGTTAAAAGCTATGCATCCACTTCGAAATTTGTATCACGAACTACGAGGGTTTGATCCCTCATCTTTATGTTGGTACATAGGCACAAGTCCGAAGGTCTTGTCAAACACAAAAATATAATTAATGAATTCTCTTTTCACCCCATCACTCTATTTGTTTGTAAACATCACTTTGTACAAAATACATATGCACACAAAAAGGGCTCCTAGGAGTATCTAGGACACTTTGGATGCTAACACCTTCCCTATGTGTAACCAACCCCCTTACCTGTAATATCTGACATTTTATTAGTTTTGATTTGAAAACTTCTTACTTTTGGGTTTTGTTCGTACTTTTTCCCTTTTCCCTTGGAAACAATAAAATCGCGTTGGCGACTCTTGTTATTTGATGTCTTGCTTATCCATAGCTTGATGATCATGAATTTACCGCTATAGAAATTAAGTGGCGACTCTGCTGGGGAGTAGTCTCCAGTGGGTTTAGCCTACTTTTTTGTGTGTATATAATTGTATATATGTGATGTATGTATATTTGTTTGTATGATATAATTTGCTTGTTGTGCTTGGTGATCTCTGAGTGGTGAGATAAGTTCTAACCCGAAGTTGAGTGCAATTAAGATAAGAGGAAGGTATAGTCATGTTCGACTTGTGTGGAGTAGTCCTTAACAAGTTGGCTTAAGATCCATCTGCTCAGTGGAGACCCTTTTTTATTTGGAAATGTCACACAAGTATTTGTGGTTAGGCATTACTATCTCTAATTTGGGTCTGAGAAGCTGAGGACTATAGAACATTTACCTCCTCTTGGCCTATTTAGGATGTAGTGCGGAAACTGTTCAAGTGTAGACTTGATAACAGTTGTTACGCGATACTGCACTCAGACGAGTTTCTGTTGAGAATATTATGGGTCGATGAGTCAGTCATATTACCCTGTAATATCCGATAGATGAAATTAAGACTCTGGGAACTTTTTAGAACATGATCTACAGATTTTTATCCTTAGTTCACTCCTTTGGGATGGTTCTTACCCAGACTCCATGCTCGTGACTCACAACAAACCCTTGATTCTTGGTTGATCCAATCAAGTCTTGTCAATATCAATGGAACTTGGGTGTTGATAAGGTGTAAACCACAATCCACCAAAATGGATGATTGATCTTGACAATGACTTTATTCATCCCTTGACCTTTGTTTGTTGGCCTTGTGTGTGATCCCTTATTTGTGATTGTTGGATTCATGCATTCATGCGCATCATAACATTCATCACACGAAAATTTCAAGGAACTGAGGTATTATTTGCAAATATTTTTAGACCATGGATTGTGGATGAAGGAACACTAAGAAGTACAGTTTCAGATGTCCCGACTTGAAAGAGTTAAGGAAACTAGCATCTTTTGTATTAGACCCCTTCGACTTCAAACAACGTCATGGGAAGCTATTGTCTATCTTGTCTACTGATGTGGTTGAAGGACTCTTGAGTGTGCTAGTGCAGTTCTATGATCATCTCTACCGTTGCTTCACTTTCCCAGATTATCAGCTAGTGCCTACATTGGAGGAGTATGCCCATCTCTTGGGGATACCTGTTTCTAGCAAGGTACCTTTTAGTGGATTGGAAGAGATTCCCAGATCTCATCTTATTGCTGAAGCTCTTCACTTGAAGAAGTCTGAGATAGAGGCTCATTGGATGAAGAAAGGAGGATTGTTTGGGTTGCCATCTGATTTCCTCATCAATGAAGCTACTACTTTTGCTCAAGCCAGTAGTATGGATGCTTTTGAAGCTATTTTGTGTTGCTCATCTATGGATTAGATTTGTTCCCTAACATTGACGGTTTTGTTGATGTTAACGCCATTAGACTTTTCTTGATTGGGAATCTTGTGCCTACTCTGTTGGGTGATATGTACTTCTCTTTGCAACTAAAGAATTCTAAGGGTGGTGGAACTATTGTCTATTGCATTCCTCTTCTATACAAGTGGTTTATTTTGCACTTGCCTTAGACACCTGCTTTTGTGGAGAACAAACAATGTCTACGATGGTCTCAGAGACTTATGTCTCTCACTAATGATGATATAGTTTGGTATGATCCTTCTTTAAGCAGTTTGGATATTATTGATAGTTGTGGTGAATTCTCTAATGTGCCTCTCATTGGTACACAAGGAGGAATTAACTACAACCCTGCTTTGGCTCGTCGTCAACTTGGGTTCCCCTTGAGAGACAGACCTAAAAACACTCTGTTAAAAGGTGTTTTCTATCAAGAGGGTAAAGATCCCCAACATTTGAAGCAAAAGATTATGCACGCTTGTCATAATGTGCATAGGAAAGGAAGATCCGAGCTTGATCTACGCAATTGTGTAGCTTTGGAAGCTTACACTCTTTGGGTGAAGAAGAGAGCTTTGGAGTTGAAGATGCCTTATCCTTGTGAAAGACCTATGTCTATGGTTGTGGCTGAGCCATTAACTCTCCCTAACCAAGATGTAGAGGAGTTGGAAGACGCACTCACCAAGATGAAGCAAGAGAAGGATATGTGGGAAAAGCGTTTCCATGCTTTGAGCAAGAAGCATGAAGAGTTGCAGTTGGAGTCTAAGGACAAAGATGCACTTATTGAGCTACTTGAAGACCGAGTGACAAAGAGACAGAGGGAGCCAGAGGTTCCATCTTCTAGCATGCCTCCGCCTTTTGTTGCTTGGAAGAAAATTGTTGATCAACTTGTCCTCGAGAAGACTCAGATGAAGGCTTCTTTCGAGACCGAGATTCGACGCATTCAGAGGAAGTGCGTGCCTTCAGCCAGATCTTCTGACTTTGTTGTTAGGGATCCTTAGGATGACTCGTCTCCTTTTCTCTTGTATTTTTCATTTGTTTTCTGAAATTGTACTCAGTGTGATCCTTCCAATTTATATAAATAAAAAGAGATTTATGGTCATAACAAATTGTTTAAATTATTGTAAAGTACATATATATTTGTAAATGATATAGTAAGTTCCTTGAAAATAAAAATAAATAAACAAGCATTGCATTTCATGCATCATTTGCATAGGCAGGTTTCTCTTTCGCCAGATGTCTCATTGGTGTTCTTCTGTGCTTCAGCCAAGCTGACTCATCGGTACAACACTCACGCTAATCATCTAAGAATCATGGAACACTTGGAGCAAGAGAACATAGAGTTGAAGGACGAGGTCGCTCGACTGACTATCATGATGGAGTCAGTGTTGGTTGCTCAAAGTCAATCTTCTTCAACGCCCGCAACTCCTCCTTACGCATCCGTAGTACTCTACGGGATCCACTTTTGTAGTTCTTGTCTAAAGGGTGTGGGTTTATCTTGTGCTGTTTTCCAAAAAAAAGGGTTAAATGAAAATGACTCGCGCGGATGTCGCATCCACTACATACGTATCTCATCTGAATATGAGAATCAGAGTCTTCGTAGCTCGGCTGACCTATGGGTTGGGGGATGTGTGCTCGCTAAGACATCACGTCTTATGCCTACGTATCTCATCTGGCCTGAGAATCAGAGCAAAACGTAGTTCGGCTAACTACGGGGTTATGGATTGGGTTTTGGGCGAACAACGTTACTACGCAATCTACCGGATGCTCGACCTTTGGAGACTTACTCGCCTGTAGTAGAAGGAGTTAGCGTGTTGCTTTGGGTTTTAGGGTTTGGGATGCTCGAGGGAAAAAGGGCAGTCCTTGACGAAGGAACCGCGCTACCTGCAGGGATATGAATACAAAACACAAAACATGTATCTCAAAGTAAAATGCCACCAAGGGGCTCAAAACGTTGCCTCCTATTGAGGTCTTCCAGCTAGGAAAGCAGTAAAATGCGGGAAAAATGTAAAAGTACCACGCGGATAAAGATCCGAAGTAACAACAATTAGAGGAATGGGAAACCCTGAGATCCTTCCAAGCTAATGCCATCAAAGAAAAGTGAGTCAGTACAGGTAATCGGAATGAACCTCCAGGGGTTATCCCACAAATAAAGTGGGAAACCACGCAAGTTATCCCTGCAAAAGTCATGTGAGCCCTCACAAAAACTCAACAAAAGGGTTAGTGAAACACCATAAGCATTTTTTTCATGAATAACAGTATGGTTTCAGAAAAACTTAAACCCCGTGGCATACACTCAAAAATTAAACTGTTAAACATTCAAGGCATTGTTTATATATTCATATACATATTAAACCCATGGGCAAAGGTAATGGGAATAATGGCAAACCTGATTGGAGAACTTGATTGAAATTGAGTTGCACCCGTGAGGTTTACAAAACAATCTTCAGGGTTTATGTGAGGCAAAGGTGATTCTGTGTAGCTGAGTTCCCTTCGGGGTTTGGAGGCTGCTCTGAACTCCGTTAGGTCTTCTCTCACTATCTTTTTCCTCAGGGTTTTGTTCCAAGGAAACCTCAGAGTATTTTGCTTCTCCTCAAAATCCCCCTTTTGTTCTGTGTTCTCTCAAGTGAAGCCTTGGTATTTATAGACTGAATTTCATGGTTTCGTGGGCTCAAATGAGAGAGACCCAAGTCCAAAATTTTTTATTATATTTTATTTATTTAATTAATTAATTAAAATTTTTTTATTTTTTATTTTTTATTTTTTTTTGTAAAAAATTATATTATTTTTTTTTTTTGTAAAAAATTATATTTATTTTTTTTTCGTTTTTTTTTTTTTGGATCTAATTCTGATTGACATGATGAAATGCAATATGAAATGCTAAATGAATGCATGAATGAGGAGGGCAAATTTTGGGGTGTTACAGGTGCCCCTATTCAATCATCAGTTAACCCGAGTAGGATGAAAGTGAACAGCTTATCAGACAAACGGGGTGAGCTGTGATTGAATACCAAAGACAGACCGAAAATTTGTGCTCCGAGAATACCACAAAAACGCGGAAATACACCGCGCTGTTTATTTTTCTTCCGATCCTCTGGCTGGATCTAAATCAGTCTTCTGGCTTAATCTGGAGTGTCGATCCTCTGGCTGAACCTATACTCAATTTAGTCCTCTGGTTGGATATTAATTTTGATCCTCGGGCTGGATACGAATTTGATCTTCTGGCTAGATCTTCTTCGATCTTCTGGCTAGATCTCCTCCGTTTCGATTCTCTGGCTGAATCTATTTCCTTTGATTCTCTGGCTGAATCTACTTCGATCTTCTGGCTAGATCTGAATTGTTTCGATTCTCTGGCTGAATCTATTTCCGGTCTTCGGGCTAGACCTGACTTCGATCTTCTGGCTAGATCTTCTTCGATCTTCTGGCTAGATCTCCTTTGTTTCGATTCTCTGGCTGAATTTACTTCGATCTTCTGGCTAGATCTGGATTGTTTTGATGATAAATTCCCGTCATTAGGATCCCGCATCTGAGGCATGCGCTGGTTGACCCTCTTTTGAAATCTACACCCAACCTTCATATTAGATATGCAACTTCGAGCATATTCCACTTTTGGGCTTCGTACATATTCTTCGGGCTAGAACATGTTGTAACGACTCCTCAATTAGACTTGCTGGGGAAATAAAGCTTGTAGGCGACTTCACTGGGGAATCTTCAAATTGAGCCTCAGGCTGACTCTTGGGAAAACGATTCTCAGGCTGAATCTTCAAAAATGACCCTCATGCTGGATCACGGGAAAACGATTCTCAGGCTGAATCTTCAAAAAGTGACCCTCATGCTGGATCACGGGAAAACGATTCTCAGGCTGAATCTTCAAAATGACCCTCAGGCTGGATCACTCACGCTTGATCCTCTGGCTGGATCTCAAGACCTTGGTTGTACAGTAATTCTTCAGTCTGCCTGGAAGAACCTGTTTATCAGCTTATGTGTATGCTTAATATGATATGCATGCGAATGCAACTGCTATGCATGATGTAAAAGAAAAAAGAAATCTGCTAGGGGAAGCAAACTCCGGTAGGGAACAGATCACTGTATCAATCCTTGAATGCTCTATGGGGAATGATCCGTCTGCCGGGACCAATGAGCCACCAAAAATAAATTGGCTGCTTGAAAAGTTGACCTTGCGGGGGGAGTATCAACTATGGAAACTTTGTTCGGTGAGGCTCTGTGAGGAGAGTCTGTGGGGAAAACACTTCTTGGGGAAATGTCGTAGGAAACGACCTTTGCTGGGGATATGAACTTGCTAATCGCCCTCAAGCTGGGGATTAACAAATCTGTTAAAAATAATCTGCTGGGGAATGAGATGAACACTGGGAACACCACCCTTTCATCTGTTGGTTATGCAACCACTCCGCTGTTGCTAGGAAGATACAGTCTGACACTGTCAACTCCGCTGGGGATATATAGTCTGGATACTGTCAACTCTACTAGGGATAGACAGTCTGGATACTGTCAACTCTGTTGGGGAACATGCTCTGCTGAAGAGAGACTTTGTCAACTGCTTGGGGATGAGGATTCATGACTTGGCATCCGGTTCCTGTGACCTGCAACCAAAAATACACGTATGCCTCGGGGGAATTACTCGGTTTGAATTCACCGTTCGGGATTAAGCACATTCAAAGCAATTTTAAATGTTTTCCTGTGCAAATCATCTGCAAAAGCCACCATTATGTTCATATGCAATATGTTTTATCAAAAATTCAGACATTTTTGCAAACAAACTGATAAATGAAAAATAAAGAGGCTCTTTAACTAAATTATTCGACTCTTAATGGGGAGGAAATTTGTGCCAGGAATAGGCGAGGGTATCAGGAAGCTGATCCCTGAAAAGAGGTGATCGCTATAAAAAGAGAACTATCCTAATGGCAAATGTGGAAACGGGGTCCCACTGAGTTTCGACTCTACTATGGTTCGTATGTCCTCAAGACGCTCTGCTCATCTTGCTTTCTGAAGTGGATGATTAGTCGATCTTTAACCTTCGAAGATTGCCGGATTAAATGAAACGGTGATATAACACTGATGAACTCAGATCGCAGTCGTTCGCTTATTCCTTAACTTTTGCCTGGATCGCCCCCTTTTTCGGGTTTTCAATCCACCGGGATACCCATTTTTGCCTGAGCCGCCCTTTTGGGTTTTTGACTCACCGGGTGTACTCTTTTTTTATATCCCTAATTTTTGCCCGAACCTCTTTATTCTTTTTTCTTTTTTTGGTTCGTCGGGATGCCCTTTTTTTGCCTGGACTATTCTTTTTATCGTCCAGCGGGTCTATTTTATGCGAAGTATTTTTTAACTGCGTCTGAGTTGACAGGGGACGGGAATCCTTCGCCATCCATGGTTGTTAGCATCAAAGCTCCGCCATAGAAAATCCTTTTAACCATGTACAGACCCTCATAGTTCGGTGTCCATTTGCCCCTGTGATCTGTGTTGGGAGGAAGAAATCTTTTGAGTACCAATTCACCGACTCGATACTCCCGAGAGCGCACTTTCTGACCAAATGCTTTCTTCATTCGTCTCTGACCGAGATACGTCAATTCTGGGTACGTAGTTCCAGCATAGCACCATTTCCCTGTTGGTTTGATTGATGACCAAAGCTGAATCCCCGTATACATCCAGGGTTTTAATCTGTATATTGACGGCTTCCTCAAGTCTTAGGATACAAGCTTCGTATTCGGCTTCATTGTTGGTGCAGGGAAAAGTTATTCTGGCACCAAATGGCATATGAACCCCCTTCCGGTGTGATCAACACTATACCAACTTCGCGACCATTGACGTGGACCGCCCCATCAAACATCATAACCCATTTGGATTCAGGGTCAGGCCCCTCCTCCGGGAGTGGTTCCCCTCAATCTTTCGATTTGAGAAACATGATGTCCTCATCAGGAAAGTCAAACCTCATAGGTTGGTAATCATCTATCGGTTGCTCTGCAAGATAGTCTGACAAGACACTTCCCTTGATGGCTTTTTGTGAAGTGTATTGGATGTCATACTCTGTCAGTATCATTTGTCACCTAGTAACCTTTCCGGTAAGTGATGGCTTTTCAAAAATATACTTGACTGGATCCATTTTTGATATCAATAGAGTCGTGTGAGTCAACATATACTGTCTTAGTCGGCGAGCAGCCCATGCCAAAGCGCAGCAAGTTTTCTCGAGCAATGAGTATCTTTGTTCACATTCGGTAAACTTTTGCTAAGGTAGTATATTGCATGCTCTTTTCGACCTGACTCGTCATGCTGACCGAGCACACAACCCATTGACCTTTCTAACACAGTCAAGTACATGATCAACGGTCTTTCCTCTCGGCCTGTAGACTGGCCCCGATCTTGATCTCTTTCTTGTCGTCTTCGATACCGATGTTGACGGTCTCAATCACCTCCTGATAAGGTGTAATAGCTCGGTCCTCCTGTTTCAACAATCTGGCTAACCCTTCAGGCAATTCACAAACTTCCTCAGCCCCTTCTTCGGCTTGATAGATAGGATTGTCGAAGTCATACTTGGCCATAGCAGTGTCGTTAGCAGTGAGATCCGGGTAGTCGGCTCTGCATGATGGAGGATCATGCTTTACCTTAGAATGAGAGATTTTTTTTGAAAGAAAGGAAAAACGAAAAAAGAAACATTGCTATTTTTTTTGTAAAAAGTAAAAAAACTGAAAGAAAGAGAACACAAAATTGTTTGCAAAAGCCGTCCTTTATTGATGATAAAAATAATTGCGAAACGTAACTAAATGGATGGCCCTACAAATGAGCCGTTACACCTTGGGCAAAGTGTAAGACTTTATTATGCATGTAATAAAGGAAAACAATAAAAATCACTCTTTCAGCAGAGTAACCCGGATGGTTTTTTCAGACGACCAATTGTCGAGCTTTTCTCCTGGGACACACGGGCGAATCCAGCTATCTAAGTCACAGTCGCTGTCAGCCTTGTCTTCATCTGCAGCATTGACGATGTGGGGAGAAACCAAACCCCCGCTGGAGAGAGTACCGGTTTCATTCTTCTGAGATCCCGGAGCATACCCCAATCCAAACTTGTCTTCTTTGATGACTGGCTCCACAAATTTGCCCCAGCCTTGGGCATTACCAGCTTCAACCACTTCGACAACATTAATCCCCTGCCCGCCGTGAGCCGGCATCGGGTTCTGGATAACATTAGGCACCGGAGCAAAATTGATAGCCTGGGCATCTCTCAGATCTTGTACCTTTAACTGGAGAGCCTTGCAATTATCTGTGGTATGGCCAGGTGCGTTGGAGTGAAAAGCACATCTGGCGTTGACATCATAACCTCTGGGCAAATTATTGGGATCGATTGGTGGGGCCAGAGTTCTCAATGTAACCAGATTCATGTCAATCAGCTTGGGAAGTAATACTGAATAAGGCATTGGGATTGGCTCGATGACCCGGTCCGTCTGCCTTGGACGTTGTTGATAATGTCTCTGCTGACCCGGATTACCTCCTTGTTGTTGATTGTTGTACCTGGGTTGTTGTTGCGGATGATATTGCGGTTGAGGAACATGTGTTGGAATAGTGACTGCGGCCACTTGATCTTGATAATAATTAGGGCGTCCTCTACCCCTGCCTCTGCCGGTATACACATCGCTTGTCTCGCCTTCTTTTCTTCGCTGACCGTTACCAGCAAACGGTCTCTTGGGACCTGATGAGTTGGAAGCACTATTGTCTTGAATTCGGCCCATCTTCAACAGACTCTCGATTCTTTCTCCAGCAATTACTATCTCTGCAAAGCTGATTGACGGGCAAGCAGCCAATCTCTCAATATAATTGCCTTGAAGAGTGTTCATGAACATGTCCGCCATCTCCCTTTCAGACATAGGGGGTTGGACGGACGCAGCAATCTGTCTCCAGCGTTGAGCATACTCTCTAAAGGTTTCCTTGGCAGTCTGAGACATACCTTGCAACAAGGTCCGATTTGGAGCCATGTCCAAGTTGTATTGATATTGCTTGACAAAAGCCTCTGCCAAGTCTTTCCAGCTCTTGATGGTAGTACGAGACAAATGAGAATACCATTCACGAGAAGCTCCAGTTAGACTGTCTTCAAAATAGTACATCCACAGCTTTTCATCTGCCGTGTGAGCTCCCAACCTTCCCAGATAAGATTGGAGATGAGTGCGTGGGCAAGAAGCCCCGTTGTATTTCTCAAAAGTAGGGGGTTTGAACTTGTGAGGAATCCTTACTCCCTGAACCAGACCAAGATTTGTGACATCAAAGCCTAAGGAATTTTGAGACTCCAAAGATTTGAGCTTCTCAGCAAGCTCATCCATACGGCGAGTGGTCTCGAGGGCCTCGTCGTGCAAAGAAAATTGATCACACTGATAATCTTCAGTAACGGGGTGCCCGTTAATCCGAATTCCTTGATTCACATTGTACCTTCCGCCAATATCATTTCCAACATTCCCTGTGTTGCCAACATTACCCGGGTTTCCATCAGCATTTGCGTTACCCGCGTTACCAGTGTTCACAGGGTTATCAGCGTTCCCAGGGTTACCAGGGTTTCCCTTAGCATTTGGTATCTCCAAATCTGGATTGGGCCTCGGTTGCTCAACCAATTCCCTCAGCTTTTCTTGGCCTGCTGCCATACCAGTCATCAATGTCATGAACTGATCCATCCTTTCACGCATATCAACCAGCTCTTTCTATACTTGGTCCATCGCTAGTTGTGGACGATTTTCCTTTGTCGGGTACCTGTGGACTCGCTTGGGACCAATAACTGCCTGATACAGGGAACAAACATTAGACACTGCGGTGACACCTGCAAAACAGACAAGGGTTAATATGCATGGTATGCGATGCACTGCTTGTTCAGTTTTAAGGCACCCCCGTTTTGAAAGGGAATACCCTGCAAATGAATAAGCATGAGATGTTAGATGCAAATATGCAGATGATGTTATGCAATGCAAAGGCATGTCAATCAGAATTGATGGATCCGCTTGAACATCTGTCAGGTTGCACTGTCTGGAGAGAAATTAAGAGCACACCAAACAAAGGTCATGGGATGGATCATGTTATCCTTAATATCAACCACCCATTTTGGTGGATTATGGTTTACACCTTATCAACACCCGAGTTTCATTGATATTAAGGATACCTGATCGGATTAACCATGAATCAAGGGTTTGTTGCAAGTCACGAACATGGAGTTTAGGTTAAAAACCACCCAAAAGGAGTGTACTAAGGTTTAAACCTGCCAAACATGTTCTACAAAAGGTTCCCATAATCATAATCCCATCTTTCGGATATTATCAGAGGAACGACTACTCGTATTCCAACAATATTCTCAAGAGAGACTCTTATGAGTGTAGTATCGCGTAACAATCGTATCAAATCTCACACTTGAACGACTTTCGCACTACATCCTACGAATAGGCCAAGATGGGTTTGGTAAACTAAGGTCCTCGGCTTCTTAGGTCTATATTGGAACAAGTAATGTCTAACCACAACTTACTTGTGTGACATTATTGATCTCAACATGACTTCCACCAAGTGAATGGGCTTGCAAGTCGACTCGCTAAGGAATAACTCCACACAAGTCGACAGGACTATGCCATTCTCTTATCCTAAGTGCACTCAAGTTCGGGTATAGAACTCATCTCACAAAGATCACCAAGCAGCCATAACCAGCCAACAGATACAACAATGATATGTACACAATGTAATAAGGTAAAGCAGGTAAATAAATAATTGTACAAAAGCATGAACACCCAATAAACAAGAAATCACACAAGCTAGGAGGGACTCGCTTAGGGAAGATGGACCAGCAAGAGGTCAACTTCTATATGTCCCCAGCAGAGTCGCCAGCTGTCGCAACCTGAAAAATACAGTGCGAAAAAAAACAACCGGCGAAAGAAAAAGACAGAAGAGTCGCCACCGTGCGTTATTTATCCCAAGGGAGGGAAAGGAAACGCTCGAAGTAAACCTGAAAAAGGAAAGGACAAGACGGGGTCTCGCAACCAAATCTTGGGTTCGGGAGTCGGTTATGCGAAGGGAAGGTATTAGCACCCCTACGCATCCGTAGTACTCTACGGGATCCACTTTTGTAGTTCTTGTCTAAAGGGTGTGGGTTTATCTTGTGCTGTTTGCCAAAAAAAAGGGTTAAATGAAAATGACTCGCGCGGATGTCGCATCCACTACATACGTATCTCATCTGAATATGAGAATCAGAGTCTTCGTAGCTCGGCTGACCTATGGGTTGGGGGATGTGTGCTCGCTAAGACATCACGTCTTATGCCTACGTATCTCATCTGGCCTGAGAATCAGAGCAAAACGTAGTTCGGCTAACTACGGGGTTATGGATTGGGTTTTGGGCGAACAACGTTACTACGCAATCTACCGGATGCTCGACCTTTGGAGACTTACTCGCCTGTAGTAGAAGGAGTTAGCGTGTTACTTTGGGTTTTAGGGTTTGGGATGCTCGAGGGAAAAAGGGCAGTCCTTGACGAAGGAACCGCGCTACCTGCAGGGATATGAATACAAAACACAAAACATGTATCTCAAAGTAAAATGCCACCAAGGGGCTCAAAACGTTGCCTCCTATTGAGGTCTTCCAGCTAGGAAAGCAGTAAAATGCGGGAAAAATGTAAAAGTACCACGCGGATAAAGATCCGAAGTAACAACAATTAGAGGAATGGGAAACCCTGAGATCCTTCCAAGCTAATGCCATCAAAGAAAAGTGAGTCAGTACAGGTAATCGGAATGAACCTCCAGGGGTTATCCCACAAATAAAGTGGGAACCCACGCAAGTTATCCCTGCAAAAGTCATGTGAGCCCTCACAAAAACTCAACAAAAGGGTTAGTGAAACACCATAAGCATTTTTTTCATGAATAACAGTATGGTTTCAGAAAAACTCAAACCCCGTGGCATACACTCAAAAATTAAACGGTTAAACATTCAAGGCATTGTTTATATATTCATATACATATTAAACCCATGGGCAAAGGTAATGGGAATAATGGCAAACCTGATTGGAGAACTTGATTGAAATTGAGTTGCACCCGTGAGGTTTACAAAACAATCTTCAGGGTTTATGTGAGGCAGAGGTGATTCTGTGTAGCTGAGTTCCCTTCGGGGTTTGGAGGCTGCTCTGAACTCCATTAGGTCTTCTCTCACTATCTTTTTCCTCAGGGTTTTGTTCCAAGGAAACCTCAGAGTATTTTGCTTCTCCTCAAAATCCCCCTTTTGTTCTGTGTTCTCTCAAGTGAAGCCTTGGTATTTATAGACTGAAGTTCATGATTTTGTGGGCTCAAATGAGAGAGACCCAAGTCCAAAAATTTTTATTATATTTTATTTTTTAATTAATTAATTAATTAATTAATTAAATTTTTTTTATTATTATTATTATTATTTTTTTGTAAAAAGTTATATTATTTTTTTTTGTAATAAATTATATATATATATATATATATATATATATATATATATATATATATATATATTTTTTTTTTTTTGGATCTAATTCTGATTGACATGATGAAATGCAATATGAAATGCTAAATGAATGCATGAATGAGGAGGGCAAATTTTGGGGTGTTACACCGACATGATATAGAAAACTGCTACCCACTCAAGTATGAGGTTCAGAAGCTGATGAAGAGTGGAATGGTGTGCTTTGAGGACCATGGGTCGAACGTGAAAGTGAATCCGTTGCCCGCTCATGGAAATTCATCTGTTAATATGGTGGATGGTTGCCCTGGCGAGTTTAAGGTGTTTGATGTTCGTTTCATTCGAAGGTCCTTGGTGTAGATGCATAAGGACATTTGTATGGTGAGTGATTGTGAGCATGACCATGATGGTTGTGTTGTTTGCAGTATTAATTCAAGAGGTTGTGAGGTTGTGAAAAGGGACATCCAGCGACTGTTGGATGAAAGCATGATTCAAATTGTTCAATCCCGTCATGTAGATGATGATGTGAATGTCATAGTGCCCATTTTCAAGCAACCAGAGAGATTGGAGATCCAATACGACAACAGTAACAGTAACAACATCAGCAACAGATAAGTATCATCGTTAGTTATATGGTTAGCGGGCCCAGTCCCGTATTCATATGATAAAGCTGTTCCGTATCAGTATAATGCTACAATGATGAAAGATGGTCAATAGGTCCCGTTACCTACGATCAGTTCTGTAGTGAGAATTGCTGATGTTACCAAGGTGACCCGCAGTGGTCGTGTGTTTGGGCCGGTGTTCCCAAAGGATAAAGAAGAATCAGTTGTTAGTAAGAAGGTGAAAGTGCCTGCTGTAGATCCGTTTAGTGCTTCAAAGGGTAAGTATGGTGAACCCAATGATTTGAAGACTAATGATTATGATGAGGTACTTCGATTGATCAAGAGGAGCGTCTTTAATATGGTGGAGCAGTGTCGCAACGCGAAAAACAACCGGCGGGAAAATACAGAGCCGCCACCGACACTATTCATCCTATGACGGAAAGGGAGCGCAGGACTAACCTAAGAAAGGGAAAGGAACGGTCTTACGACCAGAGATTACAAGGTACAGGAGTCGGTTACGCAAGGGGAAGGTATTAGCACCCCTCACGTCCGCCGTACTCGACGGGATCCACGCTCAAAAGATAGCTCAAAGGAAAGAAAGGGTTGCTAATAAACTGCTCAAAGAAATTGCACAAACTGGAATAATAAACAGGTGAAAGAAGAAAAAAGACGGAGGAAATGGACTCGGCAGGATGTTGCATCCTGGGCCTACGTAGTTTGTCAGAAACAAACATCAGAGTCGACGTAGTTCAGGGAAAGGGAGGTATGCTCGCTAAGACATCGCGTTTTATGCCTACGTATCTTCTCTATCCAGAAGGAGAATCAGAGCACTCGTAGCTCGGCTAACGCACGCCGAAACAAGACACCAAAACGGGACGCTGAGACGTCAAAAGAAACACTCAACAGGAAACAGAATGCCAATACATGGACTTACACCCGACTCCTAACAACAACAAACAAAAGGAAACAGAATGCCAATACATGGACTCACATCCAACTCCTAACAATAACCAAACAAAAGGAAACAGAATGCCAATACATGGACTTATATCCGACTCCCAACAATCAAACAAAAGGAAACAGAATGCCAATACATGGACTTACATCCAACTCCTAACAATAACCAAACAAAAGGAAACAGAATGCCAATACATGGACTTATATCCGACTCCTAACAATAACAAACGCTAACCAGCGAATACCAAAGAAAGAGGTTATCATGACGAACCCCAACAAAGTAACCAAATATCCAGAATAAACCCCCTATAGGTATAACCAATCACCACAAATGAACCCCAAAGTGAACCCCAAGTGAACCCCAATATGAACCCCAAGTGATAATAATCATCACGAATGAACCCCCGATATGAACCCCAAATGAATCTCAAAGATGAACCCCATAAGGTATAAACATACCACACATGCCCACGCTGGACAAACGAGTACTCACACCAAAACAAAGAAGAGGGTGAACACAAAAAAAAAAAACAAAAGGGTGAACAAACACACGAAAACAACACAGCAAAAAAGAAAAAGGGTGCCCGGAGAGATTGCTCGCAACCTCCTGCCTACGTATCTCATCTGGTATGAGAATCAGGGTGACGTAGTTCCCCTTAACAGGGGTAAAACACTCTCCTAACCAGAGACCAGGGAGACAATAAACTAATAGGGAGACTAAGACTCGAGCCTAATAGTTGTCATGCAATCAAATCCCTAGGTTGAGGTCTCTAACATGCATTTAACTTCCTCAGAAATCAATCATACAACTCCTACAGAAATGGAGATGAGAAGAGGAAAGCAGATAAACACACCAGCACAAGTGAACAAGCATCACACACTATATCCATACAAGAGGCCCAAACAATGGGTGGGCTTTAGTCAAGAGGGGTCATATCAACCTCGACAAACAAGCCAAACTGTAAGGGTAATCAACTGGGCTCTTAACCACTGACATTGAACGTCAGGGTGAGCAGATCAAAATGGTAATGAGGATGCGACCTCGTGCTCTTAACCCTGGCCAGGGTGAGCTCATGACATAGAAAGCGTGGGGATCCAGAAAGTGGGATCCTTTTCCACTTGACAGACTCTGGAAAAAAGATCTGGGGCACATGTTCAGAAGCATCAGCACGTAGTGCGAGCATAAAGAACGACACACAGAATAATGGGGGATTGGCTACTAATCCCTTTTATCCGTCAATTGCCTCTTCTCTTGGAGGTCTTATCAAATAACACATGCCTCTTCTTGGAGGTCTTTGAGCATAATCTTAAACAAACACAAACAGAGCCTCTGAAGGAGGACTTGCCAGCAAAATGCCTGCCAAAAAGGTGACAGGACTTCCAGACTATATGAAGTAAGAGGCTAACTACCTGAGTGGTGTGTCAATCACATTCCAATGCTCAAGCAAGAGCAAAAGCAAGCAAGCAACTAAGGTACCTGTACAAAAACTAAACAGTTAGTACTTCAGCCATACAACCAGAAAACAAACAGTGAAACTCTCCCACAGTTTTACAATTCAATGCATAAGTGCCATTGCACTCAAATGAGCTCATGAGTTCACCACATCAATTAAACCCTACAAAACAAACATAGGTTAGAACTCAAATGCATTGGCATCTCACAAGTGAGAACAAATCCAACCATCCATGAAGAATATCCAAACCTGAAACAACAAGCAAGGTTAGTTCATGCACAAAACCCTAGTACAAAGACAAGATTCAAAACCTATCCAAATGACCAAAACAGAACCCAATCTTCTACACATTACACCTTCAAACACTCCCCAAAATGTCCTCAAAAGGACCAGCATCAAATCAATAACCAAGTGCCTCAACTGGCCTATGCCATGTAATGACCAAAAACATGCCCAAAATGAACTTCCAAATTAGAAAATTCAAATCAAATCAGAAATGCATGCAATGACTTTGGAATTTTTTGTACAAGTTCCTCATGTCATGAATGTTCAACATGCAAAAAATCAAGTCCAGAATGATTCAAATGATATGTGAACAAAAATGCACCAATCCAATGTCAAAAATGTGACACAAATTGTCACATTATTCTCTATGTGTCAAAAACAATGATAACATGTGAGGAAAATTCCAAACCAGTGACCAAAAATTCAGACCATGTATGAATGTCACTTATGCAAAAAAATTGGATCAAATGGCTCAAAAATGAGAATTTCACAAAACATTGAATGCAATAGGTCAATTTGTCACAACCTTGGTTCAAAAATTCCAAAATAAAAATCCAGGCATCAACAATTCATGAGTTCAACACCATAAAAGAGTAGACATCCATACAAAACCATGAAAAAAAATTGGGATTCATTTGGATCATTTTTGCATTTTTTATGCATTTTACAAAATGACTAAAATAAATGGAAATATAATGGAAAATGGAGGGAAACAAATAATTTGAATTAAACTCAGAAAAATCACCAGCCATCAGATATGGCGCGCTCAAGATTAACGGTTCACATTTGAACCAATGAAACGCTGCGTTTCATTAATCTGCTCAGCCTCCCAGTCACCGGTCAATGCATGCGTGGCTTTGGTCAAGCAAACATCATCCAATCAATTTGCCACGCAGTGACACACATGTAATACACCTCAGCAAAACCCTAATGATACACAGACGCCGGAGCTACAACTCCGGTTGTCTTCTCCGGCGAGACGCACGGTGGCGCCGCCGTGAAAAATTCCAGAAATCCACAAGACCTACGCCGTTCGAACCGTCTCTCCACGAGGAATCCAAATATGCTAATGGATCATCCTAATTCTACCTAGGTTGTTCAAATTGAAGACAAACATTTCTGAGATCTAAACTTTTAGTTCACATAACAACCTCAATACTCAGCCAAATTCAATTCTAATCACATGTACATGCTCTACTCATCAAGATCTACCATTCTATGATCTAAAAACAGCAAAAAGGGAGAGTGAATTTTGAGTCACCTGAAATGGAGATCTCAGAATTCGCGTCCTCAAGCGCTCATCTGCTCCAGATCCACTCCTATGAAGTTCCTTTGAAGCTTTGTGCAGAAAGAAATGGATAAAACCTCTTGAATCCACCTCAATTTCCAAATTCCATCTTCATGAGATTGTGCTTGAACTGCTCGAATTCTGACTGAATTGCACCAAGTGATGGGTGAATCTTGCTCAGTGAAGCATGAGGATCAATATTATGCAATAATATTTGAGCTTTGTGTGGAGAAAATGGAAATTCAAAGAGAGATAAATTTTGGAGAGTTTCTTGAATTTGGATCTGAAAAGTTCTGTTATGGCAGTTACAATTAGGGTTTGGCTATTTATATCTCATGCTAATCACAATGCTAATCCTCTTTTTCATTGGTTAATCATGATTAAGGAGTTATGAAGCAATTTGCAAAAATGCAAATTAAGCTCTTCTTGCCATAATGCACGTGCACATCCTCATGCAAAGCTTCCAATTCACTTAAGAACATCCAATGGTCATGATTTTAAGGTCACTTTGCTTGTATCTTAAGCCAAAAATGAATGGTGAAGATTTCCTCCAATTTGCACATGTGTGAAATAATGAACATACAAGCCTCTCCCATGCATGGAAATGGCTTATTTCCACTCAAATATGGTCTATGAAGCATGCTGAATTGAAGCCTTGCCTTGATTCTTTGTAAATTTTGACTTGTAGCATGATACCATCCTTTGAACAATTGTGAACTAATGTGACTTTTGGCCATGATTCCTTGAAGCTTAGCTTGCACAATTGAGCCAAATGATGCCAATTTGAGATGCCTTGAACATGAGATACATTTTGCCAAAAGAATGAACCAATTTGGAGCATTGTATCAAGAGTTAGGCCATTTTGAATTTCCATGCACACCTTGTGATCAAATGACCATAACGCCTTAACCACTCATCATATGGACATGAATTATGACTTTTTGGAAAGGGGAGACAAAGATATACAACTTTCATGTTCACCAAAAATCCATTTGAAACTTCTTTGATATTGAAAAGTCAAGTTGAAAGTGGACCAAAAACTTGCCAAATTTGGAAACTTTGAATTATAGGTAACTTTCCATTTTTAGTAACTTTTGCCATGACCTTTGAATCTTCAAGATGGATGTTTGGAATGATAAATGAACCCCATTTTAACATGATTGAGGTGTCTCAACTCATTTCCCACCTCATAGCCCTCAGTTGACTGCACAGTTGACTTTTTGATCCTCAAATGACCTTGAAATGTCTTGATCCACTTGAGCCTCTACCACTTGGGAAATTGCTCAAAAATGAAACCCTAGCTCATGTAAGCTCCTTATAACAATCATGTGATCTTCATCCCAAGAAAATACCTCATCTCTTTGAGAAACCCTAGTTGGAAGAATGGCATTGATTAAGGTTGACCAGAGGTCACAACCCTAATCTAAAGGAACTTGAGAATGAACTATGAAACCCTTGATGATGATATAACCATGATGATGGTACTATATCCTTGCAAATAAGATAATGCTCAAGACCTTTGAAGAATCAAGAAATCCTAATTGAAGCCCATACCCTCAGATGGCTGATGATCAATTCATAGAAAACCTCAGGCTTGAATCACCTAACTTCTCCATCTTCTGAAAAGACCTTGGAGGATGACCTGCTCATCTTCATATGATATGCAAAATGTAATGCCTAATGTCCTAAAACATGAAATGCAATGCCTCAAGCTAGGCTCAAGAAGAGGAGGGCAAATTTTGAGGTGTTACAGCTGCACCTATTCAATCCACTGTGAACCTGTCGATATGAACAGCCTCGGCTTTTCAGATGATCAGAGTGAAGAGTGGTTGAATACAATAAAAGCCTGAAAATTTGCACCATAGTGAAGTGAAGTAACAATGCCTGTCAGAATCGGCAAAGAGGTGGTCTTAAAAGAAGAATCTGTCTGGTACGGTGAGAGTCGGTCTGAATACCTGAAAAAGAATGTTAACCTGGATACCAAAATAAATGGTACACAAAAATAACCATGGCCTGATGCCGCTCATCAGTCTGAATACTGGAAATGACTTCGATCTGAGCATCGGAAGATATGAGATTATTAATATCAGCCTGAACACCGAGAGACTGGCCTGAACGCCACTTCGGTCTGAATACCGGAAAATTGGCCTGAATGCCACAAGTTGCGTCGACCTGAACGTCGGAAACTTCTTCGATCTGAACATCAGGAAAACTGGCCTGAATGCCACTTCGGTCTGAATACCGGAAAGCTGGCCTGAATGCAACAAGTTACGTTGACCTGAACGTCGAAAACTTCTTCGATCTGAACATCGGAAAATCTGGCCTGAATGCCACTTCGGTCTGAATACCGGAAATTGGCCTGAATGCCACAAGTTGTATCGACCTGAATGTCGGAAACTTCTTCGATCTGAACATCGGAAAATCTGGCCTGAATGCCACTTCGGTTTGAATATCGGAAAGCTGGCCTGAATGCCACAAGTTGCATCGACCTGAATGTCGGAAACTTCTTCGATCTGAACATCGAAAAATTGGCCTGAATGCCACTTCGGTCTGAATATCGGAAAACTGGCCTGAATGCCACAAGTTACGTCGACCTGAACGTCGGAAACTTCTTCGATCTGAACATCGGGAAAACTGGCTTGAATGTCACTTCGGTCTGAATACCGGAAAGCTGGCTTGAATGCCACAAGTTGCATCGACCTGAATGTCGGAAACTTCTTCGATCTGAACATCGGAAAATAGGCCTGAATGCCACTTCGGTCTGAATACCGGAAAATTGGCCTGAATGCCACAAGTTGCATCGACCTGAATGTCGGAAACTTCTTCGATCTGAACATCGGAAAATCTGGCCTGAATGCCACTTCGGTCTGAATACCGGAAAGCTGGCCTGAATGCCACAAGTTGTATCGACCTGAATGTCGGAAACTTCTTCGATCTGAACATCGGAAAATCTGGCCTGAATGCCACTTCTGCTGGAGATTTTCTCTTTGTTATTATTATTATTATTATTATTATTTTTTTTGCTTTTCTTGAACCCCCAAAACTTCTTTGATTTTTCTTTCTTGGACCCCTACACAAATATTTTCCTTTTGCGCGGATGATCCTTGATCACCGCATTTGAACCCCGACAACTTCATGTCACTCTCGCTACCAAACAATGAACCCCGTTCTCCAGAAGACACTGTAACACCTCAAAATTTGCCCTCCTCTCTTGGGACTAGTTTAGCATTTTGCATTTCATGTTTTAGGACATTAGGCATTTGCATATTGCATATGATATGGAATAAGAGATCATCCTCTAATGTCTTGTTCAGAAGATGAAGGTGGTATATGGTTCAAGCCTGGGGGTCTTATTGAATTGATGATCAACCATCTGAGGGTTTGCAGTGCATTAGGGTTTCTTGATCCTTCAAAGGTTGAGCAGTGTCTTGATTGCAAGGGTATATCACCATCATCATGGTTATGTCATCTTTAAGGGATTCACTGTGCATGCTCAAGTTCCTTGGGATTAGGGTTTTGACCTCTGGTCAACCCTAATCAATGCATTCTTCCAGTCAGGGTTTATCAAGGAGATGAGGTATTTGTTGATGATGAAGATCACATGGTTATGTGGAGAGCTTATATGGTCTAGGGGTTTCATTTCTGAGCCATTTCCTCAGGTGGTTGAGGCTCAAAGTCCACAGTGCATTTTCAAGTCATCTGGGCCCCATAAAAGTCAACAGAAAGTCAACTGAGGGCTAGGAGGTGGAGAAATGGTTGGAGGCATTTCATTCATGTCCAAAAGAGGTTTATTCATCATGTCAAACATCAATCTTGAAGATTTTGAAGCCATATCAAAAGTTTCCCAAAATGGAAAGTGACCTGTAATTGAAAGTTTCCAAAAATGGCAAGTTTTTGGACTACATTCAACTTGACTTTCCAACGTCAAATAAGCTTCAAATGAAATTTTGGTCAACATGAAAGTTTAAGATCTTTCTCTCCCATTTCCAAAAAGTCCAAGATCATGAGCATCTGATGAATGGTTGAGAAGTTATGAGCAATTGATCATGAAGTATGCATGGAACTTCAACATGGCATAACTTTTGACTCAAAACTCCAAATGAAGCCACTCTTTTTGCAAAATTCTTGTCTTGACCAATGATTTCCAAATCTATCATTGCATTGCATGAAAGAAGTTCACATGATCATATGTCCCTCAAGTGTATTTTGGAGGGAAAATGGGGAATTCAAATTTGGTGCATCACATGAGTAAAATTCCACTTCCATTGTGTTTATGAGATGATTTTAAGTGGCTTTGGATATTTGCATGAGAAAATTCACGTGGTGCATGGCCATACAAGTCCATTATTCATTTTTGGCAAGGCATTTCAATTTTCACTAATCATAATTAGCCAAGCTTAATATGGATTAGACTTGTGATTAGTACATGGTATAAATAGTAAACCCTAACAGAATTTGCTCATAATCACATTTCTAGATCTAGAATTTGCTTTTCCCTCCAAACTTTTCTCTCATTGGAATTCAAATTTTCTCCACACAAACACACATTTTCTTCATAGATCCTTCATCATCATGGAGTTTTGAGCAAGATCCATACATTTTTCGTGGCAATTGAGCAAGGTTTGGAGCTGTACAAGTGCATGAACACTTCAATGGAAAGTTGAAATTAAGCAAGATCCAAGTGCTTTCATCCATCAATTTTCGCACAAAGCTTGTTTAGAAGGATATTGGAGCAGATTTGGAGGCTTAGGAAGCTTGAATACACTATTTTCATCACTGCCATTCCAGGTTGGTGAAAATTCGAAGCTCTTAATTTGCCAATTAATGAACATGAACTTATAGATCTTTGAATGCTGATGATTCTGATCTAAATATTATTGAATTTGGATGAAAATTGAGGAAGTTATGCTGATTTCAAGTTTGTAGATCCAGAATATTTTACTTCGATTTGCTTAATGTATGATGTTTTAGGCTTAGATGATGTGATTTTCGTGTTCTACGTGATGAAACGGTTCAATTGATGTACTTGTTTTAAAATTCTGGAAAAAAAATATATGTGTGCTACTGTTGCGCCACCGTCTCCACGAGGAAGACAGTGGAAACCACCGCCAGGAACAGTGCCAACCATCGCCTGTTATGAACTTAGGGCTAGCTGTGGAACAACGTCGTTTTGATACGCGCTTGCAACCTCGCTTCGATTCCCAGCGAACGCGTTTTAATTTCCTTTTAGTTTCGCCTTACCAATATGCCGCGTTTTGATGTCACTCGGTTCGATCCTTGCTGAAGGCGCATGGCTGATTTTCCATGTTTCAATATCATTTTCCACTTTTTTTCAACATTAATTCATTTTATTTCCATTATTTCATGCCATTTGTAAAAATCATAACAAATTGAAAATAAGTCCAAATTGAATGAGATTTTTTGCCACATGTCCATCTTGATGTCTATTATTTTGTGGTTGTGATTTCATGATTTTTATCATTTCTGGAATTTTAAATGTGTTTGTTTATTTGAACATGTATGCAAATTTGACATGTTGTACCAATTCTCTTGTGAAATGCTCATACATTGTCCAATTGCTTTGAAATTTGGTATGCTGATTCCTAGCATGTTGCTTATTTTTGAGGCTTGGTTATGCATTTTTTATCATTTTCCATATTTGTTTGGGACACATGAATGTATGGTGTGACAATGTGTGTCACACAATTTGATGTTGATCTTGTTCATTTTCTTATACATGTCAATTGAGCTTTTCTGATTACAATTTTTTGCATGATGCTTGTGTTTAACATGTTATATGCACATAAAAATTTCCATGATTGTTTGATTCATTTTTGTTTTAATATGGAATTTTGATTCTTGATGTCCAATTGTGTGCTTTGTAATTGACTTTGCCATATCTTGCTCATGTGATGACCTTGGCTAATGCTTTAGACTTGGTCCTTTTTAGGACATGTTCTTACTGGAATGAATGTGCTTCATGTTGAATATTGGTTGCTGTTTTGACTTTTTGCTTTGCCTTTGACCCTAGTCTTGATACTAGTGGTTTGTACTCATCTTTTGAGCTTTGTATTTTAGGTTCAAGCTATTAGTCCTAATGGTTGATGTTGATCTCATGACTTGAGATGCAAATTTGCTTTGTCCACTAACATTTGTTGTATTGTAGGATCATTGGTGATGAACTCACTTGAGTTGTTGAGTTATTGACTTGCCTTGCGTGCATATTGGTTGTAACACTGTTGACTGTTTGTTGGATTTGTCTGAATGTGAATATTGACTTATTTGACTTTCTTACAGGTACTTTAGTTGCTTTAGCTCATTGCTTGAGTTGCTTTGCTTGTGGTTGGCATACCACCTAGGTAATCATCCTCTAACTCCATGTAGTCTGGAAGCCCTGTCGTTTCTGTTTGGCAGACATTTGGCTGAAGTCCTCCTTAAGAGGCAATATCTGTGATTGTTTACTTTTGTGCCATGTACTTCAAGTCCTCCTAAGTGAAGAGGCAATTGGCAGATAGAAGGGATTAGCAATCAATCCCTTGCTAATCGTTTGAGTCGTCCATTATGCTCGCACTACGTGCTGATGCTCTTGGACACGTCCCCCAGATCTTGTACAGTGTCAGTCAAGTGGAGTAGGGTCCCTCATTCTGGACCCCCATGTTTTCATTAATTTAAGCTCACCCAGGCCCGGGTTAAGAGCTATGAGGTCCAACCCTCATTACCTTTCATCTGCTCACCCTGACGGTCAATGTCAGTGGTTAAGAGCCTCAGACACCCTTTCCAGTGTTGGCTTGTCTGTCGAGGTTGATATGACCCCTTGACTAAAGCCCAACCTTGTATGAGCCGCTTGTTTGCATATAACGTGTGATGATTGCTTTTGATGTTTATCTGCTTTTGCTTCTCATCTCCTTTCTGTAGGAGTCGTATGATCAACTTTCGAGGAAGTTGAACGTACGTAGAGATAGACTTGAGTTGACTCACTGCCTGTGTGAGTCAAACTCTTGTTAGAGACCTCAACCTAGGGTTATAATTTGCATGATGACTATTAGGCTCGAGTCAGTCTCCCTTTTAGTCCGTTATTCCCTTGGTCTCTGGTTGGAGAAAGTTTCTCCCCTGTTAAGGGGAACTACGTCGCCCTGATCCTCATACCAGATGAGGTACGTAGGCCGGAGATCGTGCGAGATCTCTCCGGGCAACCTTTTTTCTTTTTGCGTGTGTTTTGCTTGACAACTTCTAGGCTCGAGTTCCATACTCCCTTTTAGTTTGTCAATTTGCTTTCTACCTTTGGTGTTCGCTGGTTAGCGATTGTTTATTTGTTTGGAGTTTGATGTAAGCCCATTGATTGGCATCCAGTTTCCTTGTGTTTGTTGTTTGGAGTCGGACGTAAGACCAGCCATTGGCAGTCTGTTTCCGTTTGCGAGTTTCTTTTGACGTCTCAACGTCTTTGCTTGTGTTTCGTTTCGGCGTACGTTAGCCGAACTACGGTAGCTCTGATTCTCATTCCAGATGAGATACGTAGGCATAGGATGCGATATCCTAGCGAGCCCATTTCCCATTTCCCCGAACTACATCGACTCTGATGTTTGTTTCTAACAAACTACGTAGGCCCAGGATGCGATATCCTGCCGAGTCCGCTTTCTCCGTCTTCCTTCATCTGTGTTTTATTCCAGTGTGTGTGCATTCTTTTTGAGCAGTTATTTAGCAACCTTTATTCTTTTCTTTTGAGTGTGGATCCCGTCGAGTACGACGGACGTGAGGGGTGCTAATACCTTCTCCTTGCGTAACCGACTCCCGATCCTTGCAATCTCTGGTCGTAAGACCATTCCTTTCCCTTTTTCAGGTTTACTTCGAGCGTTTCCTTTCCCTTCTTTGGGATAAATAACGTACGGTGGCGGCTCTGTTTGTTTTTTCCCACCGGTTGTTTTTCGCGTATGCGACAGCTGGTGACCCTGCTGGGGATTATGAAGTTGACCTCTTGCTGGTCCATCTTCCCTAAGCGAGTCAATCCTAGCGCTCTTTAGGATAGTTTTGGTTGCTTGTGCTGCTCTATTTATTGCATTCATGATTATTATACTGTGATTGTATATATTTGCATATATGTTTGCATGCATCATATTATCATTGTATTGGATTCTGTACATGTTTGTTTCGTCTGATTTGGGGTGGGTGTTCTGAGTGGGGCTAAAACCCAGGCCTGAGTATACACCTAGGATTAGCATGGTCTCACGTTTCCTCACATGTTGGATCAACATGTTGTTGCGACGTGACATACCACAAGCCGGACGAGGTTCTTTTGAGGGAGTTCTTCCGGGTGGAGTATTCCACTTTGGTTGGGTTACCTCATCTGAGCTGTTGACTTCGGTGACCGTTCTTTCCCGGATCTTTGGTTTAGGCGGTCTTATGAGAGCTGCAGCGGCACACCTGAAAGGGCAAACCCGTTGAGTATCTTGTCCGATTGTCGAGACCATTATCCGCCTTAGGATGACCTTATTAGAATTCACCTGTGAGGGGAGGGTTGATTTCTTATAGATGCATGTTCGGATGGTGACTTTGATGGTGACTATTGGTTCAGTTCTTGACCGGGGTCCTATTTATAAGTCGGATTTATGGATATTTATTGCTGAGACGCCGGAGTTCTGTCCGTGGTATTTATCAGTGAGGATCCGTTTATTTCAGGATTCCCTGGGTTGGTACAGAGGTTCATGTTATTATCAGATCAGTGGTTTTCCAGTGATGATGGTGATATATCCTTCGTGTCATACCCCAAAATTTGCCCGTTGATATTACAAGGCACTTTTCAAGGCACTTCAATTTGTTTTTCAAGGCATTAACCTTAAAGGGACAAAAGCCCAACTCACGAATGGCCCAATCCAGAAAATGGCCCAAACTGGCCTGTTCGCTACACGTTCGCTACACGCTCGCCTAGCGAAGCTGACAGACAACAGAAAATTTCGGGCTTCATTCTTAGCCCATTAGGTCATCAAAGGAGTATTATAAATACCCCAACTCCAGGACGAAAAGAGAACGAAAAAAACCGAGACGGAGACGGCCGGAAACCCTGGCATAGCAACCCCGGAGAGTAGCCCAGAGAAGTCGGAGTGAAGAAACCCTGACGGCCGCTCATCCGCACCGAAGTTACCGCCGCCCAACTCAACCCGATACCAAAAGTGACTTGCCAATTCAGCATTACCACTCCATTGCAAACAGGTTTGTGTATCATTATTGTTTTATGCTTCCAATTTGTAAATCTCTAAATACATAATGCATCATGATTGAATTTTTGGATATGTAATTAGACTTTGCATGTGAATTCCAGTACGCCTGAATATCCTGAGTGTTTGACCATATTATTTCTGTAATTGAATGCAATAAGGCATGCAGCATGCTGAGATCATACTGTTCTGAAATTCAAAACCCGCAGCCGCTCGCTAGCACATCGCTAAGCGAGCATGTAGCGAGCATTCGCTAGGCCCTCGCTAGGCGAGGCAGAGGCGAACGGGACAGCCGTTGATATTTGTTATGTTCTATGCGTAACCTGATCTATTCTATGTTAATTATGCACTGTTTTGCCTGACATTCATGCGGCTGTGTTTTCTTTTGCGGTGTAATCCTCGATTGCACCCTGATTGATATTCTAACCCGTTTGCTGAATTTTGTAAAGGTTCACATATCCCAGGAAAATAGTGCTGTTTAGGCCTTCCACTTTATTTGTGGGATACCCTTATGAAGATCCACCCTAAATTGCTTAATTAATTTTAATGTATTAATTTTAATGTATTAATTTTAATGTATTGATTTTAATGTGGAGATTCATCCTAATCACCTAATTGACTTTAAAATATGACCTTTAAACATGTGATTTTGGACCTCTCTTTGCTGCCCTACGGTATTACGGTATAACGGTCATGTCCCGCGAATGTAGGGATACACTTAGCAAAGACCCTTCGAGTAAATCATCATAAAATAAATCATAGTCCCTCGGATGTTGCCTTCAAATATACGATTTTGTCCCTCGATGACCCTTCGGTGTAGCCTACGGTTAAATGATGATCGTCCCTCCGAATGCTAAGGTATCCTTACAACTGTTGCCTTCAATGACCTATCGATGACCCTACGATGACCCTTAAACATCCAAAGGGTAAAATTACTTACTTCTCAATAGTAAGGACAGTTTTACCCTCATAAGGATAGGAAACGTTCATAACGACCTTAGGAAGGTATAACTCTCAATTGCTGGATCATAACCTAAAACATTTCCCACCCCTCACACTTTGCAAATCCTAGAAAATCACCACTTGGTATACATTCATACTAGAATCATTACCAAGTTACATTTTTCTAAACCGTTTTCAAAATCAAACGAGATAAATACTTTGTATACATTCATACGAGAATCATTACAAAGTTAAACTCTCTTTTCGAAACATTTTTTAAACAATTCACGAACACTTTTCAGACAAAAATATAAGTGATCCAGCAATTAAGAGCCCATGGATAACCATGGATACAAAGGGTGCTAACACCTTCCCTTTGTATAATGTACCTCCCGAACCCAAAATCTATTGAGGTCTTTCCTGTTCCTTTCCACCTTTCCTTATTGGATAAAAGAAAAGTCGATGGCGACTCTTGCTATCCGCGACATTGCGATAAAAAGCAAAACACCCCAAGTCAGTTCACCGTATGACACTTCGGTTCCGTTTATTTCGGAACCCTGAGTTGGATTTATGGTTACTCAGTACCTCAGATGGTTGAGATCAGTTCAGAGATTAGGGCTTCCGTGCGGTGGATGTTCAGATGACTTGGAGGATGGCACAGTGCATGGGATTCATACATTAGCATCATTCACATTTTGCATTTATCTGCATCTAACTCATGTTTATCCATATGCAGGGAACATTCTTGATTGAGATCCTGGTTGAGAGACTTATTTATTCCATATATGAGGCCCGGCTTGAAGAATGATGTTGTCTACAGTTTCTTTGACCCAGAGATTGGTGTGCTAAGAGATATGATATCACTGATTACACCTGACCGTGTGGGGATGTTCCGTGAGACTTACGGTGGTATTCTGAAGGTGGTTTTCAGGTTTACAGATACAGATAGGAGTGCCATCCATACTCTTCTCCAGTTTTATGACCCTGGTTTGAGATGTTTCGTCTTCTCGGATTACCTGTTGGGACCTTTGGTGGAGGATTATGCCAGCATCTTAGGTATTCAGATCAGAGACCAGATTCCATTCTATGTCACTAAGGATGAACCTGATGTTGCTGAGATTTCTCGTGCTCTTTATTTGAGCCCAGAGGTGACTAAGGGGGGGTTTGAAGGAGAAGGGAAAGTTGCTTGGTTTTCATTTGAGTTTCTTGGAGGCCAAGGCCAAGGAGCATGCTGTTTCGGGTGATTGGAAGGCTGTCTGTGCTCTGCTTGCTGTGAGCATTTATGGAATCATCTTGTTCCCCAATCAGAAGAACTTTGTAGATATTAATGCCATCAGGTTGTTTGCTTAGAGGAATCCTATTCCTACCCTGGTTACGGATGTTTATTACTCGGTCCATAATCGGAACGAGAAGCGGTGTGGAGGATTGATCAGATGTTGTGCTCAGCTGTTGTACAAGTGGTTCATGGGATATTTGCCTTCCAGGGGTGCCTTTGCTTTTGTTCTTCTTGACCATACGGTAAATTGGGTGACCAAGTTGGTGGGTTTGCGAGCCAAAGACATAGCTTGGACTCACAATGGTGTGGCTGGACGAGATTTCATTTACAGCTGTGGGAGTTTTCCCAATGTGCCTCTCATAGGAGTTCAGGGTTGCATTAATTACAACCCAACGCTTCTTAGGAGACAAATGGGGTTTGCCATGGAGGTTCCTCCTCTCGAGTGTGAGATTCAGGAGTCTTTCTACTTCCCGGCTGAGGGTAATCCGACACGGTTGAGGCAAGTGCCTGGAGCGTGGCGTAACATTCAGAGAAAGGGCAAGGTTTCTTTTGGTAGGGTTAATAGCAGGTCTTTTCCTCTGTTTGATGATTGGCTCAAAAAGAGGATTGAGCTCACGCATCTACCATTTCCTGGGGGTGATCCTTGGTATCCATTGATTGAGGGGCCATGTTCTTCTGTCAGCATTGAGGAATTCCTTGAGATGAAGAGGGAAAGAGATCAACTGCATGAAGAGAAGACTGAGTTGGAGATGAGTGCTGCTAGGATTCAGATGGCTAATCATGAAATCAAAGGGAAAATAGAAGACCAGGATAAGAGACATGCCATTGAGGTGAAACGCTTTGAGATAGACACCGCTTATTACCGCAAGATCAACCAAGCGTTAGAGTCATCTACGAAGGAGCATGACATCACCAAGGAGAAGTTGGCTAGAGCTTTAAGAGTCATTGAAGATGAGAAGAGGAGGCAGATCCTTGTGAAGAATCAGAGGGAAGCCAGAGTCAGAGTCCTTATCGCCGAGTGGGAAGCAAAGCTGAAGATTAAGGAAGAAGAGAACGTGAAGATTATTGCTGAGAGAGATCACTATCTTGCTGAGAGGGATCATTATTTCTGTCAGATGAAGATTCACCAGAAGGAGGTGGGGAGATTGCAGCAGGAGAACACTGAGCTCAGGTTTACTGTGAAGTTTACCAAGATGGTTGGTGATGCAGAGCCGTCTGTGGGACCTTCTTCGGTGTAGACTTTTGTTGTTATGTGTGGATTACCGTCAGGCCTGTTGACGGAATTCACCTGCTTGTATTTTCTTTTTGTTTCTGGAGAATTGTAATTTGATTTGTATCAGCCTGATGTATGACTCTCGCACGTACTGTGCGCTTTTGATATACAGTGGTTATTTTCATTCAGTGATTGATCTTCAAGCTTTATTTGCTTTCTGTGCGCACTCACATAGCACACACATGGTTAGGTGATATCTTTGCTAAATTATAATTCTCTGCTCTGTATGGCAAAACCAGATGATGAATGTCAGAATGTTGCTGGCAAATTATTATCTGTCTCGAGGAAACCAGGATCGAAAGACAGAATGTTCCTCATATGGATAGACATTGCATTCATGCATAAATCATAATAACTTGTCTTCTATTTTGCAGGTATCGGTTTCTAACGTGCTTGATTGTTTCAGGAATCATTGCTCGCGCACGTAGAATCATTCCTTTGCACGTAGCACGTCCACACAGATACCCTACCAGGCGCAACAAATCCAAACTAATGGATACATCCAACGCAGATATTCTCGAGTTAAAAGAGAAGATGGGAGAGTTGATCAATGTTATGCAAGGGTTCGCCTTGGGGCAGAAGGCACTGGTTGAGAAAGTGGAGAAGCTTGAGTGGGCTTCTGCTGCTAACAGTGGTAATAATTTAGAGGGTGTCTCCAACAACGGTCATGGTGGTTCTAGGGATGGTGGTGATCCCAGGAAGAAGGCGACTACTGCTGGTGTAGTGATCAATAATGGTGGTGGTTTTGGTTTTGCTGCAGGCGGTGGGCCCGGTCCTGTAGTCAATAATGCGAAGGATAGTCAATTTCCTCCTTTCTTTGGGGCTGAGGAGGATAGAGAAGAAGACCAATTCTCGGTGCTGAATGAGCAGTTTGGCCAATACGGTGTTCAACCGCCAAACAAAGAAATTCAAGTGATGGCCGAGAAAATCAGAGCTTTGGAAAGCTATGCTACTCCGGGGGTTGTCAACATGTCAAACATGGGGCTAGTTGAGGGGATTGTGATCCCACAGAAGTTTAAAGCGCCTGCATTTGATAAATACAATGGGAGTTCTTGCCTGGAAACTCATCTCCAGGCTTTCGTCCGAAAGATTTCTGCTTATACAATGGACCAGAAGCTTTGGATGTACTTCTTCCAGGACAGCTTGTCTGGTGGGTCTCTAGAATGGTATACCAAGTTGAAATCTTCGGATATCAAAAGCTGGCAAGATCTTGGAGATGCGTTCTTTAAATAATACCAGTTCAATGCTGACATGGCTCCTAGTCGTACCCAGCTGCAGGGTATGTCTCAGAAGCCAAGTGAGGGGTTTAAAGAATATGCGCAGAGATGAAGGGAGTTGGCTGCCAGAGTTCAACCTCCGCTGGTAGATCGGGAGATATCTGATCTGTTTATGGGTACCCTTCAGGGGACGTTTGCAGAGAGAATGGTGGGATGCCCGGTTACCAACTTTGTTGATATAGTGGTGGCTGGGGAAAGAATAGAAAGCTGGTTGAAGATGGGAAAGATACAGGGTAACGCTTCATCGTCTGGATCGAAGAAGCCCTTTGGTAATGGCCAACGTAAGAAGGAGGGTGACACAAGTGCCGTGTATGCCCAGAGAGGACAAAATAGGGATCGTTACTACCAACACACTACTGCGGTAACAATTCCTGCTGATAATTCACCCGCACAACAACATCAACAACAACAACCGCAACAACAACGACAGTCATTTCAACAGAGACCGCAGAGGGCCGGGTATCAAGTAAGAGGGCGAATGACTGGTCGTCAGTTTGATAGGCCGCCAATGACATATTCCTTCCTGTTGAAGAAGTTGAAGGATTTGGGTTTGGTTCAGTTGAGGACGTTGGCTCCGTTGAGACCGGATCAAAGGCCTGCCAACTATGATGAGAATGCCAAGTGCGAATTCCACTCTGGTTCCCCTGGACACAATGTGGAGAATTGTAAAGCTTTTAAGCATGTTGTCTAGGACCTGGTGGATTCTAAGGCAATCAATTTTGCACGATCACCAAATGTTAATGCTAATCCCATGCCGGCGCATGGTCAGATGGGGGTGAATGCAATTTCTGAGGATAAGGGCAGAATCTGGGTGACGGACGTGGACCGGTTAAAGACTCCATTGGCTGAGGTCAAGAGACAACTGTTGAAGAATGGGGTTTTTCCGGGCTGTGGTGACTGTTGTGTTGCTTGCATTGTTGCTCCGAATGGATGTGTGATATTGAGGGAGGCTGTCCAGAAGATGATGGATGAGGGAAGCCTCAGATTTGAGAAGGTTGGTTTGGAGAGGGAGGATGTCTCCACCATAACCATTTACTTTGACCCGATCGATTTGTCAACGCTGGCAGATGCGGCTCCGGTTACCATCACGGTACCTGGGCCAATTCCTTATGACAACGACGATGCTGTACCATGGGATTATGGTAGAGAGGTATACTATAATGGGGAGAAGCAGGAAGATCAGGCTGCAGGTGAAACCACCGTTTCAAAGGTGGATAATGCCGGACCCAGTGGTTTCACTCGCAGTGGAAGGTTGTTTGCACCAGACACTTTAAGGAGTGGGGAGGGAGAAAAAGAAAAGAAAGATAAGGCCGAGGCTTTAGCCATGGCAAGAGGGAAGCAGGTGGTGAGCGAGGGTACTCCTGTAGTGACATCGGCGCCTGGTGGGTCGGAAAAAGAACTTGATGATGAAGCTGAGGAATTTCTGAGGATCATCAAGAAGTCAGAGTATAAGCTTGTTGACCACTTGCAGCAGACGCCATCTAAGATTTCAATACTGTCATTGCTGTTAAGCTCCGAGGGGCATAGAGAGGCTTTGTTGAAAATACTGAAGAGAGCCTATGTCCCGCAAGAGATAACGATTAATCAGTTGGAGACGGTGGTGTCCAATGTTAATGCCAGCCATGGGTTGGGTTTCACTGATCTTGATTTGACGGTGGATGGGCGTAATCATAATAGGGCATTACACATTGCAACGGAGTGTAAAGGAGCAGTGCTTTCGCACGTGTTGGTGGATACCGACTCATCACTCAATGTGTTGCCAAAGAAAGCCCTGGCAAAGCTGGATTGTGAAGGGTTGATCTTGAGGCCCACGGACCTGATAGTTAGAGCCTTTGATGGTTCGAAGCGGGCTGTGTTTGGGGAAGTGGAGCTCCCTGTGAAGATCGGGCCCGAGGTGTTTAAGTCTGTGTTTCATGTCATGGATATTCCGCCGGCATACAGTTGCCTGTTGGGTCGACCATGGATACACGCTGCTGGGGTAGTGACTTCGACTTTGCACCAGAAATTGAAGTATATCTGGGAAGGGCAGGTCGTAACAGTTTGCAGAGAGGAAGACATCTTTGTAAGCCACCTGTCATCGTTCAAGTACGTGGAAATGGACGGTGAAATATGGGAAACGCCAAGTCAAGCATTCGAAACCGTCAAGGTGGAGAATGCCACTTTTGTCAAAGAAGAGAAGAAGCCGTCCATTTCTTCGTATTAGCAGGCTGCCGAGGTGGTGAAGAGCAGAGAAGCCCCAGGTTGGGGAAAGATGATTGACATCGCCGCCAAAGAAGACCAGTTTGGGATTGGTTATCAGCCGGGCCGAGGCTCGTCTGGACAGAACAAGGGTCGTCGTTAGCCATTCACGTTCACCAGTGCTGGAATGCTGGATCCAGATCGCATCTGTGCGGTTGGTGAAGAGATCGACATCGACTGCGAGCTTGATCAGTGGATAAAACCGTGCGTACCAGGGATGGAGATCCAGAACTGGAAGGCCGAAAAGATCATCACTGTCACTCTACGTGAAGAGTAATATTTCTGTTTTTCAATTCTGTCTGCATGAAAGCCATACGTTTTGCCCGAAACGTAATGGTTCATTGTAAGGGCCACCTCATGTGTTTCATTTTGCAAAATTTGCATCATCAATAAAAGGATGTTTTTCATTAAAAGCGGTGTTCCCTGTTTTTCATTTATTTTTGCAGTTTAAAATAAAAATAAAATTGGCAATGTTTGTTTTCATTTTCCTTCTTTTCATTTGCTTCGCTCCGGTTCTAAAGCAATGCATGAATCAACATTCATGCAGATGCGATCATTCTTCGGATCTCATTGATAACAATCCTGTTACACCCTCATATGACTTCGACAATCCAATCTATCATGCCGAAGAAGAAGGCGAAGAAGATTGTGAACTGCCGGAGGAATTAGCTAGGTTGTTGAAACAAGAGGAGAAGGTGATTCAGCCGCACGAGGAGCAAATTGAAATTGTGAATATGGGTACCGAGGAGGTCAGAAAGGAAGTGAAAGTTGGGGCTGCTTTGGAGGCGAGTGTTAAGAGCAGAATGGTAGCGTTGTTGAAAGAGTATGTCGATATCTTCGCCTGGTCTTATCAGGATATGCCAGGGTTGGATACCGATATCGTGGTGCACAAGCTACCATTGAGAGCAGATTGTCCTCCAGTGAAGCAGAAGTTGCGCAGAACTCGACCTAAGATGGCCATGAAAATCAAAGAGGAGGTGCAGAAGCAGTTGGATGCTGGTTTCCTCGCTGTTACTAATTATCCGCCTTGGGTCGCGAACATTGTGCCGGTGCCGAAGAAGGATGGGAAGGTGAGAATGTGTGTGGACTACCGAGATTTGAATAGAGCTAGTCCGAAGGATGATTTTCCATTACCTCACATCGATGTGTTGGTAGATAATACAACTCCATTCTCGGTGTTTTCCTTCATGGATGGCTTTTCTGGCTATAATCAAATCAAAATGTCGCCAGATGATATGCAGAAAACAACGTTCATCACACCGTGGGGCACTTTTTGCTATAAGGTGATGCCATTTGGTCTCAAGAACGCCGATGCTACTTATCAGAGAGCTATGGTGACTTTGTTTCATGATATGATTCATCATGAAATCGAATGCTATGTTGATGACATGATAGCAAAGTCCAAAATGGAAGAGGGGCATCTGGTAGATCTGGCCAAGTTGTTTGACCGGTTGAGACAATTCAGACTGAGGTTGAATCCGAATAAGTGCACTTTTGGAGTGCGGTCCGGTAAGTTGCTGGGGTTTATTGTAAGCGAAAAAGGAATCGAGGTTGATCCTGCTAAAGTAAAAGCAATACGAGAAATGCCTGAATCGAGAACAGAGAAGGAGGTTCGTGGTTTCTTAGGTAGATTGAACTACATTTCACGGTTCATATCTCATCTAACAGCCACGTGTGAACCCATATTCAAGTTGTTGAGAAAAGATTAAACGGTCAGGTGGAATAATGATTGCCAAGCGGCATTTGAAAAAATAAAAGAATATTTGCAGGAGCCTCCGATTCTGATGTCTCCTGTGGAGGGACGACCGTTAATTTTGTACTTGACGGTCCTTGAGGGGTCTATGGGGTGCATATTGGGGCAGCATGACGAGTCTGGTCGAAAAGAGCATGCGACTTACTACCTTAGCAAAAAGTTTACCGACTGTGAAACAAGATATTCACTGCTCGAGAAAACTTGTTGTGCTTTGGTATGGGTTGCTCGCCGACTGAGACAGTATATGTTGGTTCATACCACTTTGTTGATTTCCAAGATGGATCCGATCAAGTATATTTTTGAGAAGCCAGCATTGACCGGACGGGTTGCGAGATGGCAGATGATTTTAACTGAATATGATATTCAGTACACCTCTCAGAAGGCGATCAAGGGGAGTGTATTGTCTGATTACCTCGCCCAGCAACCTATTGAGGATTATCAACCGATGAAGTTTGAGTTACCTGATGAGGACATCATGTTTCTCAAATCGAAAGATTGTGAGGAACCGATCCCGGAGGAGGGGCCTGACCCTGAATCCGAATGGATTCTGATGTTTGATGGGGCCGTTAACGTGAATGGTAGTGGAGTTGGTGCTGTTTTGGTTACGCCGAAAGGATCCCACATTCCTTTTGCTGCCCCGCTAACGTTTGAGTGCACCAACAATGTGGCTGAATACGAAGCTTGTATCTTGGGGATTGAGGAGGCGATTGATTTGCGAATCAAGAACCTTGTTATATATGGAGATTCAGCTTTGGTTGTGAATCAGGTTAACAGGAAATGGTATACACATCAATCTCATTTAATTCCATACCAGGACTATACGAGGAGGTTGTTGACGTTCTTCACCAAGGTGGAATTACATCACGTACCGAGAGAAGAGAACCCGTTAGCAGATGCTTTGGCTACTCTGGCTTCCTTGATTAAGGTGCAGTGGTGGAATCAGTTCCCCAGTGTTGAGGTGGGACGTCTGGATAGACCGACTTATGTGTTTGCTGTTGACACAACGCCTGATGATGAGAAGCCGTGGTATTTTGATATCAAGCGCTATCTGGAAACTCAAGAATATCCCGAGGGAGCATCCAAGAAGGACCGAAAGACTCTGAGGAGGTTGGCCATGGTGTTCTATCTGAACAAGGATGGGGTTTTGTACAAAGGAAATTTCGATTGGGTTTTGCTCAGATGTGTCGATGACAGAGAAGCAAGCCAATTGATGAAAGAGGTGCACGAGGGGTCGTTTGGTACCCATGCCAGTGGGAATGCAATGGTGAAGAAGCTGTTAAGAGCTGGGTATTATTGGATGACGATGGAGGCCCAATGTTTCAATTTCGTGCGGAAGTGTCATAAATGCCAGATTTATGCTGACAAGGTGCACGTGCCTCCAAATCCGTTGAGTTTGATGTCGTCTCCGTGGCCGTTTGATATGTGGGGCATTGATATGATCGGAAAGATCGAGCCTACGGTTTCGAATGGGCACCGGTTCATATTAGTGGCTATCGATTACTTCACCAAGTGGGTGGAAGCAGCCTCTTATGCAAATGTGACGAAGCAAGTCGTTGCCAGATTCCTGAAGAGAGACATCATTTGCAGATATGGGGTTCCCGAAAGAATCATTACTGATAATGGTTCTAATCTGAACAATAAGATGATGGCAGAACTGTGTCGGGAGTTCAAGATAGAGCATCACAATTCTTCTCCTTATCGTCCGAAGATGAATGGGGCGGTTGAGGCAGCCAATAAGAATTTAAAGAAGATTGTGCAGAAGATGGTCGTGACCTATAAGGATTGGCACGAGATGTTGTCGTTTGCATTGCATGGGTACCGAACCTCGGTGCGTACATTTACTGGGGCAACACCTTTCTCGCTTGTGTATGGGATGGAAGCCGTGCTACCGGTTGAGGTTCAGATTCCTTCGTTGAGAGTCCTGATGGACGTGAAATTGGAAGAAGCTGAATGGGTAAGGACTCGGTATGAGGAGTTGAGCCTGATTGAGGAAAAAAGGCTGGCGGCCATTTGTCATGGGCAGTTGTACCAGCAGCGAATGAAGCGTGCTTTCGACCGAAAGGTGCGACCTCGGGTATATCACGTGGGAGATATGGTGCTGAAAAGGATCCTTCCTCCTCAGAACGATCGTAGGGGCAAGTGGACACCCAATTATGAAGGTCCATTCGTGGTCAAGAAGGTTTTCTCTGGCGGAGCCTTGTTGTTGACGACCATGGATGGTGAGGATTTTCCATCCCTTGTGAATGCGGACGCAGTTAAAAAATACTTCGTATAAGAAACCCGCTGGACGAAAAGAATAAAATAGTCCAGGCAAAAAAGGGCATCCCGGCGAACCAAAGAAAAATGAAAAAGGTTCGGGCAAAAATTAGGGATAAAAGAGAAAAAACTGTACACCCGGCAAGTCGAAAACCCCACAAGGGTGACTTGGGCAAAAAAGGGTATCCCGTTGGACTAAAAACCCGAAAGGGCGGTCCAGGCAAAAGAGGGATTGAAACGAATAACTACGTCTAGCATGATCGTTTGTGTTTTGGTTAAGGCACCTGGTTATCTCCCCGGCAGGGATCGATCAGAAGCGTCTTGTTCAGAAGGCAGAAAGCGCGGAGAGTCTTGAGGACATATGGGGTGTAACCGAGTTGGAACTCGATGAGATCACGGGTTCACATTGCCATTAGGATAGATTTTTCCTTTTGTGCGCAATTACCTCTTTTCAGGGATTGCTTCCTGTGTATTGCTCGGTTTTGAGCCACCTCTGTTCAATCAATAAAATGCATATTCAGTCAAATAATTTTGTTTTTGTTTTTCATTACCGCTTTGAGTGCAAAAACATCCGTTTATTTTGATAAATAATATTTGCATTTTGAGACATACAAGTCCCTTCCAATGCATGTTCATAAGATTGAAAGCCTGAAATCTTATTCGGAAGGTTGAGTGACCTAGGTGTTGAAATTTTGGCACGACTGGGGCACGTTTTTATCTAACGATCTCTTTTGGCAGGTGCTGTTAGATAATTTCACTCACTTGCAGGTTGTGATGTGACGCGTTTTGACAAGAGATCCCCGTGGAGTCCAATCAGGGACAAGGGATTGAGGGATGGTGAAAAGACGGTGAGAGAATCGCGACGATCCTTGAGGATTAATCAAGAAGACTCTTCAAAGTCTGGAATGGAAAGTTGACACTATGGTTAGATGGTGAATGCCAGCGGTCGACGAGTCGACAGGTGTTCCATGTCGATATTCCGTATTTTCCCTAGCAGGGTCGGGATTGTTATCTCCCCAGCGGGTTCGAGATCGGTGGTTCCTCGGCAGCCAGGCCTGAGGTTGTTTCCCTAGCAGGGTCGGGATTGTTATTTCCCCAGCGGGTTCGGGATTGGTGTTGCCTCGGCAGCCAGGCCTGAGGTTGTTTCCCTAGCAGGGTGGAGGTTGTTATTTCCCCAGAAAGTCGAAGATTGCTGCTTTCCCCGCAGAGTGCGTTGGTAGCTGTTTCCCTAGCGAAGTCCCCCAAGCGGATCGGGTTCAGTGGAGGTCATCCCTGGTGAGGGTTGTCCTTTCCCCAGCAGCAGTACTATTCCCCAACAGGGTGGAGATTGGAGTGTTATCGAGTTCGTCAGCAGAGTGCCTCGAGCTCCCCAGTAGAGTCCCTTGAGGGGGATACTTGTTTATGCATTCATCATTTAGAGAAGCATAACATATTGCATAATAAATTGCGTAGCATTTCCATGGTTATGGAGCATTGCAAGCATAAGCTAGTCTCAAGTCGTGGTTCCCGTTTGAGAGTTGGTTTCGCCAGGATGGTGAAGATGCTACTCAAGCCGTGGTTACCGTTTGAGAAGTGGTTTCGCTGGTTGGAAGATCAACATCAGCATTGCGAGCATCAGTTAGTCTCGAGCCGTGGTTACCGCTTGAGAATTGGTTTCGCCGGATGGCGAAGATGTTACTCTGAGGAGTTTAGCATCGTGATTCTGGATTAACAATACTCCCCAGTAGTGCGATACTGGAGGAAATTTCTGTCGTGCGAGATAGAAATTAGAAGATGTTACTCTGAGGAGTTCGGCATCGTGATTCTGAGTTAACAGTACTCCCCAGTAGTGCGATATTGGAGGAAAGGTTTCCGTCGGGCGGAGATTGGAAATGAAGATTAAAAGGTTTTCGGGGTTCAAGAAAAGCAAAAAAAAAGAAAGAGAATAATCCCCAGCTGAGCGCAAATTGTTCGTTCACAGTGGATTAAGTAGGGATGGCATGCTCATGGCTTATTATCCCCAACATAAGTCGTTGGCCCACGTGCCGCCTCATTTGTCACTTTTCCTTATTTCTGCCGATGCTGACAGGCATGAAGAGTTTCCGATGTTCAGATCGAAGAAGTTTCCGACGATCAGGTCGAAGTACTTGTGGCATTCAGGCCAGTTTCCGATGTTCAGATCTAAGAAGTTTCCGACGATCAGGTCGAAGTACTTGTGGCACTCAGGCCAGTTTCCGATGTTCAGATTGAAGAAGTTTCCGACGATCAGGTCGAAGTACTTGTGGCACTCAAACCAGTTTCCGGTGTTCAGATCGAAGAAGTTTCCGACGATCAGGTCGAAGCACTTGTGGCATTCAGGCCAGTTTCTGATGTTCAGATCGAAGAAGTTTCCGACGATCAGGTCGAAGTACTTGTGGCATTCAGGCCAGTTTCCGATGTTCAGATCGAAGAAGTTTCCGACTTTCAGGTCGAAGTACTTATGGCGCTCAAGCCAGTTTCCCGGTATTCAGACCGAAATTAATATTCCCAGATTTCGATGCTCAGTATTCAGACTGATGAGCGGCGTTAAGGCCATGGTGGTTCCTGTGTTATCATTTATTTTAGTATCCAGGTCAATTTTCCTTTTCGGTATTCAGGCTGACTTCCACCGTACCGGAAGGATTCTTCTTTTGAGATTACTTCTTTGCCGATTCTGACAGGCATTGTTAATTATTTCCCAGCGGAGCGTAAATTTTTTGTCTGTTCTTTGTATTCAATCACTCTTCACCCTGATCATCTAAAAGCCGAGGCTGTTCATATCGACAGGTTCATAGTGGATTGAATAGGGACAACTGTAACACCTCAAAATTTGCCCTCCTCTCTTGGGACTAGTTTAGCATTTTTCATTTCATGTTTTAGGACATTAGGCATTTGCATATTGCATATCATATGGAATAAGAGATCATCCTCTAATGTCTTGTTCAGAAGATGGAGGTGGTATATGGTTCAAGCCTGGGGGTCTTATTGAATTGATGATCAACCATCTGAGGGTTTGCAGTGCATTAGGGCTTCTTAATCCTTCAAAGGTTGAGCAGTGTCTTGATTGCAAGGGTATATCACCATCATCATGGTTATGTCATCTTTAAGGGCTTCACTATGCATGCTCAAGTTCCTTGGGATTAGGGTTTTGACCTCTGGTCAACCCTAATCAATGCATTCTTCCAGTCAGGGTTTATCAAGGAGATGAGGTATTTGTTGATGATGAAGATCACACGGTTATGTGGAGAGCTTTAATGGGCTAGGGGTTTCATTTCTGAGCCATTTCCTCAGGTGGTTGAGGCTCAAAGTCCACAGTGCATTTTCAAGTCATTTGGGCCCCATAAAAGTCAACAGAAAGTCAACTGAGGGCTAGGAGGTGGAGAAATGGTTGGAGGCGTTTCATTCATGTCCAAAAGAGGTTTATTCATCATGTCAAACATCAATCTTGAAGATTTTGAAGCCAGATCAAAAGTTTCCCAAAATGGAAAGTGACCTGTAATTGAAAGTTTCCAAAAATGGCAAGTTTTTGGACTACATTCAACTTGACTTTCCAACATCAAAGAAGCTTCAAATGAAATTTTGGTCAACATGAAAGTTGAAGATCTTTCTCTCTCATTTCCAAAAAGTCCAAGATCATGAGCATCTGATGAATGGTTGAGAAGTTATGAGCAATTGATCATGAAGTATGCATGGAACTTCAACATGGCATAACTTTTGACTCAAAACTCCAAATGAAGCCACTCTTTTTGCAAAATTCTTTTCTTGAACAATGCTTTCCAAATCTATCATTGCATTGCATGAAAGAAGTTCACATGATCATATGTCCATTCAAGTGTATTTTGGAGGGAAAATGGGGAATTCAAATTTGGTGCATCACATGAGTAAAATTCCACTTCCATTGTGTTTATGAGATGATTTTAAGTGGCTTTGGATATTTGCATGAGAAAATTCACGTGGTGCATGGCCATACAAGTCCATTATTCATTTTTGGCAAGGCATTTCAATTTTCACTAATCATAATTAGCCAAGCTTAATATGGATTAGACTTGTGATTAGTACATGGTATAAATAGTAAACCCTAACAGAATTTGCTCATAATCACATTTTTAGATCTAGAATTTGCTTTTCCCTCCAAATTTTTCTCTCATTGGAATTCAAATTTTCTCCACACAAACACACATTTTCTTCATAGATCCTTCATCATCATGGAGTTTTGAGCAAGATCCATACATTTTTCGTGGCAATTGAGCAAGGTTTGGAGCTGTACAAGTGCATGAACACTTCAATGGAAAGTTGAAATTAAGCAAGATCCAAGTGCTTTCATCCATCAATTTTTGCACAAAGCTTGTTTATAAGATCCATCAATTTCATCCATCAATTTCATCACTGCCATTCCAGGTTGGTGAAAATTCGAAGCTCTTAATTTGCCAATTCATGAACATGAACTTATAGATCTTTGAATGCTGATGATTCTGATCTAAATATTATTGAATTTGGATGAAAATTGAGGAAGTTATGCTGATTTCAAGTTTGTAGATCCAGAATGTTTTGCTTCGATTTGCTTAATGTATGATCTTTTAGGCTTAGATGATGTGATTTTCGTGTTCTACGTGATGAAACGGTTCGATTGATGTACTTGTTTTAAAATTTTGGAAAAAAAATATATGTGTGCTACTGTTGCGCCACCGTCTCCACGAGGAAGACGATGGAAACCACCGCCAGGAACAGTGCCAACCACCGCCTGTTATGAACTTAGGGCTAGCTGTGAAACGGCGTCGTTTTGATACGCGCTTGCAACCTCGCTTCGATTCCCAGCGAACGCGTTTTAATTTCCTTTTAGTTTCGCCTTACCAATATGCCGCGTTTTGATGTCACTCGGTTCGATCCTTGCTGAAGGCGCATGGCTGATTTTCCATGTTTCAATATCATTTTCCACTTTTTTTCAACATTAATTCATTTTATTTCCATTATTTCATGCCATTTGTAAAAATCATAACAAATTGAAAATAAGTCCAAATTGAATGAGATTTTTTGCCACATGTCCATCTTGATGTCTATTATTTTGTGGTTGTGATTTCATGATTTTTATCATTTCTGGAATTTTAAATGTGTTTGTTTATTTGAACATGTATGCAAATTTGACATGTTGTACCAATTCTCTTGTGAAATGCTCATACGTTGTCCAATTGCTTTGAAATTTGGTATGCTGATTCCTAACATGTTGCTTATTTTTGAGGCTTGGTTGTGCATTTTTATCATTTTCCATCTTTGTTTGGGACACATGAATGTATGGTGTGACAATGTGTGTCACACAATTTGATGTTGATCTTGTTCATTTTCTTATACATGTCAATTGAGCTTTTCTGATTACAATTTTTTGCATGATGCTTGTGTTTAACATGTTATGTGCACATAAAAATTTCCAAGATTGTTTGATTCATTTCTGTTTTAATATGGAATTTTGATTCTTGATGTCCAATTGTGTGCTTTGTAATTGCCTTTGCCATATCTTGCTCATGTGATGACCTTGGCTAATGCTCTAGACTTGGTCCTTTTTAGGACATGTTCTTACTGGAATGAATGTGCTTCATGTTGAATATTAGTTGGTGTTTTGAATTTTTGCTTTGCCTTTGACCCTAGTCTTGGTACTAGTGGTTTGTACTCATCTTTTGAGCTTTGTATTTCAGGTTCAAGCTATTAGTCCTAATGGTCGATGTTGATCTCATGACTTGAGATTCAAATTTGCTTTGTCCACTAACATTTGTTGTATTGTAGGATCATTGGTGATGAACTCACTTGAGTTGTTGAGTTATTGACTTGCCTTGCGTGCATATTGGTTGTAACACTGTTGACTGTTTGTTGGATTTGTCTGAATGTGAATATTGACTTATTTGGCTTTCTTACAGGTACTTTAGTTGCTTTAACTCATTGCTTGAGTTACTTTGCTTGTGGTTGGCATACCACCTAGGTAATCATCCTCTAACTCCATGTAGTCTGGAAGCCCTGTCGTTTCTGTTTGGCAGGCATTTGGCTGAAGTCCTCCTTAAGAGGCAATATCTGTGATTGTTTACTTTGGTGCCATGTACTTCAAGTCCTTCTAAGTGAAGAGGCAATTGGCAGATAGAAGGGATTAGCAATCAATCCCCTGCTAATCGTTTGAGTCGTCCATTATGCTCGCACTACGTGCTGATGCTCTTGGACACGTCCCCCAGATCTTGTACAGTGTCAGTCAAGTGGAGTAGGGTCCCTCATTCTGGACCCCCATGTTTTCATTAATTTAAGCTCACCCAGGCCCGGGTTAAGAGCTATGAGGTCCAACCCTCATTACCTTTCATCTGCTCACCCTGACGGTCAATGTCAGTGGTTAAGAGCCTCAGACACCCTTTCCAATGTTGGCTTGTCTGTCGAGGTTGATATGACCCCTTGACTAAAGCCCAGCCTTGTATGAGCCGCTTGTTTGCATATAGTGTGTGATGATTGCTTTTGATGTTTATCTGCTTTTGATTCTCATCTCCTTTCTGTAGGAGTCGTATGATCAACATTCGAGGAAGTTGAACGTACGTAGAGATAGACTTGAGTTGACTCACTGCCTGTGTGAGTCAAACTCTTGTTAGAGACCTCAACCTAGGGTTATAATTTGCATGATGACTATTAGGCTCGAGTCAGTCTCCCTTTTAGTCCGTTATTCCCTTGGTCTCTGGTTAGGAGAAAGTTTCTCCCCTGTTAAGGGGAACTACGTCGCCCTGATCCTCATACCAGATGAGGTACGTAGGCCGGAGATCGTGCGAGATCTCTCTGGGCAACCTTTTTTCTTTTTGCGTGTGTTTTGCTTGACAACTTCTAGGCTCGAGTTCCAGACTCCCTTTTAGTTTGTCAATTTTCTTTCTACCTTTGGTGTTCGCTGGTTAGCGATTGTTTATTTGTTTGGAGTTTGATGTAAGCCCATTGATTGGCATCCAGTTTCCTTGTGTTTGTTGTTTGGAGTCGGACGTAAGACCAGCCATTGGCAGTCTGTTTCCGTTTGCGAGTTTCTTTTGACGTCTCAGTGTCTTTGCGTGTGTTTCGTTTCAGCGTGCGTTAGCTGAACTACGGTAGCTCTGATTCTCATTCCAGATGAGATACACAGGCATAGGATGCAATATCCTAGCGAGCCCGTTTCCCATTTCCCCGAACTACGTCGACTCTGATGTTTGTTTCTGACAAAATACGTAGGCCCAGGATGCGACATCCTACCGAGTTTGCTTTCTCCGTCTTCCTTCATCTGTGTTTTATTCCAGTGTGTGTGCATTCTTTTTGAGCAGTTATTTAGCAACCTTTATTCTTTTCTTTTGAGCGTGGATCCCGTCGAGTACGACGGACGTGGGGGTGCTAATACCTTCCCCTTGCATAACCGACTCTCGATCCTTGCAATCTCTGGTCGTAAGACCATTCCTTTCCCTTTTTCAGGTTTACTTCGAGCGTTTCCTTTCCCTTCTTTGGGATAAATAACGCACGGTGGCGGCTCTGTTTGTTTTTTTCCCGCCGGTTGTTTTTCGCGTATGCGACAGACACTCTGCGTCTCCTTTTCTCCTGATGGACCCCGATCTCCGCGCTGATCGCGTAACGTTCTCCAATCTTCACTTCCATCTCCGAACGACGGAAATTTTTTCCCCCAATATCGCGCTACTGGGAAATACGGTTGATCCAACGTCACGATGCCAAACTCCTCAGAGTAACATCTTCACCAACCAGCTAAACCAATTCTCAAACGGTAACCACGGCTCGAGACTAGTTTATGCTTGTAATACCGATGCATGAACCTTACGGCGTAATGCTCCATAACCATGGAAATGCTACGCAATTAATTATGCAATATGTTATGCTTCTCTAAATGATGAATGCATAAAAAATATCCCCCTCAGGGGACGACACGAGCAACTCTGCTGAGGAACTCGATATCACTCAAATCTCCAACCTTGCTTGGGATAACACTGATGCCGAGGAAAGGGTAACCCTCACCGGGGATGACCTCCACTGAACTCGATCTGCTTGGGGTCTTTACTGGGGAAAAAACTACCAACGCACACCCCTTCCGGGGGGACAGCAACCTTCAGACCTGCTGGGGAAATAACAATCTCAACCCTGCTAGGGGAAACAACAAACTTCAGGCCTGGCTGCCAAGGAAACACCGACCTCGAACCTGCTGGGGAGATACGAAATATTTGACAGGGAACACCTGTCGACTCGTCGAACACTGACATTTACCATCTAACCATAATGTCAACTTTCCACTTCCTCAGACTTTGAAGAGTCTTCTTGATTAACCCTCTAGAATCGTCGCAATTCTTTCGCCGTCTTTACACCATTCCTCAACTCCTTGTCTCTGATTGGACCTCAAAGGAATCTTTTGTAAAAAAGAAACGCTTCATACCACAACCTGCAAGTGAGTGAAAATAACCAACAACACCTGCAAAAGAGATCGTTAGATAAAACGTGCCCCAGGCGTGCCAAAATTTCAACACCCATATCACTCAACCTTCCGAATAAGATTTCAGGTTTTCAATCCTATAAACATGCATTGGAAGGGACCCCTATGTCTCAAAATGCAAAGATTCTTTATCAAAATAAATGGATGTTTTTGCAATCAAAGCGGTAATGAAAACAAAAACAAAATTATTTGACTGAATATGCATTTTATTGATTGAAAAAGGTGGCTCGTAACTGAGCAATACACAGGAAGCAATCCCTGAAAAGAGGTAATTGCGCACAAAAGGAAAATCTATACTAATGGCAATGTGAACCCATGATCTCATCGAGTTCCAACCCGGTTACAACCCATATGTCCTAAAGACTCTCTGCACTTTCTGCCTTCAGAAACAAGGCGCTTCCGACCGATCTTCGCTTTCAGATTATCCATGTGTCTTAACCAAAGTACAAACGACCATGCTAGACGCAGTTGTTCGTTTCATTCCCTCTTTTGCATGGACCGTCCTTTCGGGTTTTCAGTCCACCGGGATACCCTTTTTTGCCCAAGTCGCCCTTGTGGGGTTTTCGACTTGCCAGGTGTACGGTTTTTTCTCTCTATCCCTAATTTTTGCCCGAAACTTTTTTCATTTTTTTTTGGTTCGCCGGGATGCCCATTTTTGCCTGGACTATTTTATTCTTTTCGTCCAGCGGGTCTCTTATACAAAGTATTTTTTAACTGCGTCCGCATTTATAGGGGATGGAAAATCCTCGCCATCCATGGTCGTCAACAACAAGGCTCCGCCAGAGAAAACCTTCTTGACCACGAATGGATTTTCATAATTGGGTGTCCACTTGCCCCGACGATCGTTCTGAGGAGGAAGGATCCTTTTCAACACCATATCTCCCACATGGTACACACGAGGTTGCACCTTTCGGTCAAAAGCACGCTTCATTCGCTGCTGGTACAACTGCCCATGACAAATGGCTGCCAGCCTCTTTTCCTCAATCAAGCTCAACTCTTCATACCGAGTTCTTACCCACTCAGCCTCTTCCAATTTCACATCCATCAGGACTCTTAATGACGGAATCTGGACCTCAACTGGTAGCACAACTTCCATCCCATACACCAGCGAGAAAGGCGTTGCCACAGTAGACGTACGCACTGAGGTTCGATACCCATGCAATGCAAACGGCAACATCTCGTGCCAATCCTTGTAGGTCACGACCATTTTTTGCACAATCTTCTTAATATTCTTATTAGCCGCCTCGACCGCCCCATTCATCTTTGGACGATAAGGAGAAGAATTGTGATGCTCGATCTTGAACTCCCGGCACAGTTCCGCCATCATCTTGTTGTTGAGATTAGAACCATTATTAGTGATGATTCTTTCGGGAACCCCATATCTGCAAATGATGTCTCTTTTCAGGAACCTGGCTACGACCTGTTTTATCACGTTTGCATAAGACGCCGCTTCCACCCACTTGGTGAAATAATCAATAGCCACTAATATGATCCGGTGCCCATTCGAAGCCGTAGGTTCAATCTTTCCGATCATATCAATGCCCCACATAGCAAACGGCCACGGAGACGACATCAAACTCAACGGATTTGGAGGCACGTGCACCTTGTCAGCATAAATCTGGCATTTATGACATTTCCGTACGAAGTTGAAACACTGAGCCTCCATTGTCATCCAATAATACCCAGCCCTTAGCAACTTTTTCACCATCGCATTCCCACTGGCGTGGGTACCAAAAGACCCCTCGTGCACCTCTTTCATCAATTGGCTTGCTTCTTTGTCATCGACACATTTGAGCAAAACCCAATCAAAATTCCTCTTGTACAAAACTCTATCTTTGTTCAGATAGAGCGCCATGGCCAACCTTCTCAGAGTCTTTCGGTCCTTCTTAGACGCTCCCTCGGGATACTCATGAGTCTCCAGATACCGCTTGATGTCATGATACCACGGCTTTTCATCATCAGGCACTGTTTCGACAGCAAACACATAAGCCGGCCTATCCAATCGTCCCACCTCAACACTAGGAACTTGATTCCACCTCTGCACTTTAATCAAAGCGGCCAGAGTAGCCAAGGCATCTGCTAAAGGATTTTCTTCCCTCGGCACATGGTGTAATTCCACCTTGGTGAAGAACGTCAATAACCTCCTCGTATAATCCCGATATGGAATTAAGTGAGATTGATGTGTGAGCCATTTCCCATTAACCTGGTTCACAACCAAAGCTGAATCTCCATAGATAACAAGGTTCTTGATTCACAAATCAATCGCCTCTTCGACACCCAAGATACAAGCTTCGTATTCAGCCACATTGTTGGTGCATTCAAATGTCAGCCGGGCAATAAAAGGAATGTGGGATCCCTTCGGCGTAACCAAAACAGCACCAACTCCACTACCATTCACGTTAACGGCCCCATCAAACATCAGAATCCATTCGGACTCAGGATCAGGTCCCTCCTCCGGGATAGGTTCCTCACAATCTTTCGATTTGAGAAACATGATGTCCTCATCAGGGAACTCAAATTTCATCGGTTGATAATCCTCAATGGGTTGTTGGGCGAGGTAATCGGACAATACACTCCCCTTTATTGCTTTTTGAGAAGTGTACTGGATATCGTATTCAGTCAAAATCATTTGCCATCTCGCAACCCGTCCGGTCAATGCTGGCTTCTTAAATATATACTTAATCAGATCCATCTTGGAAATCAACAAAGTGGTATGAACCAGCATATACTGTCTCAGTCGGCGAGCAGCCCATGCCAAAGCGCAGCAAGTTTTCTCGAGCAGTGAATATCTTGTTTCACAGTCGGTAAACTTTTTGCTAAGGTAGTAAATTGCATGCTCTTTTCGACCAGACTCGTCATGCTGCCCCAGTACACACCCCATAGACCCCTCGAGGATTGTCAAGTACAGGATTAATGGTCGCCCTTCCACAGGAGGCATCAGAATCGGAGGCTCCTGCAAATATTCTTTTATTTTTTCAAATGCCGCTTGGCAATCATCATTCCACCTGACCGTTTGATCTTTTCTCAACAACTTGAATATGGGTTCACACGTGGCTGTTAGATGAGATATGAACCGTGAAATGTAATTCAATCTACCTAAGAAACCACGAACCTCCTTTTCTGTTCTCGCTTCAGGCATTTCTTGTATCGCTTTTACTTTAGCAGGATCCACCTCGATTCCCTTTTCACTTACAATAAACCCCGACAAATTACCGGACCGCACTCCAAAAGTGCACTTATTCGGATTCAACCTCAGTCTGAATTGTCTCAACCGGTCAAACAACTTGGCCAGATCTACCAGATGCCCCTCTTCCATTTGGGACTTTGCTATCATGTCATCAACATAGCATTCGATTTCATGATGAATCATATCATGAAACAAAGTCACCATAGCTCTCTAATAAGTAGCATCGGCGTTCTTGAGACCAAATGGCATCACCTTATAGCAAAAAGTGCCCCACGGTGTGATGAACGTTGTTTTCTCCATATCATCTGGCGACATTTTAATTTGATTATAGCCAGAAAAGCCATCCATGAAGGAAAACACCGAGAATGGAGTTGTATTATCTACCAACACATCGATGTGAGGTAATGGAAAATTATCCTTCGGACTAGCTCTATTCAAATTTCGGTAGTCCACACACATTCTCACCTTCCCATCCTTCTTCGGCACCGGCACAATGTTCGCGACCCAAGGCGGATAATTAGTAACAGCTAGGAAACTATCGTCCAACTGCTTTTGTACCTCCTCTTTGATTTTCATGGCCATCTCGGGTCGAGTTCTGCGCAACTTCTGCTTTACTAGAGGACAGTCTTCTCTCAATGGCAACCTATGTACAACGATATTGGTATCCAACCCTGGCATATCTTGATAAGACCAGGCGAAGATATCAACATACTCTTTTAACAGTGCTACCATTCTGCTCTTGACATTCACCTCCAAAGCGGCCCCAATTTTCACTTCCTTTCTGACCTCCTCGGTACCCAGATTCACAATCTCAACTTGCTCCTCGTGCGGTTGAATCACCTTCTCCTCTTGTTTCAACAACCTGGCTAACTCTTCCGGCAGTTCACAATCTTCTTCGCCTTCTTCTTCGACATGATAGATCGGGTTGTCGAAGTCATATAGGGGTGTAACAGGATTGTTATCAATGAGATCCGGAGAATGATCGCATCTGCATGAATGTTGATTCATGCATTGCTTTAGAGCCGGAACGAGACAAATTAAAAGGAAGGAAAATGAAAATAACCATTGCCATTTTTATTGTATTTATATTAACTGCAAAAATAAATGAAAAACAGGGAACACCGCTTTTAATGCAAAAAACATCCGTTTATTAATGATGCAAATGTTGCAAAATAACACATGAGGTGGCCCTTACAATGGACCATTATGTTTCGGGAAAAACGTATGGCTTTCATGCAAACAGAATTAAAAAACAGAAATATTACTCTTCATGCAGAGTGACAGTGATGATCTTTTCGGCCTTCCAGTTCTGGATCTCCATTCCTGGTACGCACGGTTTTATCCACGAGTCGAGCTCGCAGTCACTGTCAGTCTCTTCACCCACCGCACAGACGCGATCTGGATCTAGCATTCCAGCACTGGTGATCATGAACGGTTGGCGACGTCCTCTATTCTGTCTAGACGAGCCTTGGCCCGACTGATAACCAATCCCAAACATGTCCTCTTTCGCCGCAATGTCTATCATTCTTCCCCAACCTGGGGCCTCTCCACTCTTCACCACTTCTACAGCCTGTCTATAAGAAGCAATGGACGACTTCTTCTCTCTTTCAGCAAAAACGGCATTCTCCACCTTAATGGTTTCAAACGCTTGACTCGGTGTTTCAAATATTTCACCGTCCATTTCCACATATTTGAATGATGACAACTGGCTGACAAAAATATCCTCCTCCCCACAAACTGTTACGACCTACCCATCCCAGATATACTTTAACTTCTGGTGCAAATTCGAAGTTACTGCTCCAGCAGCGTGTATCCACGGTCGACCCAACAAGCAACTGTATGCCGACTGAATGTCCATGACATAGAACACAGACTTGAACACCTCGGGACCAATCTTCACAGGGAGCTCAACTTCCCCAAACACAACCCTCTTAGAGCCATCAAACGCTCTAACCACCAAATCAGTCGGCCTCAAAACCACTCCTTTGCAGTCCAACTTAGCCATGGCCTTCTTAGGAAACACATTGAGTGACGAGCCTGTATCAACCAGAACATGCGAAAGCACAGCTCCTTTACACTCCATCGAAATGTGTAATGCCTTATTGTCATTACACCCGTCCATAGTAAGATCGAGATCAGTGAAACCCAACCCATGGCTGGCATTGACATTTGACACCACTGTCTCCAACTGATTGACCGTAATCTCCTACGGGACATAGGCCCTCTTCAAGATTTTTAACAAAGCATCTCTGTGGCCTTCTGAGCTCAACAGCAAAGATAATATTGAAATCTTGGACAGAGTCTACTGCAAATGATCAACAAGTTTGTACTCAGACTTCTTGATAATCCTTAAAAACTCCTCGGCTTCATCATCAAGCTCATTCTCCGGCCCAACAGGCGCCGGTGCCGCTCTAGGAGTACCCTCATTCACCACCTGTTTACCTTTTTCCCTGGCTAAAGCCTCGGCCTTATCTCTCTGTTCTTTTTCTCCATCCCCTCCTCTCAACGTATCGGGCGCAAACAACCTCCCGCTACGAGTGAAACCACTAAGTCCGACATTATCCACCTTTGAAACGGTGGTATCACTTGCAGCCTGATCTTCCCTCTTTTTTCCATTACAATACCCCTCCCCACCATAGTCCCACGATATAGCATCATCATTTTCATATGGAATAGGTCCAGGCACCGTGATGGTAACTGGAGCCGCATCTGCCGGTACTGACAAGTGGACAGGATCAAAATAAATGGTTATTGTTGAAACATCCTCTTTCTCCAAAGCAACCTTCTCAAATCGGAGGCTTCCCTCATCCATCATTCTCTGAATCGTCTCCCTCAACATTACACACCCATTTGTAGTGACAGTGCAAGCAGCACAACAATTATCACAACCAGGGAAAACTCCACTCTTCATCAGATGTCTCTTGACCACAGACATTGGAGTCCTCAACTGATCCACATCCGTCACCTCTATTTTTCTTTCATCCTCAGAAATAGCATTCACCCCCATCTGACCATGCGTCGGCATGGGATTAGCATTAACATTCGGCGATGGTGCAAAATTGATGGCTTTGGAATCCACCAAGTCTTGGACAACATGCTTAAAGGCTTTGCAACCCTCAATATTGTGCCCGGGAGCACCAGAATGGAACTCACACTTGGCGTTCTCATCATAACTAGAAGGCCTCTGATCTGGTCTTAACGGAGCCAACGTCCTCAGCTGAACCAACCCAAGATCCTTCAACCTCTTAAACAGAAGAGCATATGTCATGGGTGGCCTATCAAACTGACGATCTGCCATCCTTCCCCTAACTTGGTACCCAGCTCTTTGTGTTCTCTGTTGAAATGGCTGTTGTTGCTGTTGCTGTTGTGCGGGTTGATTATCAGCAGGAATTGTTACTGCAGCAGTATGCTGGTAGTAACGATCCCTACCATGTCCTTTCTGGGCATATACAGCACTCGTGTCGCCCTCCTTCTTATGCTGACCGCTCCCAAAGGGCTTCTTCAATCCAGACGACGAAGCATTTCCCTGTATCTTCCCCATTCTCAGCCAACTTTCAATCCTCTCACCAGCCACTACTATATCTGCAAAGCCGGTAACCGGACATCCCACCATCCTTTCAGCAAAAGTCCCCTGAAGGGTACCCATGAACAAATCCGACATCTCCCGATCCACTAATGGAGGTTGAACTCTGGCAGCCAACTCTCTCCACCTTTGTGCATAATCTTTAAACCCCTCATTCAGCTTCTGAGACATACCCTGCAACTGGGTACGGCTTGGTGCCATGTCAGCATTAAATTGGTACTGTTTGAAGAAAGCATCCCCCAAATCCTGCCAGCTCTTAATATCTGATGATCTCAACTTGGTATACCACTCAAGAGACCCACCAGATAAGCTATCCTGGAAGAAGTACATCCAGAGCTTCCGATCCATGGTGTAGGCAGATATCTTTCGGACAAAGGCCTGAAGATGAGTTTCCGGGCAAGAACTCCCATTGTACTTATCAAACGTGGGCACTTTTAACTTCTGTGGAATCACAATCCCCTCAACCAGCCCCATGTTTATCATATTAATAGTCCCAGGAGAGGTATGGCTTTCCAGAGCCCTGATCTTTTCTGCTAGTACCTGAATCTCTTTATTCGGCGGTTGAACACCATATTGACCGAACTGCTCATTCAGCAGAGAAAACTGATCCTCTTCCTTATCCTCCACAGCCCCAAAGAAAGGAGGAAACTGAGTGTCCTTCAGAGTGTTGCACACAGGACCTAGTCCACCGCCTACAGCAAAACCAAAACCACCACCATTGTTGAGGACTACACCAGCAATAGTTGCCTTCCTTCTGAGATCGCCACCATCCCTAGAACCACCAGGACCATTGTTAGAGGTACCCTCTTGATTATTGCCACTATTAGCAACCGAAGCCCGCTCAAGCTTCTCCACTTTATCGGCGAGTGCTTTCTTCCCCAAGGTGAACCCTTGCATGGCGTTGATCAACTCACTCATATTCTCTTTCAGCTCGAGAATGTCAGCGTTGGGTGGATCCATCATTCTGGGTTTGTTGCGTCTGGTAAAGTATCTGTGCGGACGAGCTACGTGCAAAGGAATGATTCTGTGTGCGCGAGCAATGATTCCTGTGTCAATCAAACATGTTAGCTACTGACACCTGTAAAATAGAAGACAAGTTATTATGTTTCATGCATGAATGCAATGTCTATCCGTATGAGGAACATTCTGTCCTTCGATCCTGGCTTCATTGAGACGGATAATAATTTGACAACAATGTTTTGACATCAACCATCTGGCTTTGCCGTACAGAACTGAAAGTTATGAAGATGTCTCTCAACCAGGATCTCAATCAAGAATGTACCCCGCATATGGATAAACATAAGTTAGATGCAGATGAATGCAAAATGGGAATGATGCAGATGCATGAATGCAAGTCACAGTGCCATCCTCCAAGACATCTGAACATCAACTGTACTGGATTCCGGTCTCAGAATTAATCGCAACCATCCAAGGGACTAAGTAGCCACAAATCCAACTCGGGGGGTTCCGAAATAAACGGAACCAGAGGATACATCACCATCATCACCGGAAAGTCACTGAACGGATAACAACAAGATCATCTGCACAAGCAACCCAAATCTGACCCAGGGAATCCGAAATAAACGGAACCCGCTCATAAATACCACGGACAGAACTCCGGCATGTCAGAAATAAATATCCATAAATCCAACTCATAAATAGAACCCAAATCTTGAACTGAACCAATGGTCACCATCAAAGAGTCACCAACAAAACCTATATCTGTAGGAATCAAACCCCTCCCCTCACAGGTGAATTCTAATAAGGTCATCCTAAGGCGGATAATGGTCTCGACAAACGGACAAGATACTAAATGGGTTTGCCCTTTCGGGTGTGCCGTGCAGCTCTCATAAGATCATCTAAACCAAAGATCCGGGAAAGAGCGGTCACCGAAGTCAACAGCTCAGAGGAGATAAGCCAACCATAGTGGAAACTCCACAATGGAAAAGCTCTCTCAAAAGAACCTCGTCCGGCTTGTGGTATGTCACGTCGCAACAACATGCCGAACCAACATGTGAGGAACGTGAGACCACGCTAATCCTAGGTGTATACTCGGGCTTTGGGTTTTAGCCCCACTCAGAACACCCACCCCCAAATCAAAGGAACCACACCTGTCCAGAATCCAACACAGTGATAATATGATGCATGCAAACATATATGCAAGGATATACAATCATAGTATAATATTCACAAATGCAATAAATAAGCAGTAAAAGCAACTCAAACTACCCTAGAGAGCGCTAGGATTGACTCGCTTAGGGAAGATGGACCAGCAAGAGGTCAACAGTAAAATCCCCAGCAGAGTCGCCAGCTGTCGCAATGCGAAAAACAACCGGCGGGAAAATACAGAGCCGCCACCGATGCTATTCATCCTATGACGGAAAGGGAGCGCAGGACTAACCTAATAAAGGGAAAGGAACGGTCTTACGACCAGAGATTACAAGGTACGGGAGTCGGTTACGCAAGGGGAAGGTATTAGAACCCCTCACGTCCGCCGTACTCGACGGGATCCACGCTCAAAAGATAGCTCAAAGGAAAGAAAGGGTTGCTAATAAACTGATCAAAGAAATTGCACAAACTGGAATAATAAACAGGTGAAAGAAGAAAAAAGACGGAGGAAATGGACTCGGCAGGATGTTGCATCCTGGGCCTACGTAGTTTGTCAGAAACAAACATCAGAGTCGACGTAGTTCGGGGAAAGGGAGGCATGCTCGCTAAGACATCGCGTCTTATGCCTACGTATCTTCTCTATCCAGAGGAGAATCAAAGCACTCGTAGCTTGGCTAACGCACGCTGAAACAAGACACCAAAACGGGACGCTGAGACGTCAAAAGAAACACTCAACAGGAAACAGAATGCCAATACACGGACTTACACCCGACTCCTAACAACAACAAACAAAAGGAAATAGAATGCCAATACATGGACTTACATCCAACTCCTAACAATAACCAAACAAAAGGAAACAGAATGCCAATACATGGACTTATATCCGACTCCCAACAATCAAACAAAAGGAAACAGAATGCCAATACATGGACTTACATCCAACTCCTAACAATAACCAAACAAAAGGAAACAGAATGCCAATACATGGACTTATATCCGACTCCTAACAATAACAAACGCTAACCAGCGAATACCAAAGAAAGAGGTTATCATGATGAACCCCAACAAATTAACCAAATATCCAGAATAAACCCCCTATAGGTATAACCAATCACCAAAAATGAACCCCAAAGTGAACCCCAAGTGAACCCCAATATGAACCCCAAGTGATAACAATCATCACGAATGAACCCCCGATATGAACCCCAAATGAATCTTAAAGATGAACCCTATAAGGTATAAACATACCACACACGCCCACGCTGGACAAACGAGTACTCACACCAAAACAAAGAAGAGGGTGAACATACAAAAAAAAAACAAAAGGGTGAACAAACACACGAAAACAACACAGCAAAAAAGAAAAAGGGTGCCCGGAGAGATTGCTCGCAACCTCCTGCCTACGTATCTCATATGGTATGAGAATCAGGGCGACGTAGTTCCCCTTAACAGGGGTAAAACACTCTCCTAACCAGAGACCAGGGAGACAACAAACTAATAGGGAGACTAAGACTCGAGCCTAATAGTTGTCATGCAATCAAATCCCTAGGTTGAGGTCTCTAACATGCATTCAACTTCCTCAGAAATCAATCATACAACTCCTACAGAAATGGAGATGAGAAGAGGAAAGCAGATAAACACACCAGCACAAGTGAACAAGCACCACACACTATATCCATACAAGAGGCCCAAACAATGGGTGGGCTTTAGTCAAGAGGGGTCATATCAACCTCAACAAACAAGCCAAACTGTAAGGGTAATCAACTGGACTCTTAACCACTGACATTGAACGTCAGGGTGAGCAGATCAAAATGGTAATGAGGATGAGACCTCATGCTCTTAACCCTGACCAGGGTGAGCTCATGACATAGAAAGCGTGGGGATCCAGAAAGTGGGATCCTTTTCCACTTGACAGACTCTGGACAAAAGATCTCGGGCACATGTTCAGAAGCATCAGCACGTAGTGCGAGCATAAAGAACGACACACAGAATAACGGGGGATTGGCTACTAATCCCTTTTATCCGTCAATTGCCTCTTCTCTTGGAGGTCTTATAATATAACACATGCCTCTTCTTGGAGGTCTTTGAGCACAATCTTAAACAAACACAAACAGAGCCTCTGAAGGAGGACTTGCCAGCAAAATGCCTGCCAAAAAGGTGGCAGGACTTCCAGACTACATGAAGTAAGAGGCTAACTACCTGAGTGGTGTGTCAACCACAATCCAATGCTCAAGCAATAGCAAAAGCAAGCAAGCAACTAAGGTACCTGTTGGTCGCAACCTGAAAAATACAGTGCACGAAAAAACAACCGGCGAAAGAAAAAGACAGGAGAGTCGCCACCGTGCGTTATTCATCCCAAAGAAGGGAAAGGAAACGCTCGAAGTAAACCTGAAAAAGGAAAGGACAAGACGGGGTCTCGCAACCAAATCTTGGGTTCGGGAGTCGGTTATGCGAAGGGGAGGTATTAGCACCCCTACGCATCCGTAGTACTCTACGGGATCCACTTTTGTGGTTTTCGTCTAAAGGGTGTGGGTTTACCTAATGTGTTTATTTACTAAAAAGGTTAAGAGAAATGACTCGCGCGGATGTCGCATCCACTGCATACGTATCTCATCTGAATATGAGAATCAGAGTCTTCGTAGCTCGGCTGACCTATGGGTTGGGGGATGTGTGCTCGCTAAGACATCGCGTCTTATGCCTACGTATCTCATCTGGAATGAGAATCAGAGCAAGCCGTAGTTCGGCTAACTACGGGGTTGTGGATTGGGTTTTGGACGAACGACGTCACTACGCAATCTACCAGATGCTCGACCTTTGGAGACTTACTCGCCTGTAGTAGAAGGAGTAAACGTGTTGCTTTGGGTTTTAGGGTTTGGGATGCTCGAGGGAAAACAGGCAGTCCTTGACGAAGGAACCGCGCTACATGTGGGGATATGAATACAAAACACAAAACATGTATCTCAAAGTAAAATGCCACCAAGGGGCTCAAACATTTCCTCCTATCGAGGTCTTCCAGCTAAGAAAGCGATAAAGTACGAGAAAAGGAAAAAATTACCACACGGATAAAGATCCGAAGTTACAGCAATTAAAGGATTAGCAACCCTGAGATCTCTCCAGCTAGACACTCAAAGAAAATCAGTCAATACGATTAATCAGGATAAACCTCTGGATGGTATCCCTGCAAGAGTATGTGAGCCCTCACGCAAACTCAACAGAAAGGTTAGACAAACAAGGTGAAATCCAGGGAAAACAATGCCATGGCAACACAAAGACAGGTTAGAGAAACAAAATAGGGTAACCAAGAGTTGCCCCTAAATCAAAATGTAACCACATGAATAATTCCATCAAAATTCACAAAAAGCTCACAAAAAGCAATCAAGGGTAGGAGGCCTAAACCTCTTGTCAAACACATGCATCAAAAGGGTATCAAATTCACCCATAATACCTCATACATTTAGAGCATTCAAATTAAAGGCATAAAGATGATGGATATATGGAAAACCTGATTGGAGAGATTGATTAAGATTGAATGGTACGACCGGATCTGCAAAGTAATACTAGGGTTTGTGTGAGGCGGAGTGAACTTCTCAGGGCTGCCTGAAGGTCGCTGCAGAGTAGTTCCTAGGTTTCCTTCTCTCAAAATCTTTCTCCAATGAATCTCCCAGTGTAACTCCAAGTGTGTTTTCCTCTACTGAAACTTCAGTATTTATAGACTGATTTTCGTGGGTAGTGGGCTCAAATGAGGGAGACCCAAGTCCAAAAAAAAAAATTGTTATATTTTATTTATTTATTTAATTAATTTTATTTATTTATTTATTTTTAACTTTTTTTTTTAAAGTTTCTTGGATCTAATTCTGATTGACATGATGAAATGCAATGTATCTAATGTTAAATGACCTAAAAATGAATGCATGCATGAGGTGTAAAGCGTATGCTTCCAGGAAAAATGAAGGGTAAATTTTGGGGTATTACACCTGTACAAAAACTAAACAGTTAGTACTTCAGCCATACAACCAGAAAACAAATAGTGAAACTCTCCCACAGTTTTACAATTCAATGCATAAGTGCCATTGCATTCAAATGAGCTCATGAGTTCACCACATCAATTAAACCCTACAAAATAAACATAGGTTAGAACTCAAATGCATTGGCATCTCATAAGTGAGAACAAATCCAACCATCCATGAAGAATATCCAAACCTGAAACAACAAGCAAGGTTAGTTCATGCACAAAACCCTAGTACAAAGACAAGATTCAAAACCTATCCAAATGACCAAAACAGAACCCAATCTTCTACATATTACACCTTCAAACACTCCCCAAAATATCCTCAAAAGGACCAGCATCAAATCAATAACCAAGTGCCTCAACTGGCCTATGCCATGTAATGACCAAAAACATGCCCAAAATGAACTTCCAACTTAGAAAATTCAAATCAAAGCAAAAATGCATGCAATGACTTTGGGATTTTTTGTACAAGTCCCTCATGTCATGAATGTTCAACATGTAAAAAATCAAGTCCAGAATGATTCAAATGATATGTGAACAAAAATGCACCAATCCAATGTCAAAAATGTGACACAAATTGTCACATTATTCTCTATGTGTCAAAAACAATGATAACATGTGAGGAAAATTCCAGACCAGTGACCAAAAATTCACATCATGTATGAATGTCACTTATGCAAAAAATTGGATCAAATGGCTCAAAAATGAGAATTTCACAACACATTGAATGCAATAGGTCAATTTGTCACAACCTTGGTTCAAAAATTCCAAAATAAAAATCCAGGCATCAACAATTCATTAATTCAGCACCATAAAAGAGTAGACATCCATATAAAACCATGAAAAAAAATTGGGATTCATTTGGATCATTTTTGCATTTTTTATGCATTTTACAAAATGACTAAAATAAATGGAAATATAATGGAAAATGGAGGGAAACAAATAATTTGAATTAAACTCAGAAAAATCACCAGCCATCAGATATGGCGCGCTCAAGATCAACGGTTCACATTGTAACACCCTAAAATTTGTCCTCCTCATTCATGCATTCATTTAGCATTTCATATTGCATTTCATCATGTCAATCAGAATTAGATCCAAGAAACTTCTTAAAAAAAAAAATAAAAAAAAATAAAAAAAAATAAAAAAAACGAAAAAAAAACGAAAAAAAAAAATAATAATAATAATTTTTACAAAAAAAATTAATAAATAAAATTAATAAAAAATAAATAAATAAAATATAATAGAAAAACTTGGACTTGGACCTCTCTCATTTGAGCCCACAAAGCCATGAAAATCAGGTTATAAAAGAGGGAGATCAGACAGAAAAAGGAAGAGAAGCAAAATACTTTGAGGTTTCCTTGAAACAAAACCCTTGACAAAACCTGGAGAGAAACCTGACAGAGAACTCAGAGCAACCCCCAGGCAGCTCTGAAAAATTCAATCTGACTCACACACTTTCATCTCACGCAAACCCTAACATTGCCTTGCAAACCCAACCGTGCCATTTGATTTCAACCGGTCTCTCCCATCAGGTTTGCCTCATTCCCATGATTTTATGCTCTTAATTTGGATCATCTGAATGTATGAGGTATGATGGATGAATTTCATTATGTTTTTGCCCACGGGTTTAATTATGCATGAATGGGTGAAACCTATGCCTTGAATGTTTAATCACATGATTTCTGAAATGTATGCCATAGGGTTTGAGGTTTCTGAAACCATACTGTTATCCATGAAAAAAATGCTTATCGTGTTTCATTAACCCTTTTGTTGAGTTTTTGTGAGGGCTCACAGACTCTTGCAGAGATGGTTTGCGTGGTTTTCCCACTTTATTTGTGGGATACCCCCTGGAGGTTCATTCCGATCACCTGTACTGACTCACCTTTCTTTGATGGGATTAGCTTGGGAGATCCCTGGGTTTCTTACTCCTTTAATTGCTGTTACTTCGGATCTTTATCCGTGTGGTACTTTTACCTCTTTTCCGCATTTTATCGCTTTCTTAGCTGGAAGACCTCGATAGGAGGCATTTGTTTTCTTTTGTTTATTTACTTCTGAGCCCCTTGTTGGCACATTTACTTTATACATGTTTGTTTTGTATGTGTTCGTATCCCTGCAGGTAGCGCGGTTCCTTCGTCAAGGACTGCCTTTTTGCCCTTGAGCATCCCAAACCCTAAAACCCAAAGCAACACGTTAACTCCTTCTACTACAGGCGAGTAAGTCTCCAAAGGTCGAGCATCCGGTAGATTACGTAGTGACGTCGTTCGTCCAAAACCCAATCCATAACCCCATAGTTAGCCGAACTACGGCTTGCTCTGATTCTCATTCCAGATGAGATACGTAGGCATAAGACGCGATGTCTTAGCGAGCACACACCCCCCCAACCCATAGGTCAGCCGAGCTACGAAGACTCTGATTCTCATATTCAGATGAGATACGTATGCAGTGGATGCGACATCCGCGCGAGTCATTTTCATTTAACCCTTTTTTTTGGTAAACAGCACAAGATAAACTCACACCCTTTAGACAAGAACTACAAAAGTGGATCCCGTAGAGTACTACGAATGCGTAGGGGTGCTAATACCTTCCCTTCGCATAACCGACTCCCGAACCCAAGATTCGGTTGCAAGACCCCGTCTTGTCCTTTCCTTTTTCAGGTTTACTTCGAGCGTTTCCTTTCCCCCCTTTGGGATGAATAACGCACGGTGGCGACTCTTTTGTCATTTTCTTTCGCCGGTTGTTTTTTCGCGCACTGTATTTTTCAGGTTGCGACAGCTGGCGACTCTGCTGGGGATTGAAAGAAGTTGACCTCTTGCTGGTCCATCTTCCCTAAGCGAGTCCCTCCTAGCTTCTGTGATTTCTTGTTTATTGGGTGTTCATGCTTTTGTACATTTATTTGCTTACCTGCTTGCATGCATCTGTTGTATCTGTTGGATCTGTTTGTTTGTTTGTTGGGATGGGGTGTTCTATGAGAGATAAGCCCATTACCCAGGCTTGAGTGTACACACAGGTTTTAGAGTGGATAATCATGAGGCTTGCGTGGCGTGTTGCTACGTTAAGTCGTTTGTGAAGAACCACACCCAGATGAGGTTTCTTTTGGATATATTATGTCTTACGGGTGTTCCGTAACGGCAGGATGTTCCTCTAGAAATCGTCGACTCTGGTGACCTTTTCCCGAGAACTCAGTCGAGGCCTCTCCTCCGAGACGTGATTATGTTAGCTCTGGTGGGCGCATTCTCGCTGCTCAATCCGAGGATCCCGAGACTGGGAACTTGCTATTAGGATGTCCTGTTGAGGGGAGTCAATGGAGGTCTTTTGTCCCGTAATAATACCAAACCTTCAGTGGTAAACGTATTATTCGCGACTGAAGGGCTGAAGCTGACGAACTTCTGTTCTTAGAACCTACTAGTGAGGGGCGGGCTAAATTCAGGAAACCTTAACCTCCAACCAACCCGGTTTTCTGGAGCAGAGTTTTGGTCTTGTATTATATTCCTTAGTGAATTTCTCTCCAGGCAGTGCAACCTGACAGATGTTCAAGCGGATCCATCAATTCTGATTGACATGCCTTTGCATTGCATAACATCATCTGCATATTTGCATCCAACATCTCATGCTTATTCATTTGTAGGGTATTCCCTTTCAAAACGGGGGTGCCTTAAAACTGAACAAGCAGTGCATCGCATACCATGCATATTAACCCTTGTCTGTTTTGTAGGTGTCACCGCAGTGTCTAATGTTTGTTTCCTGTATCAGGCAGTTATTGGTCCCAAGCGAGTCCACAGGTACCCGACAAAGGAAAATCGTCCACAGCTAGCGGTGGACCAAGTACAGAAAGAGCTGGCTGATATGCGTGAAAGGATGGATCAGTTCATGACATTGATGACTGGTATGGCAGAAGGCCAAGAAAAGTTGAGGGAATTGGTTGAGCAACCGAGACCCGATCCGGAGGTGGAGATACCAAATGCTGAGGGAAACCCTGGTAACCCTGGGAACACTGATGACCCTATGAACACTGGTAACGAGGGTAACGCAAATGCTGATGGAAACCCGGGTAATGTTGGCAACACAGGGAATGTTGGAAATGGTATTGGCGGAAGGTACAATGTGAATCAAGGAATTTGGATTAACGGGCGCCTCGTTACTGAAGATTATCAGTATGATCAATTTTCTTTGCACGACGAGGCCCTCGAGACCACTCGCCGTATGGATGAGCTTGCTGAGAAGCTCAAATCTTTGGAGTCTCAAAATTCCTTAGGCTTTGATGTCACAAATCTTGGTCTGGTTCAGGGAGTAAGGATTCCTCACAAGTTCAAACCCCCTACTTTTGAGAAATACAACGGGGTTTCTTGCCCACACACTCATCTCCAATCTTATCTGGGAAGGTTGGGAGCTCACACGGAAGATGAAAAGCTGTGGATGTACTATTTTGAAGACAGTCTAACTGGAGCTTCTCGTGAATGGTATTCTCATTTGTCTCGTACTACCATCAAGAGCTGGAAAGACTTGGCAGAGGCTTTTGTCAAGCAAATTCAATACAACTTGGACATGGCTCCAAATCGGACCTTGTTGCAAGGTATGTCTCAGACTGCCAAGGAAACCTTTAGAGAGTATGCTCAGCGTTGGAGACAGATTGTTGCGTTCGTCCAACCCCCTATGTCTGAAAGGGAGATGGCGGACATGTTGATGAACACTCTTCAAGGCAATTATATTGAGAGATTGGTTGCTTGCCTGTCAATCAGCTTTGCAGAGATAGTAATTGCTGGACAAAGAATCGAGAGTCTGTTGAAGATGGGCCGAATTCAAGACAATAGTGCTTCCAACTCATCAGGTCCCAAGAGACCGTTTGCTGGTAACGGTCAGCGAAGAAAAGAAGGCGAGGCAAGCGTTATGTATGCCGGCAGAGGCAGGGGTAGAGGACGCCCTAATTATTATCAAGATCAAGTGGCCGCAGTCACTATTCCAACACCTGTTCCTCAACCGCAATATCATCCGCAACAACAACCCAGGTACAACAATCAACAACAAGGAGGTAATCCGGGTCAGCAGAGACACTATCAACAACGTCCAAGGCAGACGGACCGGGTCATCGAGCCAATCCCAATGCCTTATTCAGTATTACTTCCCAAGCTGATTGACATGAATCTGGTTACGTTGAGAACTCTGGCCCCACCAATCGATCCCAATAATTTGCCTAGAGGTTATGATGTCAACGCCAGATGTGCTTTTCACTCCAACGCACCTGGCCATACTACAGATAATTGTAAGGCTCTCCAGTTAAAGGTACAAGATTTGAGAGATACCCAGGCTATCAATTTTGCTCCAGTGCCTAATGTTATCCAGAACCCGATGCCGGCTCACGGCGGGCAGAGGATTAATGCTGTTGATAGTGGGGAAACTTTGAATTTGGTTTCTGATGTGACTAAGGTGAAGACTTCGCTATCGGTGGTTAAAGACCGACTTCTGAAAGGACAGATTTTCCCGGGCTGTGGGGAAGAATGCAGAAATTGTCAAGCTGCCGAAAACGGATGTGACAGTTTGAGAAGGGGTATTCAGCAACTGATAGATGAAGGTTGTCTTCAGTTCGATCAGGCCCGTCCAGTGAAGAATGATGTATCGACGGTGACGTTTTATTTCACTCCTGAAGAAATATATGTTCCCGAGAGATTCGCTCCGACAACAGTATATTTCCCAGAAAGTACAGAACCAGCAGTGGTGAATATCGAAAGTTCAGCACCAGTTGCAATTTACTCTGACAGCCCTCAACCGACTTTGGTTGGTCCGATCACCATCACAATACCAGGACCCGTTCCGTATGAGAAAGACAGTGCTATCCCGTGGCACTATGGGGCTGATATCTACTGCCAGGGGCAGAAAGTTAACGAAGAAGACATTGACATTGGTAGCTCCGCTGTAGACAATGTTGGAGGGGTCGGTGGCTTCACTCGCAGTGGGCGCCTATTTGCACCATCAACATTACGCACGAATACTGAAGCCGAGGCAGCTGCCAAGGCTAAAGGGAAACAGATGGCCTCCGAAGAGGTTACTACTGAGGAAGATCCTCCTAAGACCGCATTCGAGAAGGAAGATGATGAGTTTATGAGGATTATCAAGAAAAGTGACTACAAGGTAGTCGACCAGCTAAATCAAACACCCTCAAAGATCTCCATTCTGTCACTATTGATGTGCTCTGAGGCGCACAGAGCAGCCTTGTTGAAAGTACTGAATATGGCTTATGTTCCCCCGGAGATAACTGTTAACCAGCTGGAGTCGGTAGTTTCCAATGTAAACGCTAGCCGGGGGCTAGGTTTCACCGATAATGACCTGACATCTGAGGGCAGGAATCACAACAAAGCCTTGCATATCACAATGGAGTGCAAAGGGGTGATGCTTTCCCATGTTTTGGTTGATACAGGCTCTTCTCTGAATGTTCTTGCAAAGAAAGCCTTAATGAAGTTGGATTGCGATGACACCATCCTGAGGCCAAGTAACTTAGTTGTGAGGGCTTTTGATGGCTCTAAGAGAGCTGTCTTTGGCGAAGTTGAGTTGCCAGTTAAGATTGGATCGCAGGTGTTCAAGAGCACCTTTTATGTGATGGATATCCAGCCTGCCTACAGCTGTCTGCTAGGTCGGCCTTGGATTCATGTTGCCGGTGTTGTTACTTCTACCCTCCACCAGAAGCTCAAATATGAACTAGAAGGTCAGGTCGTCACTGTCTGTGTGAAGAGGATATTTTTGTTAGCCACCTGTCTACATTTAAGTATGTAGAGATGGACGGCGAGATGCACGAGATGCTGTGTCAGGGCTTTGAAGCCATAAACATCAATGAGGTCGCGCCCGAAGCTGTCTTTTCACCTGAGTTTGAGAAGGTCGGGACTTCTATCTCTTCATACAAGAAAGCTGTCGAAGTGGTTAAAGCTGGTAATGCCCAAGGTTGGGGCAAATTTGTGGAGCCAGTCATCAAAGAAGACAAGTTTGGATTGGGGTATGCTCTGGGATCTCAGAAGAATGAAACCGGTACTCTCTTCAGCGGGGGTTTGGTTTCTCCCTACATCGTCAATGCTGCAGATGAAGACAAGGCTGACAGCGACTATGACTTAGATAGCTGGATTCGCCCGTGTGTCCCGGGAGAAAAGCTCGACAATTGGTCGTCTGAAAAAACCGTCCGGGTTACTCTACTGAAAGAGTGATTTTTATTGTTTTCCTTTATTACATGCATAATAAAGTCTTACACTTTGCCCAAGGTGTAACGGCTCATTTGTAGGGCCATCAATTTAGTTACATTTCGCAATTATTTTTATCATCAATAAAGGACGGCTTTTGCAAACAATTTTGTGTTCTCTTTCTTTCAGTTTTTTCTACTTTTACAAAAAAATGGCAATGTTTCTTTTTTCGTTTTTTCTTTCTTTCCAAAACAAAAAATCTCTCATTCTAAGGTAAAGCATGATCCTCCATCATGCAGAGCTGACCACCCGGATCTCACTACTAACGACACTGCTATGGCCAAGTATGACTTCGACAATCCTATCTATTAAGCCGAAGAAGGGGTTGAGGAAGATTGTGAATTGCCTGAAGGGGTAGCCAGATTGTTGAAACAGGAGGACCGAGCTATTACACCTTATCAGGAGGTGATTGAGACCGTTAACATCGGTACCGCAGATGACAAGAAAGAGATCAAGATCGGAACAAGTCTACAGGCCGAGAGGAAAGACCGTTGATCATGTACTTGACTGTGTTAGAAAGGTCAATGGGTTGTGTGCTCGGTCAGCATGACGAGTCAGGTCGAAAAGAGCATGCAATATACAACCTTAGCAAAAGTTTACCGATTGTGAACAAAGATACTCATTGCTCGAGAAAACTTGTCGCGCTTTGGCATGGGCTGCTCGCCGACTAAGACAGTATATGTTGACTCACACGACTCTATTGATATCAAAAATGGATCCAGTCAAGTATATTTTTGAAAAGCCAGCACTTACCGGAAAGGTTACTAGGTGACAAACGATGCTGACAGAGTATGACATCCAATACACTTCACAAAAAGCCATCAAGGGAAGTGTCTTGTCAGACTATCTTGCAGAGCAACCGATTGATGATTACCAACCTATGAGGTTTGACTTTCCTGATGAGGACATCATGTTTCTCAAATCGAAAGATTGAGAGGAACCACTCCCGGAGGAGGGGCCTGACCCTGAATCCAAATGGGTTATGATGTTTGATGGGGCGGTCCACGTCAATGGTCGCGGAGTTGGTGTAGTGTTGATCACACCGGAAGGGGGTTCATATGCCATTTGGTGCCAGAATAACTTTTCCCTGCACCAACAATGAAGCCGAATACGAAGCTTGTATCCTAAGACTTGAGGAAGCCGTCAATATACAGATTAAAACCCTGGATGTATACGGGGATTCAGCTTTGGTTATCAATCAAACCAACGGAAAATGGTGCTATGCTGGAACTACGTACCCAAAATTGACGTATCTCGGTCAGAGACGAATGAAGAAAGCATTTGGTCAGAAAGTGTGCCCTCGGGGGGGGGGGGTATCAAGTCGGTGAATTGGTACTCAAAAGATTTCTTCCTCCCAACACAGATCACAGGGGCAAATGGACACCGAACTATGAGGGTCCGTACGTGGTTAAAAGGATTTTCTATGGCGGATCTTTGATGCTAACAACCATGGATGGCGAAGGATTCTCGTCCCTTATTAACTCAGACGCAGTTAAAAAAAATACTTCGCATAAAATAGACCCGCTGGACGATAAAAAAAATAGTCCAGGCAAAAAAAGGGCATCCCGACGAACCAAAAAAAAAGAATAAAGAGGTTCGGGCAAAAATTAGGGATATAAAAAAAGAGTACACCCGGTGAGTCGAAAACCCAAAAGGGCGGCTCAGGCAAAAATGGGTATCCCGGTGGATTGAAAACCCGAAAAGGGGGCGATCCAGGCAAAAGTTAGGGAATAAGCGAATGATTGTGATCTGAGTTCATCAGTGTTATATCACCGTTTCATTCAATCCGGCAATCTTTGAAGGTTAAAGATCGACTAATCATCCACTTCAGAAAGCAAGATGAGCAGAGCGTCTTGAGGACATACGAGCCATAGCAAAGTCGAAACTTGGTGGGACCCCGTATCCCCATTGCCATTAGGATAGTTCTCTTTTTATAGCGATCACCTCTTTTCAGGGATCAGCTTCCTGATACCCTCGCCTATTCCTGGCACAAATTTTCTCCCCAGTAAGAGTCGAATAATTCAGTTAAAGAGCCTCTTTATTTTTCATTTATCAGTTTGTTTGCAAAAATGTCCGAATTTTTGATAAAACATATTGCATATGAACATAATGGTGGTTTTTGCAGATGATTTGCACAGGAAAACATTTAAAATTGCTTTGAATGTGCTTAATCCCGGACGGTGAATTCAAACCGAGTAATTCCCCTGAGGCATACGTGTATTTTTGGTTGCAGGTCACAGGAACCGGATGCCAAGTCATGAATCCTCATCCCTAAGCGGTTGACAACGTCTCTCCTCAGCAGAGCATGTTCCCCAGCAGAGTTGACAATATCCAGACTATATATCCCCAGCGGAGTTGACAGTGTCAGACTGTATCTTCCTAGCAACAGCGGAGTGGTTGCATAACCAACAGATGAGAGGGTGGTGTTCCCAGTGTTCATCTCATTCCCCAGCAGATTATTTTTAACAAATTAGTTAATCCCCAGCTTGAGGGCGATTAGCAAGTTCATATCCCCAGCAAAGGTCGTTTCCTACGACATTTCCTCAGGAAGTGTTTTCCCCACAGACTCTCCTCACAGAGCCTCGCCGAACAAAGTTTCCATAGTTGATACTCCCCCCGCAAGGTCAACTTTTCAAGCAGCCAATTTATTTTTGGTGGCTCATTGGTCCCGGCAGACGGATCATTCCCCACAGAGCATTCAAGGATCGATACAATGATTTGTTCCCTACCGGAGTTTGCTTCCCCAAGCAGATTTCTTTTTACACCATGCATAACATTTACATTTGCATGCATATCATATCAAGCATACACATAAGCTGATAAACAGGTTCTTCCAAGCAGACTGAAGAATTACTTTACAACCAAGGTCATGAGATCCAGTCAGAGGATCAAGCGTGAGTGATCCAGCCTGAGGGTCGTTTTGAAGATTCAGCCTGAGAATCGTTTTCCAGTGATCCAGCCTGAGGGTCATTTCGAAGATTCAGCCTGAGAATCATTTTCCAGTGATCCGGCCTGAGGTTCATTTTGAAGATTCAACCTGAGAATCGTGTTCCAGTGATCCAGCCTGAGGGTCATTTCGAAGATTCAGCCTGAGAATCGTGTTCCAGTAAGCCAGCCTAAGGCTCAATTTGAAGATTCCCCAGTGAAGTCGCCTACAAGCTTTATTTCCCCAGCAAGCCCAATTGAGGAGTCGTTACAACATGTTCTAGCCCGAAGAATATGTACGAAGCCCAAAAGTGGAATATTCTCGAAGCTGCATATCTAATATGAAGGTTGGGTGTAGATTTCAAAAGAGGGTCGACCAGCGCATGCCTCAGATGCGGGATCCTAATGATGGGAATTTATCATCAAAACAATCCAGATCTAGCCAGAAGATCGAAGTAGATTCAGCCAGAGAATCGAAACAAAGAAGATCTAGCCAGAAGATCGAAAATCGCAACAATTCAGATCTAGCCAGAAGATCGAAGTAGATTCAACCAGAGAATCAAAGGAAATAGATTCAGCCAGAGCATCGAAACGAAGGAGATCTAGCCAGAAGATCGAAGAAGATCTAGCCAGAAGACCAAAATCGTATCCAGCCCGAGGATCAAAATTAATATCCAACCAGAGGACTAAATTGAGTATAGGTTTAGCCAGAGGATCGAAACTTCAGATCCAGCCAGAGGATGGGAAGAAAAATGAACAGCGCGGTGTATTTCCGCGTTTTTGTGGTGTTCTCGGAGCGCAAATTTTCGGTCTGTCTTTGGTATTCAATCACAGCTCACCCCGTTTGTCTGATAAGCTGTTCGCTTTCATCCTACTCGGGTTAGCTGATGATTGAATAGGGGCAGCTGTAACACCCCAAAATTTGCCCTCCTCATTCATGCATTCATTTACCATTTCATATTGCATTTCATCATGTCAATCAGAATTAGATCCAAGAAACTTTAAAAAAAAAAAAATTACAAAAAAAAATTAATAAATAAAAATAATAATAAAAAAATAAATAAAATATAATAGAAAAACTTGGACTTGGACCTCTCTCATTTGAGCCCACAAAGCCATGAAAATCAGGTTATAAAAGAGGGAGATCAGACAGAAAAAGGAAGAGAAGCAAAATACTTTGAGGTTTCCTTGAAACAAAACCCTTGACAAAACCTGGAGAGAAACCTGACAGAGAACTCAGAGCAACCCCTAGGCAGCTCTGAAAAATTCAATCTGACTCACACACTTTCATCTCACGCAAACCCTAACATTGCCTTGCAAACCCAGCCGTGCCATTTGATTTCAACCGGTCTCTCCCATCAGGTTTGCCTCATTCCCATGATTTTATGCTCTTAATTTGGATCATCTGAATGTATGAGGTATGATGGATGAATTTCATTATGTTTTTCCCCACGGGTTTAATTATGCATGAATGGGTGAAACCTATGCCTTGAATGTTTAATCACATGATTTCTGAAATGTATGCCACAGGGTTTGAGGTTTCTGAAACCATACTGTTATCCATGAAAAAAATGCTTATCGTGTTTCACTAACCCTTTTGTTGAATTTTTGTGAGGGCTCACAGACTCTTGCAGAGATGGTTTGTGTGGTTTTCCCACTTTATTTGTGGGATACCCCCTGGAGGTTCATTCCGATTACCTGTACTGACTCACCTTTCTTTGATGGCATTAGCTTGGGAGATCCCTGGGTTTCTTACTCCTTTAATTGCTGTTACTTCGGATCTTTATCCGTGTGGTACTTTGACCTCTTTTCCGCATTTTATCGCTTTCTTAGCTGGAAGACCTCGATAAGAGGCATTTGTTTTCTTTTGTTTATTTACTTCTGAGCCCCTTGTTGGCACATTTACCTTATACATGTTTGTTTTGTATGTGTTCGTATCCCTGCAGGTAGCACGGTTCCTTCGTCAAGGACTTCCTTTTTGCCCTTGAGCATCCCAAACCCTAAAACCCAAAGCAACACGTTAACTCCTTCTACTACAGGCGAGTAAGTCTCCAAAGGTCGAGCATCCGGTAGATTGCGTAGTGACGTCGTTCGTCCAAAACCCAATCCATAACCCCATAGTTAGCCGAACTACGGCTTGCTCTGATTCTCATTCCAGATGAGATATGTAGGCATAAGACGCGATGTCTTAGCGAGCACACATCCCCCCAACCCATAGGTCAGCCGAGCTACGAAGACTCTGATTCTCATATTCAGATGAGATACGTATGTAGTGGATGCGACATCCGCGCGAGTCATTTTCATTTAACCCTTTTTTTTTGGTAAACAGCACAAGATAAACTCACACCCTTTAGACAAGAACTACAAAAGTGGATCCCGTAGAGTACTACGGATGCGTAGGGGTGCTAATACCTTCCCTTCGCATAACCGACTCCCGAACCCAAGATTTGGTTGCAAGACCCCGTCTTGTCCTTTCCTTTATCAGGTTTACTTCGAGCGTTTCCTTTTCCCCCTTTGGGATGAATAACGCACGGTGGCGACTCTTCTGTCATATTCTTTCGCCGGTTGTTTTTTCGCGCATTGTATTTTTCAGGTTGCGACACACATTTGAACCAATGAAACGCTGCGTTTCATTAATCTACTCAGCCTCCCAGTCACCGGTCAATGCATGCGTGGCTTTGGTCAAGCAAACATCATCCAATCAATTTGCCACGCAGTGACACACATGTAATACACCTCAGCAAAACCTTAATGATACACAGACGCCGGAGCTACAACTCCGGTCGTCTTCTCCGGCGAGACGCACGGTGGCGCCGCCGTGAAAAATTCCAGAAATCCACAAGACCTACGCCGTTTGAACCATCTCTCCACGAGGAATCCAAATATGCTAATGGATCATCCTAATTCTACCTAGGTTGTTCAAATCGAAGACAAACATTTCTGAGATCTAAACTTTCAGTTCACATAACAACCTCAATACTCAGCCAAATTCAATTCTAATCACATGGATATGTTCTACTCATCAAGATCTACCATTCTATGATCTAAAAACAGCAAAAAGAGAGAGTGATTTTTGAATCACCTGAAATGGAGATCTCTGAATTCGCGTCCTCAAGCGCTCATCTGCTCCAGATCCACTCCTATGAAGTTCCTTTGAAGCTTTGTGCAGAAAGAAATGGATAAAACCTCTTGAATCCACCTCAATTTCCAAATTCCATCTTCATGAGATTGGGCTTGAACTGCTCGAATTCTGACTGAATTGCACCAAGTGATGGATGAATCTTGCTTAGTGAAGCATGAGGATCAAGATTATGCAATAATATTTGAGCTTTGTGTGGAGAAAATGGAAATTCAAAGAGAGAGAAATTTTGGAGAGTTTCTTAAATTTGGATCTGAAAAGTTCTGTTATGGCAGTTACAATTAGGGTTTGGCTATTTATATCTCATGCTAATCACAATGCTAATCCTCTTTTTCATTGGTTAATCATGATTAAGGAGTTATGAAGCAATTTGCAAAAATGCAAATTAAGCTCTTCTTGCCATAATGCACATGCACATCCTCATGCAAAGCTTCCAATTCACTTAAGAACATCCAATGGTCATGATTTTAAGGTCACTTTGCTTGTATCTTAAGGCAAAAATGAATGGTGAAGATTTCCTCCAATTTGCACATGTGTGAAATAATGAACATACAAGCCTCTCCCATGCATGGCAATGGCTTATTTCCACTCAAATATGGTCTATGAAGCATGCTGAATTGAAGCCTTGCCTTGATTCTTTGTAAATTTTGACTTGTAGCATGATACCATCCTTTGAACAAATGTGAAAAAATGTGACTTTTGGCCATGATTCCTTGAAGCTTAGCTTGCACAAATTAGCCAAATGATGTCAATTTGAGATGCCTTGAACATGAGAAACATTTGCCAAAAGAATGAACCAATTTGGAGCATTGTATCAAGAGTTAGGCCATTTTGAATTTCCATGCACACCTTGTGATCAAATGACCATAACTCCTTAACCACTCATCATATGGACATGAATTAGGACGTTTTGGAAAGGGGAGACAAAGATCTACAACTTTCATGTTCACGAAAAATCCATTTGAAACTTCTTTGATATTGAAAAGTCAAGTTGAAAGTGGACCAAAAACTTGCCAAATTTGGAAACTTTGAATTATAGGTCACTTTCCATTTTTAGTAACTTTTGCCATGACCTTTGAATCTTCAAGATGGATGTTTGGAATGATAAATGAACCCCATTTGAACATGATTGAGGTGTCTCAACTCATTTCCCCACCTCATAGCCCTCAGTTGACTGCACAGTTGACTTTTTGGTCCTCAAATGACCTTGAAATGTCTTGATCCACTTGAGCCTCTACCACTTGGGAAATTGCTCAAAAATGAAATCCTAGCTCATGTAAGCTCCTTATAACAATCATGTGATCTTCATCCCAAGAAAATACCTCATCTCTTTGAGAAACCCTAGTTGGAAGAATGGCATTGATTAAGGTTGACCAGAGGTCACAACCCTAATCCAAAGGAACTTGAGAATGAACTATGAAACCCTTGATGATGATAGAACCATGATGATGGTAATATATCCTTTCAAATAAGATAATTCTAAAGACCTTTGAAGAATCAAGAAACCCTAATTGAAGCCCATACCCTCAGATGGTTGATGATCAATTCATAGAAAACCTCAGGCTTGAATCACCTAACTTCTCCATCTTCTGAAAAGACCTTGGAGGATGACCTGCTCATCTTCATATGATATGCAAAATGTAATGCCTAATGTCCTAAAACATAAAATGCAATGCCTCAAGCTAGGCTCCAGAAGAGGAGGGCAAACTTTGAGGTGTTACAAGCAGCTGCTCCAAACCCCCTCAAAAATTTCAGTGTTGTCTCTACTAATGAATTCAGAAGCGCACAGAGAAGCAATGCAAAGAGTTCTTGAGCAAGCTTTCGTGGAACATGATGTTACGGTGGATCAATTCGATCATATTGTAGCTAACATCACTTCCTGCAACAACCTCAGTTTCTGTGATAAATAACTCCCTGAGGAGGGTAGAAATCATAATCTGGCTTAGCATATCTATATGAATTGCAAAGGTGATGCTTTGTCGAATGTGCTTATTGACACCGGGTCGTCACTGAATGTGTTGCCGAAGTCAACTCTGTCAAAGCTATCATATCAAGGAGCGCCTATGAGGTATGGCGGTGTAATTGTCAAAGCTTTTGACGGTTCACGCAAAACAGTTATTGGTGAAGTGGACCTTCCAGTTAAGATAGGTCCGAGTGATTTTCAAATTACTTTTCAAGTAATGGATATCCACCTGGCCTACAGTTGTTTATTGGGAAGGCCATGGATCCATGAGGCGGGAGTTGTTACCTCTACATTGCATCAGAAACTCAAATTTGTCAAAAATGTAAAGCTTGTAATCATTGGCGGGGAAAAGGCATTGTTGGTTAGCCACCTGTCATCTTTCTCTTACGTTGAAGATGAGGATGAGGTTGGAACTCCGTTCCAAGCCTTATCTATTTCTACTGAAAAGAGAATTGGGGCACCTATGTCCTCATTGAAAGATGCAAAGAAGATTGTTAAAGAAGGCAATGTTGATCAGTGGGGGCGCATGGTAGAGGTCTCCGACAACAAAGGCAGAACCGGTCTGGGTTTTCAACGAGGTTCATCAACTGCTAGATCAGAGGATATGCAACTTAACTTCCATAATGGAGGGTTAATTCATGGCAATGAACAACACTTAGCTACTGTGCTATAGGATGACCAAAAGGAAGATTGCACCAATTTTGTGACACATGGAAAGGCTTGTAACAATTGGACTGCTGTTGATGTTCCTGTTATTTTTCATCGATCTAAGTAATTGATTTTATATGTTTTCAAATCCTTCTCCCAAGCCTAAGGGAGAAGTGAACATTGTTGGGCATTTTGAAATTGATCATTTATAAAATTAATTCTATTCATCCACATCTATGATGTTTGTTTTTACTTTTTGCTTTATTCTGAAAATGGTAATCACAAAAAACATAAATAAACAATATAATTGTCCATTTGCATAATATTTGGTCACAAATTCACTTCTCAAAAATCAAAATATCAAATCATTTTGCAGGTTGGTTTCTAACCCCATTGAATACAATGATCCTTCTCCTTCTCCAAATTTTAAATTCCTTGTGTTTGAGGTCGAGGAGGAAAATGATGAAGGAGTGAGTGATGAACTGTCTCGTCTTCTTGAGCATGATGAGCCGTCCGAAGAGCAGATTGAGCTAGTCAACTTGGGTTCTGAGGTTGATGTGAAGGAAGTCAAGATTGGGTCTCGACTGTGTCCATATGCCAAGAAGGGGTTGATTGATCTTCTTCGAGAGTATTCAGATGTGTTTACTTGGTCCTATCAAGACATGCCTGGTTTAGATTCTGAGATTGTGGAGCATAGATTTCCGTTGAACCTAGAATGCCCGCCAGTCAAGCAGAAATTGAAGAGAACACATCCTGATATGGCTATGAAGATCAAAGAAGAAGTGCAGAAGCAGATTGACACCGGTTTCCTCGTGACCGCTGAGTATCCGAAATGGGTGGCCAATATTGTTCCCTTGCCGAAGAAAGATGGAAAAGTCCGCATGTGTGTCAATTATAGATATTTGAATCAAGCCAGTTCGAAATATGATTTCCCTCTGCCACACATTGATATGTTAGTAGACAATACTGCTAAATTCAAAGTCTTTTCGTTTATGAATGGATTTTCTGGATATAATCAAATCAAGATGGTGTTGAAAGTATATTTCGTGTCGGGTTTTTGTTATCGTATCCACAGGGATTGTAAGATATCACCGTCGTTCGATGGTTGTATTAATCTTAGCTCAATGTAACAATAGGGTTTTGGTTTTAATCAAGTTATCTTGCATAAAAAGTAATAAATGGCGGTAAAAGTTATGGTTTGATTAAATGAGAAATATTGTCAAAGTTAGGTTTCAATGATCACTTTGCATGTATTTGCTCGGTCAACAATCTTATAAACTCCTTTAGATGATAAATAATTTCACAAAGTCCTCTCAATATGTTTCTCTCGAACACACATTGTGAGTTTTGCCATTTTGATCCATTGTTTCTCTCGAACACAATCTATCAAAATGACAACTTTTTGGTTCAACCTTATGGTGAACAAAATCATTCATTACTATCTCTAGCTAACAAACAAGTTTGGATGAAAACCTAGGTCAAGAGTCGGTAAACATCTCTCGATCATAAACCAACACAAAGAGTTTTAAATAGAAACAAAGTTTTCATCATATATTCACCATTAAAGAGTTTACATATGAGGATCCTTACATTTACACACAAAGCTAGTAATCACCTACATCTAACCTTGACAAATGGATGACTTAGCTACTCATTTTCATGGTAGCTTGGTCGACAAGTAAGGAAAGAAGGTTGATCAACATCCAAGTTGAATAATCGAAGTTGGATGGGAATCCACCTTCTTTTTGTAGAAGATGGTTCTAAGATGAAGAGAAATGAAAATTAGGGCATAAAAGATCCCTCCTAACAATGCTGTAAAATATCTCTCCAAAGTACAAAAGTGGAAAAAGTTGGTAAAAATGAGGTATGATGCTCAAAAGTGGCACCTGCTACTTATAGACCTCTGCTGGGCTGTCATGTTCGCTAGGCGAGCAGAATGGCTCGCCTAGCGAGGGTCTAATATGGGCACATAAGGCCCCTGCGCCCAGAGAAAACAGGGTCTGCTGAACTGTCATGTTCGCCTAGCGAACATACCTTCGCCTAGCGAAGGACACGCTTCAACCTTCGCCCCAGCGAGGTTGAGAGGTTTTGCTACTGGAATGCTCGCTGGGGACTCGCTAGAGCTTCGCCTAGCGAGTGAGTGCTAGCTGCGTTTTTCACCAAAACAGAACGAACTCGCTACCACCTTCGCCTTCAGCTCGCCTGGCGAATTAATTTGACAATTTACTGGAGCTTTTCGCCTGGAGCTCGCCTAGCGAAGCAGTGCTTCGCCACAGCCTCGCCTAGCGAGCAGGCTGATGAAATGCTTGTATTCTTTGGTTCCTTTGCCAATTTCTTGTGTCTTCATTTTCAATTAGTTCATGCCTTTTTCCTGCACAATAACACACAAATCAAAGACACCAAGCTTGTTTATCAATGTAATGCATTCCATGTAAAACAAATGTGGTTTTGACAATTTTAGCAACGAAAAAGAGTGAAAGATGCCCACATATGATAGCTCAAATAAGCACTTTTGGGCATCTAACAACTCTCCCCAACTAGATTCTTGCTTGTCCTCAAGCAAAGTATGCCTCTTGAAGGACAAGAGGATTTGCTTTAAGAAACTGGTTTCTCCGAAGTTGGATAAACGGCTCAAACACAAGCGAAATCAGCAAATACAAGTTTCCAACGGTTCGAATAAAATAATACATAAGAACTAAAACTTAAATAGTAATGCAAAATATTTATCAATCTACAACAATACTATTCTGAATGAATCATCCTATCTCTCCTCTTCGAATAAGGAATGAAGATTTTACGCGTTTGCAACCGCGGGAATAATCTCACTCTCTAACAAACAATGAAGAAAACAAATAGATTCATACAATGTCTAACAATTATAAATGGTACTGTGGAAGCATAAAGATCACTAAGGGCTTTTAGGGTGCAACTTGGCTAGGTTAACAAACAAGGGACATTTCTAAGGCCATTGAAACGAAAGTGCCGATGCAAAAGAGACATTCACAATAATATTCACACTACTCGACTTTGTTTCATTTGTTTCTTATTTGTAACCTTCACAACACATATTCCACAACTCAATTTTTATTTTTCACTATTTTTCTTCCAAGCAAGCATTCATTTTCATTCTTTCTATTTTTGTTCTTTTCTTTCACATCAAATATACAAAACAGATGTTTCTTTTCTATATTTTCTATACATACATTTTTTTATGCTTGCTCGGTTTTTCTTTTCTTTTTCAAGAGTTGTGGTACTTACCGATTCTTTTTCGTTCTCCCCAACTTATTTCTTACTCACCCTAAGTGAATGCTCTTAACTTTTTACGGCAAAAGAACAATAATCAAGATTTTCCGGGTTGTAAAAAAAAGATTTTTGAGATCTCGCTTTATTTCAAGCCGAGATTCAACTGTTTAAGCTCAAAGGGGTTAACAAATACTCTCTCTGCTCACAGGTAAGTTGTTTTTGGATGTAGTTGTGCTCAAAAGAAAACAAGTGCCTTGATCATTTCTAATTGCTTCCACAATTTCACAATAATAAAAGACAAAGCATGAATCTCATGAATCAACAAAACTTATTAGAATCCAGCATTTAAGTGTACAATGGAGGTTTCCTCACAATTTGTGGTTTTAAGTTCTAGATGAAACATTCATTCAATTATGTTGCAAAAAGACAATATTCAATTTACCAAAAAGAGTAAAGTTCCTAATGCATTCTAAAATTCTAGCCGAAGGTAACCATGTACCTTAGCCTCATTCACTTGTTTATTCTTATCATTGCCATCCAAGCTCGGATGCACCTTCATTGGGTACTTCTTGAGAAGCAACCAATCTAGAAGGGTTTGCCACTCAATCAACCAAAAATTTATTAAACACACAAAATTAAAAACATAACTAAATAACATTAACTGAAAATATAAATTTGTTCATGGGGGACAAAACACCCCAATAGTACAATCCAAAATCAAGATACAAAATCCGAAAATACAAATAGAAATGACATAAAAACTGAAAATAAATACAAAAAACTTAACCCACTAAGGGCTCAGGACTCCTCCTCGCTACCGGCCTCAGAACCGGTAGCCTCATCATCAACATCATCATCATCAGCATCAGCATCAGCGCCCACCCCCTCACCATAGACAGGCCTGTCCACAGGCCAGTTGGCGTTAAGCAGAAACTGCTCACGCGCCAACAATGCTCGAGCACCGGAGGGGTCATTACCTTGCAGTTCCAACCTCTGCATACTGTTGTGCATATCAATCATAGCTCTCTGGGATGCCGCCATCCACTCAAAACTGTAGTCACACACAGCCCTGAGGTAGGGATCAAGTCCAGGAGTAGAAGTACCAGGACCATCAGAAGTCCGGGTACTTCCTGCAGCTGCACTGCCACTGGTAGTCTTCGGTCTACAATATTTAGCCACATACCGATCATCGATAGGTGACGGGATCCTTACCTGACCCCGAGACGGAAGTCTCACCCTTGCCTGAACGCATAAACTCATGATCAAACACGGGAAAGCTAGGGGACAATTAACACGAGCCCCCGACTTAAGCCCGCTCTCGACCACGGACTTCAGCTCATTTGCGATGATCCTCGCCACATCCTTCTCGACATTGGTGAGGATGGAATGGACCAAATGTGCCACTGGGATCGGCACAGTACAGGTGTGTGATTTAGGCTGGATGTTGGTCAATACCAAGAGCAGTAACAGTTGAGCCATGGGAGTCATGTCCTCCCGGTGATATCTCACTGGAACCCCAGATGGGTTCGGCTCAACAGATTTCCCAGGTAAAAGCAGGGCGGCAGTAATGGCAGGAACATCTCGGTGAAGCCTTAGGTCGGTGTGGTATTGGTCTCTCTGGTCAGCTCCCAGCTGGAGCGGTTCCCCAAGGATTCGGTTGATAGCATCCCGGTCAAATGGAATTGGACGCTCGGCCACTTTAGATACCCAAGTAAAGGGCTCGTCGTCGTCGGGCAGTGCGTTAGCATAAAATTCACGCACTGTCGCTATGTCGTAATGCTCTAAGGGATTTATCAACCTATCCCACTTCTTGGCGTCAATCAACCCGGCAAAATTTCTGTAAGTGCCCTGTGGGTTGATCAGAAATCGCTTCTCTGGAAGTATTTTTCGCTTCTCCAGAGCGATGTACCGTGCAGCCTGTTTTGGACCGACAAACTTGTCGGTATCGAATTGAATAGGCACGGTTCGGGAAGTAGCTGCTCCCTTTCTTTTCTTACCCGCTCCAGACCTTGACTCCATCTGCAAAATATACAAAGAAACAACACACACCAAACAACAGATTAGCCATCAAAGCATAATTTAAAAGACTGCCTTGCTCGCTGCTGCTTCGCCTAGCGAAGTGGCAGCGAATGCTCGCCCCAGGTTCGCCTAGCGAGTGCTAGCGAACCTTACGGGTTTTGGGGTTTTTCAGCATGTTCAGAGATTCTCCCCCAAAACCCATACTCTAATGGTTCCCACATCAGAACCTAATGATTTCTCAAGCAATTAATCGTTCTATGCTATTGGGGTTTGCCTAATTGCATGCTAAACCTAAAAATTCCCCAATTCAAAACCTAAAATTTCCAAAAATTGCAAACTCTAAAATACCACATGCAACCTCAATGTTTCCCATACCACACTCATCCTATTTGCCATTCAAATTGGAAATTAAGAGTTCAAACAAAAAGAAAAATGTAGTAGGGCAAACCTTAGTTACACGGATTCGGAAATGTGAAGTGAGAAGAGTTTGCAATCGACCGAAAAGAGCAAGTGTTGGTGATAGAGATGCAAATGAGAGAGTTTGAGAAGCTTAGCACAAATTTCTCAGCAGAGCCGTTCAGAAAAGTTTTGTAAGTGTGGGGCAAAATGGCCCTGCTGAGGTTTTTATAGAACACTGTCCTGCAGCGCTCGCTGCTGCCTCGCCTAGCGAGCAGCTAGCGAGCTTGCTCGCTACTGCCTCGCCTAGCGAGCTGCTAGCGAGCATGACAGCAAATTCTTTTTCAAATGCAGCACTTGCAAGTTCATCCTGAATGGTATTAGCACAATGTAACCCAACACAACACAACATAAAAACAGTAAATACTTACAATGTTGGGGTGCCTCCCAACTAGCGCTTGTTTAACGTCGGCTAAGCTCGACGGTGCGATGCTCACAGAGGAGCATCGAGCGGCAGAGCACAACTCTCGCGATCCACATGACCGCCGAGATACACTTTCAATCGTTGGCCATTCACGGTCCAACTATCTTTCTTGTCCATGTCTTCAATGACAATGGCCCCGTACTCCTTCACCTCTTTCACCCGAAATGGCCCGGACCATTTTGATTTTAACTTCCCGGGAAACAATTTCAACCGGGAGTTGAACAATAAGACCAATTGTCCGGGCACAAATTCTTTGTTACGGAGCTTCTTGTCGTGATACTTTTTTGCCTTTTCCTTGTACAACCAACTTGAGTGGTATGCGGCATTGCGCATCTCCTCCAACTCAAGTAGTTGCACTTTCCTTTTGTTACCGGCCAACTCATGTTCAAAATTTAAAAACTTTAGGGCCCACAAGGCCTTGTGCTCCAATTCAACCGGCAAATGGCATGTTTTACCAAATACCAATTGAAAGGGAGTTAGGCCAATTGGAGCTTTAAAGGCCGTACGGTAGGCCCATAATGCTTCGTCCAATTTTTGGGACCACTCTTTTTTTGAATTAGACACGGTTTTTTCGAGGATTCTCTTAATCTCTCGATTAGAGACCTCAGCTTGCCCGTTAGCCTGAGGGTGATACGGAGTTGTCACCCTATGCGATACACCATAATGTTTTAAAATAGTTTCCAAAGGTGCATTACAAAAGTGTGACCCTCCGTCACTTATCAACACTCGGGGGGTTCCGAAACGGGAGAATATGTTTTTCTTCAAAAACTTTATCACCGTTTTGGCATCCGCCCGAGGTGAGGCAATCGCCTCAACCCACTTAGAGACATAATCGACAGCGACAAGCATGTACTCATTCCCATAAGAGGGTGGGAAAGGTCCTACGAAATCTATGCCCCAACAATCAAATACTTCCACTTCTTGGATATTTTGGAGAGGCATCTCATCTCTCTTACCTATCCCACCGCTTCTTTGGCAACTGTCACAACTTTGCGCATGGGTATGTGCGTCTTTGAAAATAGTTGGCCAATAAAATCCCGATTGAAGAATTTTAGTGGCCGTTCTAACCCCATTATAATGTCCGCCATAAGGCGAGTTGTGACAATGCCAAAGGATGCTCTGAGCTTCATCACCAGTTGCGCATCTCCTTAACAGGTTATCGCTACCCAACTTAAACAAGTATGGGTCATCCCAAACATAATACTTCGCATCCGAAAGGAACTTCCTTTTTTGGTTCGAAGTTAGGTCGGCTGGCACAAAACCACTAGCCTTGTGGTTTGCAAAGTCTGCAAACCACGGCCTAACTTGAACCTTAAACAATTTTTCATCAGGAAATTCTTCCCGGATTTCTTTTTCCGACGCGGTAACCTCCACGCGGTATACAAGTCTCAAGGGTCTCAGGGGGGTCAAAGTATCTTATTATGGTTCTCAGTTCATCAGTGAAGGATTCAAAGCTATCAGAGTGTTCATCTGGATTTAATCAGAAATTAGGGTTTCATGGCTACCTGCAACAGGCAATGTTTGGTTGGAAGTAGAGGATCTCATCCATGTCATGATTAGAGAGGTATCTTGGCCTAGGAAGATTCACAATTATCTCAGAAAGATCCATTGGCAATCAGTTCCTGATCATTTTGCCCTAAAACTAGGGTTTGGTATAAAATCAGTTTATTTCTGATTCTTTGGGTGAAACTCTTTTCCATGGCCCTCCATATGTCCACAAGGGTCTACATACAAAAAATCAGCTCTTTATTTGAGCTAGAAGTGCTTCAATTGATCAATGGAATCGGGAATCAGACAGTTTGGGAAAAGTCAACTATGGGGCCAGAAAAGTCAACTCTTGACATTTTGAGAGTGGAATCTCAAAATCCATGCCTAGGGGATCCTACATGTGAAATTTGATCAAGGTTGGATCATGGATTCATCATTTAATAAGGAATTGGAAAAGTTACTTAATTTGGAAATGGTTGACTTTCCATTTAGGGCAAGTTTTCATGATCGTTGCACTCACTTTAAGCCCATTTTTCATCAAGATAAAAGCTCCATTTGAACATTTCTCCAACATGAAAGTTGTTCCTCTTGTTCCAAGCTTTCTAGAGATATAAAGTTTGATCCATTTGGATTAGAATTGAGAAAGTTATGCTTAGTCAAAGTGAGACATTTTTTTAGGACACTTAGAAAAATTTCTAAGTCCAATATCTTCAAAACTTGTCAAGACTTCTTGGCCAGTTTTCTTGCACTTCAGGCATTATTTGAAAATAATTTCTTCATAAAAATTGTACCTTGCCATGTCCTCTTTTTATATCCTTTTGGAATCATCTCATTTGGATCCATGGTTTAAGAGATACATTCATTTAAAATGGGCACCATGACTTAATTTTCTAGGGAGATTTTGGGCCTGGCTGGCCCAATCAGATTTTGTAAGTATGCTGCACAAACCAGTCACGTTTTTTTACCTCTTTTGGCCATGCATTGGACATCCATTCACTTAAGTTTGTCCCAAAATAACAACATTTTACACCTCACTTCACACTTTTATTCTTATGGATAAATCACTTATTAAAAAGCCCATGAGAACACCTAATCCACCCTATTTAAGAAGCTGAAACCCTAACCCTAAAGGAGCATTGGAATTTCATGGCAAGGAGGCAAAGCTTCATCACATATCAGATTCTAATCCACTTCTATTTTCCATTAGGTAATCATCTCTTCCATGGCCATGTTTTGATATATCTACGCTTGCTTACCATGTTCATCACCATTAATCATTCCATTTTCATATTTCTTTTTCTTATTTAAAATATTTTCTTCGTCCATAAAATTACCCAAAAATATTTTTTACTTTTCTTAACGTTTTATTTAATTTTATATAATTTTTATTTTCGTATATTTTTTTAATATTATTATTTTATTTTAATTATTTATTCTAAATGGTCCATTTTAACACACTTTTTTTATTGATTTTATTTTTATGACTTAAAGTTATGGTTAGCATTTGATTTCTGGGATGAAGGTTGACCACTGTCTCATGGTCAAACTGACATTTTCTTGGAACTTTATTTCACATTTTCAGTTTATTTTGGATTTATTTTTGACCTAGTTTGGTTGGTTGACTTTTAATTTGACTTCTGTTTTATTTTAATCAATTCACGTACCAATTTTCATTATTTTTAAAATCTTTTTGGGGGATGATGATGTCCTGACCCCACCTTATTTAGTTTAATTTTTCATAATTTTCCTGATTAATTTTCTATTTATTTGTTTTTTTTTAAGTTGACTTGAATTTCCAGTTGACTTCTTTATGATCGATGTTTGACTTAGAGATTGTTTATGGAAATTGAAGAGATCTTTTGATCCTCCCTCGTTCATCTTATATGCCATGTATTAGAGGCCTTTTACTTTGATTTTATTTGGTCCTTACCTCATTTCCTGATTAAATTATTCAGTGGACCCTTCGTGTGCATATTTTCATCTGTTTGATTCATCTCTTATCTTTTATACTTGTTTCTCTCATTCATGCTTTCTATTGCTTGATTATTTAACATGTTCATACTCCTATGCATTGTTTAAATGCTCCATTATTTGATTCTTTGGTTTGATTATATATTGTTTATTTATCCGATCTGATTGAAAACTGTTGCCTACTTCTATGATGTATGAGGCATATATTCTTATTGTTTGTTTGCCATGAACAATCCCCATTCATAACAAATGTACCCCTCTCTCATAAAGTGTATAATATTTATTTCTTTACTTCTTTAGTCAACTGTTAATAGAAAAATTAAAACGAACATCCGATAACCATTTCAAAATAAGATCAAAAGCTCGATCCAACGTCGAGTAATCATTTTCAAAACATAACAGAACCAGCACGCATTTGTAATACCCCAAAATTTACCCTTCATTTTTCTTGGAAACATGGGATTGTGTTTCACATTGCATTAGCATCATACTAGGTCATACTCATTGTATACTGCATCAGTGACTTGGGAAATCAGGGTTTGATTGATCACTCCTTAACAGAAGGAACCCACACAAAGCAAGAATGAGAATTGGACCTAATTTTCTATGTATACAAGTCTCAAGGGTCTCAAGATGGTCCAGGTATCTTATGTTGGTCTACAATTCATCAGTGGAATATTCAGAGCTCTCAGAGTGTGCATCTGCATTTAATCAAAAATTGGGGTTTCATGGCTATCTGCAACAGGCAATGTTTGGTTGGAAGTAAAGGGAGCTCATTCATGTCATTATTATAGAGGCATCTTGGCCTAATAAGATCCACAATTATCACAGAAAGATCATTGGCAATCAGTGCAATCAGTTCCTAATCATTTTTGCCCTAAAACTAGGGTTTGGTATATAATCGATTTATTTCTGATTCCTTGGGTGAAACTCTTTCCCATGGCCCTTCATATGTCCACAAGGGTCTACATACAAAAAATCAGCTCTTTATTTGAGCAAGAGGTGCTTCAATTGATCAATGGAATCGGGAATCAGACGGTTTGGGAAAAGTCAACTGTGGGGCCAGAAAAGTCAACTCTTGACATTTTGAAAGTGGAATCTCAAAATTCATGCTTAAGGGAGCCTACATGTGAAATTTGATCAAGGTTGGATCATGGATTCATCATTTAATCAGGAGTTGGAAAAGTTACCAAATTTGGAAATAGTTGACTTTCCGTTTAGGGCAAGTTTTTATGGTCTTTGTGCCCACTTTAAGCCCATTTTCCACCAAGATGCAGGCTCCATTTGAAAATTTCTCCAACATGAAAGTCGTTCCTCTTGTTCCAAGATTTCTATAGATATAAAGTTTTTTTCATTTGGATTAATATTGAGAAAGTTGTGCTTGGTCAAAGTGAGACATTATTTTAGGACACTTAGAAAAATTTCTAAGTCCAAAATTTGCAAAATTTGTCAAGACTTTATGGTCAGATTTCTTGCACTTCAAGGCATCTTTTGAAAATATTTTCTTCATGACAGTTGTACCTTGTTAGGTCCTCTTTCACATCCTTTTGGAATCATCCCATTTGGATCATTGGTTTGAAAGATACACTCATCTAAAGTTGGTATCATAGACTGAATTTTTTGACAGCATTTAGGCCAAATTGGCACAACCATTTTGCAGCTATGGAACCTGAACTTTATGGCTATTTTTCACCTCTTTCCACTCATCATTTCAACTTGTGTTCAACATGAAAAATGTTAAGCTCCATGCCCTCTTTCTACTGTTTGCATTGCCTTGTCATTTGGTTACATACTCATCAAGTTACAAGGTGTTAAAGTCACCCTGTTGGACTATTTTTGTGCTGCACAAGCCAAACCAAATCAGACCACAAAACCAACCAACACACTTTTGACCTCATTTGGCCATTTGCTTTATGTTCATTCACTTAAGTTTTGCTACATTTAGCCATTTCTTTTCACACCTCATTTTTGCACCTTTTGCACATAAACTAAAACAAACATTCCAAGCCCATTAGCCATCATTAAACCCTACATACTTAAACATTCTAAACCCTAATCTGAAAAGTGTTGGCTGCTATTTTCAAAGGAGGCAAGGCAAGCAAGAGATCCATTTGCATTTTCACAAGTTCTAAAATTTCTCAAAGCACAAAGTAGCGTCTTTCTCTTTCCATTCCTCCAATACCAAGAGGCAGTGGACCTTGCATCCACTAGGTAAGCTCTAATCCATTCTCTTCCATGGCCTTGTTCATTTCATATCATGCTTGTTCATTACTTTTTTTCATGTTCACCATGCTTACTTCATGATTATTTTTTCATTATGCCATGCTGTTTTCATGTTTATTTTCCATAGAAATAATATGTCATGTTTGTCTATGAAGCCCTCACCAAGAGGCATTGTGATTGAGCTTGAGTTTGTGTTGTGAAATTTTTGCCGTATCCGTGCATGAGCCCCCCTTGTTGTTCACTTTTCACCATGTTAAAGCCACTATTTTTAATGAAACAAGATACCATTGTGTTCTACTCATTTCGAACTTGAACTTTGGTTTTTACATCATCCCATTTCATGAACCATAGAGTGAGATACGTTGTGTAGAAGATGGAAGAATTTAGCTTGTTTTTTCGCGTTTCCATCATGCATGTAGTGAGTCTTTTACGTTGCATGAGAGAGGGGCGACGTGTCAGCCTGTGAACCGTGCGATCGCATGCGCTGCTTTTCATCCCATCCGTCCAACACTCTTTTGTCTTATATGACTTATGATTCCAGCGTGACCAATTGATTACATAGTGACATGCTTATGTACATTTGTTTTTTACTTATCACGCCTGAAGCATATTGGACCGGGCCTGCGCCCCATATGCTGTATGCACCCCACACTCGCCAGGCCCACTCACATTTATCCATTTTTATTTTCATTTCCATACTTTTATTCATTTTTTTTATTCTGTTTTGTTTTAACTATTTAAAAATATTTTATTTATTCATAAAAATACCAAAAAATATTTTTTACTTTCCTTAATATTTTATTTAATTTATTTAATTTTTATTTTCATATTTTATTTAATGTTGATATTTTATTTTAATTATTTATTTCAAGTGGTTCTTTTAAACATACATTTTTTCATTTATTTTATTTTCATGACTTAGAATTATTTTTAACTTCTGATTTTTGGGATGAGGGTTGACCAATGTCTCATGGTCAACCTTACCTTTTAATGGAATTTTATTTCCCATTTTTAATTTATTCTTGATTTATTTCTAACCTAGTCTTGTTGTTTGACTTTTGGTTTGACCTTTGTTTTGATTCAATTAATTCAATAACCAATTTTCATTATTTTTGAAATCTTTTTGGGGGATGATGATGTCTTGACCCCATCTCATTTAATCTAATTTTTCATAATTTATTGGATTATTTTACTATTTTTTTGACATTTTTTAAATTGACTTGACTTTTCGGTTGACTTTTTTATGATTGATGTTTGACTAAGGGATTGCTTAGGGAAATTGAAGAGATCTTTTGATCCTCCCTTGTTCATCTCACATGCCATGTATTAGAGGCCTTTCATCTTGATTTTATTTGATCCTTGCATCATTTCCCGATTAAATTATTCAGTGATCCTTTGTGTGCATAGTTTCACCTGTCTGATTTATCTGATATTTTTTATACTTGTTTCTTTCATACATGCTTCCATTGTTTGATTGCTTAACATGTTTATACTTCTCATACATTGTCTAATTCTCATTCATTTCATTCTTTGATTATTTGATTTGATCATATACTTGTTTATTTATCTTATTGTTTGATTAACTATGGCCTACTTGTATGTTGTATGAGGCATATAATATTATTGCTTGATTGCCATGAACAATCCCCATTCATAACAAATGTAACCCTCTCCCATGAAGTGTATAATGTTTATTATTTCATTCTTTATTCATCTGTTAATACAAGAACTAAAATGAACACCCGATAACCATTTCAAAACAAGATCAAAACCTCGATCCAACGTCGAGTATTCATTTTTAAAACTTAACAGAACCAACACGTATTCATCCATTCCTTTTGTAAGTCGATTGCCTCACGCATCGCCATTTCTCTTGTAAGTCGATTGCTTCAGGCATCGCCATCTACCTATAAGTCGATTGCTTCGTGCATCGTCATCTACCCTTTACCCCACTCCTCTTATTGCTCCATTCGTCGATTCTTGTTCCGTTTAGGTATCACCCATTAGGTAGAACCCTTTGTATGATAACATAGGTAGAATTCCCTTATTTCTTTTGTACGATAACATAGGTGGGATTCCCTCATTCTTTTGTATGATAACATAGGTAGAATTCCCTCATTCTTTTGTATGATAACATAGGTAGAATTCCCATATTCTTTGCATGCTAACATTAGGTAGATGTTCCCATTTGTAAATCCTAACACATAGGTCCACATTACATGACAACTCTAGGGCAGAGCTTCCCCATTTTTAGACCTTCTGTGCGTCTCCGATCTTGTGGCATGTCGGTCCGTCCTATTGCAAAGAGGTAACTGCCTAAGACTCGATTCAGCGAGCTGCGACACCTGCTGTTAGGACGTGAACACATTGCCCATTCTCCTTTGACACAACTGGTGTCCTCCTTTGTAAGTCCATGTTCAGATGGCAATCCCTATGTAGCCGAACTACAACAACTCTGATTCTCATGTTCAAATGAGATATGTAGGCACAAGATGCGATGTCTTACCGAGTTTCCTTTTTGAATGACAACTTACAACTAATCCTTGTTTGATTTCGCCCTTGTTGCGATTCTTTTCTATCGCCCTCGTTGCGATCGAGACTTTCCCTTTCTCTTGCCCTAGTTGCAATCGAGACCCTTGTTCCCGTAGTTATTTGAACTATGTTTTGCTGTGATTCTCATTCCATTTGAGATGCGTAGGCATAAGACGCAATGTCTTAGCGAGCACACTTCTCTTTCACCCATAGGTAGCCGAGCTACGAAGACTCTGATTCTCATACTCAGATGAGATACGTATGCAGTGGATGCGACATCCGTGCAAGTCATTTTCTTTTGACCCTTTCTTTTAGTAAATAGTACATTAGATAAATACACACCCTTTAGACGAGAACAACAAGAGTGGATCCCATAGAGTACTACGGATGCGTAGGGGTGCCAATACCTTCCCTTCGCATAATCGACTCCCGAACCCAAGATTTGGTTGCGAGACCTTGTCTTTTCCTTTTCTTTCTCCAGGTTTACTTCGAGCATTTCCTTTCCCTCCTTTGGGATAAATAACGCACGGTGGCGACTCTTCTGTCATTTCATTTCTCGCCGGTTGTTTTTACGCATTCTATATTTTTTTAGGCTGCGACAGCTGGCGACTCTGTTGGGGACCCGGTTTCCCTAAGCGAGTCCCTCCTAGCTTTTATAGGTTTCTTGTTTGTTGGGTGTTTATTCTTTTGTACAGTTATTTATTTACCTGCTTTACCTTATTGCATTCATGTACATATGTTTGTTGTATATGTGGGCTCTGTGGGTTGTTTGTTTGTTGGGGTGGGATGTTCTATGAGAGATAAGCCCACTACCCAGGCTTGAGCGTACACATAGGTTTTAGAGTGGATAGTCATGAGGCTTGCGTAGCATGTTGCTACGTTAAGTCGTTCATGAAGACCCACGCCCAGACGAGGTTTCTTTTGGATATATTATGTCTTATGGGTGTTCGATAACGACAAACATTCCTCTAGAAATCATTGACTCTGGTGACCATTTCCCGAGGACTCAGTCAAGGCCTCTCCTCCGAGATGCGTTTATGTTAGCTCTGGTGGGCGCATTCTCGCTGCTCAATCCGAGGACCCCGAGGCTGGGAACGTGCTTTAGGATGTCCTGTTGAGGGGAGTCAGTGGAGGTATTTTCTCCTGTAATAATGCCAAACCTTCAGTGGTAAACGTATTATTCCCGACTAAAGGGCTGAAGCTGATGAACTTCTGTTCTTAGAACCTACCAGTGAGGGGCGGGCTAAATTTATGAAACCTTAACCTTCAACCAACCCGGTTTTCTGGAGAAGAGTTTTGATCTTGTATTATATTCCTTAGTGGGTTTCTCTTCAGACAATGCAACCAGACAGTTGTTCAAGCAGATACAACAGTCCTGATTTCCATGTCACTGCATTGCATCACATCATTTGCATTTACATCATTTAATACATGTTTATCAATTACCAGGGGTTTACATCTTCTTCTTGATTCCGGTCGGGGTTTTCTGGTTCTCTTAAGATGGATATTGGCAGAAAGAGACATGTCGCCTATAAGTTTCATGTGGTTTGTTTGGAGCCCATTCAACAGCTGATGAAGTTAATGGATCATGATTCTCTAGAAGGATTCCGGAAGGATTACGGTTTGATTTTGAGCTTCGTCACGGTTCTCTCCAAAGATCAACATGATGTTATCTTCACACTGCTGCAATTCTATGACCCTCCATTGAGGTGTTTCACATTCCCGGATTATATTTTGGTCCCTACTTTGGAGGAGATTGCCAGTTTTCTCAGAATTCCTGTCAAGTCGCAGTTGCTATTCTACAGTTCCGAGTTTCTGCCCGATCTCAACATGGTTGCTTCAGCCACATATTTGGGAAAATCAGTCTTGAAGTCTGATATGTGTCAGAAGGGAGGAGCCAGTGGTTTTCATTTGAGTTTCTTAGTGGGAGAAGCCAAGAAGAAGCTTGAAGATGGTGATCAGAGGGGTTTCAATGCTTCGTTGGCTCTTTGTGTGTATGGGATTGTCTTGTTCCCTAATGTTGCCAAATTTGTGGACGTAGACGTAATACGCCTCTTCGTGTTGGGAAATCCGGTGCCAACCTTGTTGGGAGATTTCTTTCATTCAGTGCATCACAGGAACGAGAATAGAAGAGGAGGATTGGTGAATTGTTGTGCACCTTTGTTTTATAAGTGGTTCAATTCTCACTTACCCAAGTCAGGAGCATTCATTGATATCAAGGACTCGTTGAGTTGGTCGAAGAGATTGATGGGGTTGAGAGCTGAAGATATTTCTTGGTGGTCTGACCAGAACTTGCTTCGGGCGAATATTATTCACAGTTGTGGGAACTTCCCGAATGTACCGTTGGTAGGAAGAAGAGGAGGTATCAACTATAACCCTTCTCTAGCAGTCAGACAGTTTGGATATGCTTTAAGAACTCCGCCTTTGGAAAAGGATGTGGAAGAATCTCTGTTTTTCCATTCTTCATCTGATTTGACTATATCCCGCAAGGCAGCTGAGGCCTGGCTCAAAGTGATCAAAAGAGGAAAGACTGTGCTTGGAAAAGGAGATTGCAGGACTTATCCTCAGTATGAAGTTTGGCTTCAGGGAAGAGTTGAAGAGTTTGGTCTGCCGTTTCCTATTGAAGAACCTTTGTATCCACCTACTCCTGAGCAGTCAACAATGGTGAGCCGAGAGGAGTATGACAAATTGAAGAAAGCCATGGAGGAGCTTCAAACTGAAAACTCGGAGTTAAGTGCGAAGTTGCAAGATTGTATGCACTTGTACCATGAGGTGGAATATCAGAAGGGGGAAGCTATCAGATTGCAAGAGGAAGTAGAGAAGAAATTGGCTGTGGAGGTGGACTTCTTCAGGAAGACAGAAAAAGCCTTGGGGTCATCCAGTTCTGAGTTGAGGAGAGTCAAGCAGCAGTTAACAGATGCTCATGGTAAGTTAGCTGGGTGGCCAGAGCAATGGGATGCACTTTCAGCTTCTAGGAAGGCAAAAGAGGAGGAGATGGTGGCTGAATTGACTGGTCAGATGGAGAAATTGAAGACTTTGCTGAAGGAAAAGAACAACGAGCTTCTGTGCACCCGTTCAACCAATGGTTACATCACATATCAACTCGACAAAGCTCAGGAACAGATTGAAGAACTCAAGGTGCTGGCGGGTTTGAAGAAGTCTAGACTTGAAGAGGTATTCAGAGAGGATGATGGGAATTACTACATAGAGCACATCAACGAATTGGATGGGGTTATTCACAAGAGGAATCTGCTTATCCGGTGTTTGGCAGAATCTCCAGATCATCCTGACACGGTGGCATTACTGGCTGAAGTGAGGAGCAGTCCTTATGGGTTATATACAGGAGGCTGATTCTTGATTTTGTTCCTCTCTTTACTTATTGTGTTGTTGCTTTATAGTGATGATCCACAGGCTTGTTGTGGGAATCCTCTTTTGATGTACTGTTGGGTTAGGCCATCTCCTGAACTCATTTATATGAAGATTTTTCCTTATTGCATCTTGGTCTCAGAAGTTTATCCACAGCTCGGTCTTCTTGCGCTTTCTATCTGATGTGAGACTGGAATCAAGGGGTAGAATACCCTTTGGAATTGATAAATAAGGCATTGCATTTACATATTCATTTGCATGTCTTGCATGACAGGTACCGCAACGGTGTTCTCATTTGTTTGGTGTTCTACTAGCAGGATAGCTGATTCAGGAATCCACCGGTACGGTACCCGCAGAAACTAGCAGAGAGCTATGGAGGGCCTACAAGCAGAACTCGTCGAGATGAGGATCCGCATGAACCAATTCATGGATGTGGTCCAGGGGGTGGCTCAACAACAACAAGAGCTCAGACAGATGATGCAGAGGAATTCCACCACTAATCAACCAGAGACGGTGACTGATCCTCCAACTGGAGAGGTTAACGGACCCAGTGGACCGGGGCCTACCCCGATCCCACATGTCAACTCCGGTCAACAGCCCATCCATGATGATCAGGACGATCAGTTCACCTTGATGCAGGAGGATTTTGGCATGGGCCATGACATGGACCCCATGTTTAGAAGATTAAAGGAGAGGTTGAAGGCAGTGGAAGGACAAAATCCTCTGGGGGTAGATGTTGCTGACTTGGGGCTGGTCCCAGGTGTGAGAATGCCACCGAAATTCAAAGTTCCGATATTTGATAAATACAATGGCAACTCTTGCCCAAAGACCCATGTGCAAGCCTACTTCCGCAAAATGGTTGCATACTCTGACGATGAAAAGTTGCTTATGTACTTCTTTCAGGACAACATAGCTGGGGCGTCCCTGGAATGGTATATGAGGCTGGACAGAGCTCACATCCGTTGCTGGAGAGACTTGGCAGAGGCTTTCATAAAGCAATATCAGTACAATGCTGATATGGCGCCGGACAAAACCCAACTTCAAAATCTGTCTCTCAAGAGCAATGAGTGCTTCAGGGAATACGCTCAATGTTGGAGAGAGACAACTTCCCGTGTCCAGCCTCCTATGTTGGAGAAGGAAATGGCTAACATGTTCATGAACACTCTGCCCGGGTCTTACTTGGAGCGCCTGGTGGGTTGTAACGCTTCCAACTTTGATGATGTAGTCTCTACCGGTGAGAGGGTGGAGAACTACCTGAAGACATGCAAGATCTAGAATGGAGTTGGATCATCATCAGGTGTGAAGAAGTCGTTCATTCAGGGACAAAAGCGAAGAGAAGGGGATGTTAATGATGTGTCTTCATATCATAACAGGGGTATCAGAAGGAATAGTTTTCAGACTTACCATCAGCAACCGTATGTTGCAGTTGTGATCATTCTGGTTGCGGCACCAGTACAACAACAACAACCACAACGCCAACCAACTCAGTACCAACAACATCAACAGGGTAACAGACCCTCCTATCAACAGAGGCAAAAGGCGATGGACAGGCGTTTCGACACTCTTCCGATGTCGTACGCTCAGTTGCTTCCTAGTCTTCAACAATTACAACTCGTGCAGTTACGCACTCTGGCTCCTCCTGTTGGCAGACTTCGGTGGGTTATGACGCCAACGCTAGGTGTAACTTCCACTCTGGGGCACCTGGCCACAATATTGAGAACTGCAAAGCTTTTAAGCACGTAGTTCAGGACCTCATAGATTCAAAGGCCATTAACTTTGCGTCGGCTCCTAACTTCGTCAACAATCCTATGCCGCAACATGGTGGTGCAAATGTTAATATGCTGGAAGGAGAAGCCAAGTCCATCAAGGATGTGTTGAAATTGAAGACTCCGCTGTTGGAGATTAAAGAAAACTTGTTGAAGGCCGATGTTTTCCCCGGTTGTGGGAAGGGTTGTTTGGATTGTGCTACACAGAGCGGAGGTTGTTTGAAACTACAGCAAGGTATCCAGGCTTTGCTTGACGATGGTATCCTCCAAGCTGAAGACTTGTCTGTCCAAGAGTTTGTTGAAGGGGTTGCTGAAGAGGTGTTTGAAGATGCTGTTGAAGAATTCACAGATGTTGTTCCTGATGATTCTGTAATTCATAATGATGTATTTAATTTTTCCAATGTTATTGCTGATATCCCAAACAATGTGGTTGATTCTGATGTAATTGAACTTGATTCCGATGTTTCGGATGTTTATGTTTCAATGAATGACATTTCTGAGTATGACTGTGATGTTGCTACTATCACCATCTTCTATCCAATTGCTCAGATTAGTGTGCCAGAAGCGCAACCGGTGCCACCAGTGCGACCATCCACTATGACCATCATGACCCCTAGTCATTTACCTTTCACCAGTGAAAGGGCCATTCCTTGGCATTATGGGGGAAGTGTGTACACGCACGATCATGGGGTGGAACAGCCACTGAAAACAGAGGAGGTGCATGATCAGAAGTCTGAACCTGAGGTGGAAAAAAAAGATCCCGCAGTGGACAATGTTGGTTGAATCGGGCGATTCACTAGGAGTGGTAGATTGTTCTCACCACTGGTTACCCAAGCTGATAGTGCTGACACCGCGGCCAAGGCCAAAGGTAAACAAGTTGTGAATAAGGGTACCTCTGCACCCCAGGCTGGCTCAGAGCCTACTTTCACGAAGGATGTGGACGAGCTTCTGAGAATCATAAAGAAAAGCGACTACAAGGTAGTTGACCAGTTGATTCAGACTCCGTCCAAGATATCCATTCTCTCACTCCTGCTGTGCTCGGAGGCACACCGGGAAGCACTTCTGAAGGTCCTAAATGCTGTATATGTGCCTCAGGAGATCTCAGTAAACCAACTAGAAGAGATCGTTACAAATGTTCATGCAAGCAACAAGTTGGGTTTTACTGATTCTGACTTGACACCAGCTGGACGCAATCATAACAAGGCTTTGCACATCTCAATGGAATGCAAAGACACAGTATTATCACATGTTCTGATGGATACAGGCTCCTCTCTCAATGTGCTACCCAAGAGAGCCCTGTCAAGGTTAGAAGTAGAAGTTTTGGTCTTGAAGCCTTCTGATCTCATTGTGAGAGCCTTCGATGGTTCTAAGAGGTCGGTGTTTGGAAAGGTAGAATTGCCAATTCTGATTGGATCACAAACCTTCAATACCGTCTTCTATGTGATGGATATCAGTCCCTCGTATAGTTGTCTGCTGGGTCGTCCTTGGATCCATAAAGCTGGGGCAATCTCCTCAACTCTACATCAGAAGATCAAATTCTCGGTCAATGCAAGGATTATCACTGTCTGTGGTGAGGAGGACATTCTGGTCAGTAACCTGTCTACATTCAAGTATGTAGAGGTGTAGCACCTCAAATTTGCACCTCCCATTTTGTACATTCATTTTCATGTTTAGGTCATTAACATTACATTGTCCACTGCATAGCATTGCATTGTCCATTGCCCAAGTGCAAAGTCATTAGTCAAGACTGGTCAGGAGATCCAGTTGTGCAAGCAAGCAAGTGCATTTCCTATTGAAGCAAAGCCCTAGGGTTGGTTCATCAAGTTCATATGACCTAGGGATCATTTTGAAGAGGTTTGGCCAAAGGTTGGATGCTCAAAGCTCATTAGTCATTGCACAATGCATCTGAAACCCTAGAAAGTCAACTAAAGTCAATTGTGCATATAATCATGGATTTGAAGGTGGGAGATGGTTAGAGAGGATTCATTCATGTCCATACAAGTCTCATTTGACATTTCAAACATCAACAATGGAGAATTTGAGGTCAGATGAAAAGTTTCCAAAAATAGTAAGTGACCTGTAATTTGAAATTGCCAAAAATGGAAAGGTTTTCTCCTCAAGTTTACATCATCAAGGAAGCTTCAAATGAAATTTTGTCCAACATGAAAGTTGAAGATCTTGTTCTCCCATTTTCAAAAAGTCCAAGAACATGAATTTCTCATGTATGGTTGAAAAGTTATGGATCAATCTTTGCCAAGAAAATTTGAACTTCACAAGGGGATAACTTTCACACCAAAAGGCCAAATGAAGTGGGATTTTTTTGCTACATTCTTGTTTTAACATGAGCTATCCAAACCATGCATTACATTTCATCAATTCTCATCACAAAAATATTGCATTTTTCATTTGAATTTCATTTGAATTTGGAGGGAAAATTGCAATTTGAAAATTAGGCATTTTCCACACATTCCATCATGTGCATTTGGCTCCAAATGGATTTTGTAAGTGATTTGGCACATGAATCGCGTACTGTAGCATCATTTTTCATGCATGTAAGGTGAATTGCACAATTTGGCATAACACCTTCATTTCACTAATACTCTTGCATTTGGCTAATTGAGATTAGGAGAATGATTAACAGACCATATATATTGCAAATCATAACAGAAAACACATTTAACATTCCATTTAGTTCAGATCTAGATCCAATTGCAAAATCTCACAAACTTTTTCTCTCAACTTTTCATTAAAATTCTCACAAACCTTGCCATTTCCTCGACTGAATCATCATCCAAAATCATAATGGAGCTGGATTGAAGCAAGTATTCAAGGATTTTCGAGCTGGTTTGGAACTGTTGGAGTTGTGCATCACCAATGGCAGTTGGATTTTCTGCAAGAATCGTGCAAGATTGAGCTCTCAGCATTTATTCATTCCATCATATAGGAGTTGAGGATCAACTGTTTCTGCATTTCAGAGCTTGAATCCACTTGTTTTACTTCTGCACTTCCAACAAGGTGAGATCTCGAATGTCACGATTCATGCAATTATCATGTGCTTATGGTAGATCCTTCCATGCTGATTATGCTGCACTTTAGATCTTTAAATTTCATCAAGAAATGAGCAAGATATGTTGAATATAAGATTGATGTACAAAACTTCTTTTGCTCGATCCAAGCTTGTTAGTGAAAATTAGGTTAAATTGATCATTGATTGTTGATGTGCTTGGAAGGATGAATCTAATGATATAACTCTTGTCCATTTCTGTGACAATTTGTTCTTGAGCCTGGAATTGATGATGAAATCGTATGAATGTTGTTGAAAATTTTCCAGAAATCCATTTTTGATCCTTCAGAACCCTTGCCTTACGTTTCGCTGGTGTTTGTGGTTAGCGCGTTTCTGATTGGCTCATGGGGACTCCATGAAGCGCGTATCATTGGCCAGGCGAGAAGTTGACTTCGGTTTAATGCCAGCACATTAATGAAACGACTGCGTTTCATGTGCTGGCACCTCAATTTGAAATTGGATACAGATCGATCCTTGGCTCAGCTGTTTTCATTATTGCCTTTGCATTTTTATTACATGCCATTTCATGCTAGTTCTTCATGTGATTTTTATTTTTTCATTCAATTCAAAAATCCATATCTCCATGAATATTAATCCAATTGAGCTGGGATTTTTCGCATGATGATCCTCATGATGTCTAGTATTTTTTGATGATTTTTCCAGAAATTGTGCACGCATGGATTTTTAGTTTTGGCTAGGAATTGTGTGTACATATGTTTTCTTGACATGCTTTGCCATTTTGATTATGAAATGATGAGATTCTATCCAACATTCTTGAAATTTTGCATGCTTAAAATAGACATCCTAATGGTCATTTTGGTATAGAGTTTGCATTTTTCTCATTTCTGGTTGTGGAGATATGTTGTGGTTAATGTAGGTGTGACACTGTGTGTCACACCATTGCTTGCTCAACTTGTGGATTTTCTTTACCATGCCAATTCAATGCCAATTAGTCTGATTTTTGCATGATGCTACTTCTGGATGTTAAGTTTGATCATGAATTTTGGTAGAATTTTTGAATGCATTTCCAACTTGTTTGAGATTTTCCTTGCTGGCTTGTCATTTGTGGACTTTTTGATAGTCATGAACTTAGATGATTTGTGAAATGCTGGTTGTGTATCATATGAACTTGAAATTTTGCACATGTATTCTAGACACTTTGAAGTTTGCGATGGCTTTGGTTTGGGACATTTATCATGTGTGGATTCTGTTTTAGGCTTGTGTGAAGTTGATGCATCCATTTGTGCCCTAATTGAGCTTGTTTGTGCATACCTTGCCTTATGGAATTTGTTTGCCATACTTCCTCTTGTCCAAATGCCTTGAAATTTAGTGTGTAGATCATGTTGGGTGTGCTGTTTAGCCATGATGTTTCTTGAGATTTATTGAATCAGTTTTGAGTTGATGTGAATTGGTTCATTCTGTTTGCTTCTATGAGCTTTGGACTTGCATGCCTTGCCATGATTGCTTTGTGAAATGAAATTGGTTGATGATATGAATAGGAGATCACTTGGATGATGTTCTTAATTGATTGAGCTTGCTTCATGCCAATTTTCATGTTCTGTTTTGAATTATTTCTCCCTCTTTGACCCTAGGCCTTGTCCTAGTGGTTAGTGCTTATGTTTGAGTTGTGTTTTCAGGACAAGAAGCATATGGCCTTGAGGAGTGTGACTCATTTGCTCATTTGGATTGATATTTGATTGATGTTGATTAACATTAAGTTGTTTTGTAGGTGGATTAGCTCCTTTGAGTTGAGCTTGTGCTTTGCTTGATGCATTGCTTGTTGTCTGTTTGTACCGTTAACTGTTGACTTTTAGTCTGTCTGTTTGACTTTTTGAGTTGTGTATTGACTGAGTTAGATTGTTTTCAGGTACATTAGTTGCTATAGTTCATTGTGAACTTGCTTTTGCTGTTGCTTGGTTGCTTAACCAATTTGAGGTATAATGTCTCTGATTCCATGTAGTCTGGAAGACCTGGCCTGTTATTGGGTCAGGCACCTGTCTGAAGTCCTCCTTAAGAGGCAATGCTTGTGATTGTTTATATTTGTGCCAAGCAGGAAAAGACCTTTGATAAGGCAATTGGCAGATACAAGAGATGTGCAATCCATCTCCTGCTATTCAGTTGAGTCATCCCTTTGCTCACACAACTGGTGTTGATGCATTGTGGATATTAACCCAAGATCCATGTTGAGTCAGTCATAAGTGTAGAAGGGTTCCAACTTTCTGAACCCACACTTTCATCTGTCTAAAGCTCTCCCAGGCCAGGGATAAGAGCTATGAGGCACACCCCTCACTTCCTATTTCATCTGCTTCACCCTAACTCTCAATGTTAGGGTTAAGAGCTAACATCACCCGATTCCAGTTGGCTTGTGTTTCACAGCCTAACCCTTGTGTGAGCCCACTTTGTGTGTATATAGTGTGTGCTATTTGTGATTGTTTGCTTTGACTGTGCTGTTTAGGATAGCTTGCTCCCTGTGCAAGTTAGATAGCAACCTTAACTTAGGGATGATATGCATGATAACATCTAGGCTCGAGTCGTAGTCTCCCTAGTTGTGTCTCCCTTTGTATCTGGTTAGGCTAGTCCTTTGTCCCTGCGTAGGGGAACTACGTAGCCCTGATCCTCATACCAGATGAGGTACGTAGGCAGGAGATGAGTTGATCTCTCCGGGTGCCCTTTTGTTTTGTTTGTGTGAGTTGTTTCTCCTTTTCTGGTTGGAGTCCGATGTAAGTCCAACGATTGGCATTCAGTTTCCAGTTTCTTTGTTTGGAGTCTGACGTAAGTACAACGATTGGCAGTTGGTTTCCTGCGTGTGTGCGTTTGTTGGTTCAGAGTCTGATGTAAGTCCAACGATTGGCATTCGGTTTCCATGTTTGCCTGTTTGTGTGGAGTCTGACATAAGTCCAGCGATTGGCAGTCGGTTTCTTGTGTGGTTTTGTTTGGCGTGCGTTAGCCGAGCTACGAGTGCTCTGATTCTTCTTTAGTCCAAGAAGATACGTATGCATAGGATGCGACATCCTAGCGAGCACGTTTTCCCCTAGTCCGAACTACGTCGACTCTGATGTCTGTGCCTGACAGACTACGTAGGCCCAGGATGCGATATCCTGCCGAGTTAGTTTCTTTTGTTTTCCGTGTCTCTTTTCAGCCAGTGTTTGATGTTTGTTTGAGCAGTGTTTTTTAGCAACCTTTATCCTTACTTTTGTGTGTGGATCCCGTCGAGTACGACGGATGCGTAGGGGTGCTAATACCTTCCCTTCGCATAACCGACTCCCGATCCCATTCTCTTTGGTCGCGAGACCATGTCTTTCCCAGGTTTACTTCGAGCGTTTCCTTTCCCTCTCTTGGGATAAATAACGCACGGTGGCGGCTCTGTTGTTTTGTTTTCCCGCCGGTTTTTCGCGTAATGCGACAGCTGACGACTCCACTGGGGATTCAAAAGAAGTTGACCTCTTGCTGGTCCATCTTCCCTAAGCGAGTCTCTCCTAGCGCTCTCTAGGTTGGGGTTTAGGTTGCTTGTGTTGCTCTATTTGTTGCATTCATGATTATTATGTTGTATATATGTGCATATCTGTTTGCATGCATCATACTGTCATTGTGCTGTCTTCCTGTACAGGTTGTTCCTCTGTTGGGGGTGGGTGTTCTGAGTGAGGCCCAATACCCAGGCCTGAGTATACACCTAGGATTAGCGTGGTCTCATGTTTCTTCACATGTTGTACGACATGATGAGGAGATGTGTCACCACAGCCGGACGAGGTTCATTTGAGAGAGTCCTTCCGGGTGGAGTTATTCCGCTTAGGTCGGATTATCTCTTTTGGGCTATTGACTTCGGTGACCGCTCTTTCCCGGATCTTTGGTTTAGACGATCTTAAGGGAGCTACAACGGCACACCCGAAAGGGCAAACCCGTTGAGTATCTTGCCCGATTGTCGAGACTATTGTCCGCCTTAGGATGACCTTGTTAGAATTCACCTGTGAGGGGAGGGTTTGATTCTTGCAAGTACAGGTTTCTGCCAGTGATGCTGTGTTGGTGACATTAAGTCGGATTTTTGGATCTTTATTTCTGGACGTCGGAGGTTTGACCTTGGTATTTATCAGAGGGTTCCGTTTATTTCGGATCCCTAGGCTAAATTTGAGGGCACTCGTTTAGAGGATCTGGTTGTCATCCGTTCAGTGGATGTTCCTGTGATGATAGTGATGTATTTTCCGGTTCCGTTTATTTCGGAACTCCCCAAGTTGGATTTATGGTGACTTAGTCCCTCAGGTGACTATGACTGGTTCAAAGACTTGATGGGTCTTCAGATGACTTGGTGGCACAGTGACCTGCATTCATGCATTTGCATCATTCTCATTTCGCATTCATCAACATTCAACCCATGTCTATCCGTATTCAGGGTCCATTTTTTGATTAAGATTCCGGTTGAGAGACATCCAGATGTCAGAATGTTATTGATGAAAAATTATCTGTCTCAGTGACGCTAGAATCAAAGGACAGAGTTTTCCTAGTTCGGATAGACATTGCATGTGTGAGTCATACTAACCTATTTGTTGTTTTGTAGGTATCAAATCGGTGCGCATAGCTCTGCCATTCAGATATCTGGCCAGACTCAGTAAATCCAGGCTGATGGATCCACCCAACACCGACATTATCGAGCTGAAAGAGATGGTGAGGGAGTTGTTTAGTGTTGTGCAAGGGCTTGCCTTGGGGCAGAAGGCGATGGCTGAAAGATTGGAAAGGATTGAAAGCTGGATGATCAAGGAGAAAGTTCAGGAAAAGACTCTGTCATCCGAAGGAAACAACCCCTCTGGCACAGTAGTAAAGAAACCATTTGGCAGTGGTCCACTCAAAAAGGAGGTTGAATCAGGAGGTGTGGAGGCAAAGAAAGAACGCGGTAAAGATCGTTATCACCCTTATGCTACCACTGTAACCACTCCTGTTGGTAATCCACCTGTACCACAGCAACAACCACCACCTCAACAGAAAGCACTGAAAGCTAAGAGCCAAATAAAGAAGGGGAAGCCAGATCGTCAGTTTGATGAGCCACCTGTAACTTATACTCTTCTGTTCAAAAGGTTGAGGGATCTGGGGTTAGTCCGGCCAAGGATATTGATTCCCGTGGAACGGCAGCGGAGGCCTCCAAATTATGATGAGAATGCTAAGTGCGAGTTCCATTCTAGGGAACCCGGACACAACATTGAGGGTTGTAGAGCTTTCAAGCATGTCGTCCAAGATATGGTGGACTCCAAGACCATCAGCTTGGCACAGATAATGAATGAGGATGTCAACCCCGTACCCAGGAAGGGTCCTATAAGGGTAAAAATGGTGAAAAAGGACAAGAGAGGAATGGAGGTGACCGAGGAGGATTAGTTAAAAGTTCCAATGTCTGCGGTCCTAAAACCTCTGATGAAGGATGGAGCCTTCCCTAGTGTTGATAATTGTTGTGCGGTCGTCGCCACAAAGGGATGTGTAGTGATGAGAGACACGACCCAGAAGATGAAGGAAGTAGAAATGGACAGTGAAAAAGTTGAAACACCAAGTCAAGCAATTGAAACCGTCAAGGTGGAGAACGCTCTTGGTATTGAGAAAGAAAAGAAGCTGTCCATCTCTTCTTATAGGCAAGCCCTAGAGGTGGTGAAGAACCAAGAGGCCCAAGGCTGGGGAAGGATCATTGACATAGTGGTAAAGGCAGACATGTTTGGGGTCGACTATCAGCCAGATCAAGAGTCGTCTAGACCAAACAGAGGACGTCGTCCACCGTACACCTTTGTCAGTGCAGGAATGCTGGATCCTAGCCACGCTTGTTTAGTGGGTGAAGAGATCGACAGTGACCGCGAGCTCGAGTTGTGGATAAAATCATGCGTACCAGGGAACTGGAAGGCCTCAGAGATCACCACTGTCACTCATCCGGAAGTGTAGTATTTCTGTGTTTTAATTTTGTTTGCATGAAAGCCATACGTTTTGCCCGAAACGTAATGGTCCATTGTAAGGGCCACCTCATGTGTTTCATTTTGCAACATTTTGCATCAGTAATAAATGGATGTTTTTGTAATTAAAAGCGGTGTTCCCTGTTCTTCATTTATTTTTGCAGTTCAAAAAATAAAAATGGCAATGTTTTTCATTCTCTTTCCCTTTGAGTCATTTGGTTCCGACCTCAAAAGTGATTACCTTCCTGATCTCATTGATAACAATTCGGTTACACCTCTATATGACTTCGACAATCCGATCTATCATGCCGAAAAAGAAGGCGAAGAAGATTTTGATCTGCTGGGATTAGCCAGGTTGTTGAAACAAGAGGAGAAGGTGATTCAACCGCCCGAGGAGCGATTCAAGATTATTATTACAAGCACCATCGAGGTCAGAAAGTGAAAATTGAGGCCGCTTCGGGGAATATAAAGAGCAGAATGGTAGCACTGTTGAAAGGGCATGTGGATACCTTCGCCTGGTCGTGACAGGATATGCCAGGTCGGGTACCAATGTCGTTGTGCGCAAGCTACCATGGGGAGAAGAATGTCCTCTAGTGAAACAGAACGCCGGTGCCATGTATCAGAGTGACTTTGTTTCATGATATGATTCATCGTGGAATCAAATGCTATGTTAATGACATGATAGCAAAGTCCCAAGCAGAAGAGGGGCATCTGGTGGATCTGAGGACAAGTTGTTTGACCGGTTGAGACAACTCAAATTGAGGTTGAGTCCGAATCAGTGCACTTGTGGAGTGCTGTCCGGTAAGTTGCTAAGGCTTATTGGGAACGAGAGAGGAATCGAGGTCGATCCTGAAAAAAAAAAAGAGAAAAAAGGAAAAAAGAAGAAGAAAAAAAGAAAAGAAAAATCAACGCCAGAAATGCCTGAACCGAAAAAGAGATCAAACGGTCAGGTAGGATAATGATTGCCAGAGGGCATTTGAAAAACAAAAAGAATAAGTTGCAGGAACCTCTGATTCTGATGCTTCCCATGGGGACGGTTGTTAATTCTGTACTTGACAGCCTTCGAGGGGTCTACGAGGTGTGTATTGGGTCAGCGTGACGAGTCTTGTCGAAAAGAGCATGCAATTTACCTTAGCAAAAAGTTTATCGACTGTGAAACAATACACTCACTGCTCGAGAAAACTTGATGTACTTTGGCATAGGCTACTCGCCGACTAAGACAGTATATGCTGGTTCATACCACTTTGTGGACTTCCAAGATGGATTCGATCAAGTATGTGCTTGAGAAGCCAGCATTGACCGGACGGGTTGTGAGAGGGCAAATGATTTTGATTGAGTGTACTGTTTGAGTACTTCGCCCAGCAACCCATGGAGTATTATCAACCAAGGAAGTTTGAGGTCCCTGATGAGGACATCTCGAGGTGCTCAGATCGAAAGATTGTGAGGAACCGATCCCGGAGGAGGGGCCTGACCTTGAATCCGAACGGATTCTGATGTCTGATGGGGAGTTTAAAGTGGATGAGTTAGCGTTTCCCGAATAACATTTGAACGCACCAACGATGGTGGCTGAGTAGGAAGCTTGTATCCTGGGTTTGGTGCGTGCATCTACCGGGGCAACGCCTTTCTCACTCAGGTATGGAGTGGTTATCTACTGAAGTCTAGGTCCCATCGTGGAGAGCCTTATTGGATATAAAATTGAAAAAGGCTGAGTGAATAAGGACTCGGTATGACGCATGGAGCCTGATTGAGAAAGAAAGTCTGGCCGTTACTTGTCATGGGGCAGTTGTACCCAGTGAGTGAAGTGTGTGGTTGACCGAAAAGTGAGACCTCGTGCGTACCACGTGGAAGAGTTATTGTTGAAAAGGATCCTTCCTCCTCAATGATCATGGGGCAAATGGATAAACAGTTATGAATGTCCATTCGTGGTCAAGAAGGTTGTCTCTAAACAGAGCCTTGTTGTTAACAACCACGGATGACGAATTTTCCATCCCTTGTGAATGCGGACGCAGTTAAAAGATACTTCGTAAAAGAGACCCGCTGGACAAAAAGAATAAAATAGTCCAGGCAAAAAAGGGCATCCCGGCGAACCAAGAGAAAAAGAGAAAAGGTTCGGGCAAAAGCTAGGGATAAGAAAAGAAAAGAACTGTGCACCCGGCAAGTCGAAAACCCCACAAGGGCGACTTGGGCAAAAAAAGGGTATCCCGGTGGACTGAAAACCCGAAAGGGCGGTCCAGGCAAAAGAGAGATTGAAACGAACAACTGCGTCCAGCATGATCGTTTGTGCTTTGGATATGACTCGGATAATCTCAGACAGAGATCGATCGGAAGCGTCTTGTTCAGAAGGCAAAAAGTGCGGAAAGTCTTGAGGACATATGAGGTGTAACCAAGTTGGAACCCGATGAGATCACGGTTTCCCATTGCCATTAGGATAGGTTTTTCCTTTTGTGCGCAATCACCTCTTTCCAGGGATTGCTTCCTGTGTGTTGCTCGGTTCTGAGCTACCTTTTTTTTGTTTCTGTTAATAAATGCATGTTCAGTCAAATAGTTTTGTTTTTGTTTTCATTACCGCTTTGATTACGAAAACATCCGTTTTCTTTTGATAAGAATATTTGCATTTTGAAACATGGAGATCCCTTCCGATGCATGCTTATAAGATTGAAATCTGGAAACCTTATTCGGAAGTTTGAGTGACCTAGGTGTTGAAATATGGGGCACGCCTGGGGCACGCTTTTATCTAACGATCTCTTGTGTAGGTATTGTTAGATGACTTCATTCACTGGTAGGTTGTGATATGAACCCTTTTGAGAAAAAAGATCCCTGCAGAGCCTGACCAGGGGCAAGGGATAGACGAACAGTGAAAGGACGGTGAAGGATTACGACGGCGATCCTGGAAGAATAATCAAGAAGACTCTTCAAAGTCTGAGGACTGGGAAATTTGTATGAATCCCAGAAGTTCGATCCCCGTAAAGTACGGAGTAGTCGGGAATACAAGGTGATAAATCATAAAAGTCCGGACGAGTCTGGGAGTTCTCTAAGGTGGAAAGCCGACACTGTAGTTGGATGATGAATGCCAATGTTCGGCGAATCGACAGGTGTTCCGTGTCAAAAAGGCCGTATCTCCCCAGGGGGTCTGAAAGTATTATTTCCCTAGCCGATTCGAGATCGGTGTCTCCTCAGTGAGCTTGAAGGTTGCCATATCCCCAGTGGAGGCGTCGATGGGTGGTTTGTTCCTAAGAGTTGAGGATGTATCTCCAGCGTGGTTGTGAACGCTTACCCCCGGCGAGGTTGTGGATGTCTATCCCCAGCGTGGCCTAGTATATTACTTCCTCAGCAGAGTGGTATAGGCCTTTTCCCAACAGAGTTATGCATTTCCCCATCAGGGTGTGGAGTGTTTTCCCCTAGTGGATCTCCCTAGCAGAGGGTTTGTGTTGATGGTTTTCCCCCTAGCAAGGTCCCCGAGCGGATCGAGTCCGATGAGATCATCCCCAGTAGAGATAAGCATTGTTTGCTTCCCTTAGCAGGGTAATCCCCAAGCGGTTCGAGTTCGATGGAGGTCATCCTCAGCAAGGGTTGTCTTTCCCCAGTAGGGTGGAAATTGCTGTGGTATTGAAATCTTCAGCAGAGTTCCTGGAGCTCCCCGGTGTTGTCTCTAGAGGAGATGTGTTTTATGCATTCATCATTTAGATAAGCATAGCATATTGCATCATTAGTGCGCAGCATTTCTATGATCATGGGGCATTGCGCTAAAAAAAAACTCATGCATCAGCATTGCAAACATATCCATTAGCCCAAGGCCGTGGTGACCATCCGAGATTGGGTTGTCGGAAAGAGTTTAGCATCGCGCAATTGGATTGATTTCAGAATTGGGTTCCCCAGCATGGTTGAGAGGTTGGTGTTTTCCCAACAAGTGACTCCTTAGTGGAGCGGGTATCCCCAGCAGTGTTACTCCCCATAATTGGTAGCATCTTGCAATCTTGGATTATTTCCCCTAGCAGATGCAGGTGTGTCTGATCTCTCCATATAGACTCGACCCCTTAGGCAGAAAGTGTCTGTCATTTCCTTCTGCGCTCCCCACTGAGTTATATCCTCGTGGATGGCGGTTGTTTCCGTTCCCTCCTTACACATAACGGGATGGGTTTTCCCCATTGAGATCTTTCCTCATTAGGATGAGTCTTGATTCAGTATGCCTTTTTGGATCGATCCTAAACTGGCTTCCTTGTGGCTGTCTCTTGTGCTTCCCTGTGGTATAAATGAATAGTTGCTCACTAACCGACACTCATTCATCTTATCCTCAGTGGAATTTGTTGGCTTCTACCTACGAACCGGTAGTTGTAAGTCCGATCTTTGTGGTTTTCTACCTACTAACCGGTAGTTATAAATCCCAGTTTCATCCCCTAGCAGAGGTAACCTTTGTGGTTCATTCTGGTTGTTGGCGGATTTTGCGGTCTTCTACCTACTACCCGGTAGTTGTAAATCCTTTTTTCTCACTCTGTCTCTCAGCAGACTATTTGTTGGCCTCTGCCTACAAACCAGCAGTTGTAAGTCCTATCTTTGTGGTCTTCTACCTACTAACCGGTAGATATGAATCCTCTGTTCTCCCCTTGGTGGTGTCAACCTTTGTGCTCATCCTATTGATGACGGTTACTGTTCCGTGGTTTTCTGCCTACAAAACGGTAGATGTAATCCCCTCTTTGTGGTTATCATTATCCAGTTTCGGTATTGATATTCCTTTCACCTTTCGGATATTCGCTCCGAGTAAGCAACTTTATCCCCAGCGGGTCCTCTTTCATTCACCGTTTGCTGGTAATGTTTGTGGTTTCCCCTTTTGATTGGTCATCTTTGCATACCTAGTCCTAGTATCCCGATGCCTTTCTTTTTCGGTTGATTTATCCATTTAACAACCTACAACCCGGTTATGGATAATCTTCCATGCGAGTGTATTATCTACGTTTTGACGGCTATAGATAATATATCTCATACGCTCTTGGGTCGAAGTTTTGTCCTCCCCAGTCGAGTAAGATTCGTATTCCTTATGGAATCGAATGTCCATCCTTTAATAAGTTTGTTGTCGCTCTCTTCAGGATGATGTCGGTCGATCTATCCATTTAACAACCTACAAACCGGTTATGGATAATCTTCCATGTGAGTATCTTATCTACGTTTTGACGGCTATAGATGATATATCTCATGCGCTCTTTGGTTGAACCTTTTGTTTGTTCCCCAACTGAGTAAGATTCGCATTCCTTGTGGAATCGAATGTCCGTCCTTTAACAAGATTGCTTTTCTAGCCCTCTTCAGGATGATGAGTGTTTTGGAACACAAACCAATTCGCGTTTTGGTAGGCCACCTTTTTCATGCCTACAACCCGGCATCCTTGGTGTTCCTTCCTGGCTGCTCCCTGTCGTGACCTTGATCCCCAGTGAGCTACCTCTCTGTTGGTTTCGATAAACGTCGAGTTTTTCCTATGCGTCCGTTTACGTATGGCTGTACCCTTCCCCAGTGTTTACCTCTTCGTTGGTTTCGATAAACGTCGAGTTTTTCCTAGTCGTCCATTGACGTCTAGTTGTCTCTTCCCCAGTAGGGTTACCTCTCCGTTGGTTTCGATAAACATCGAGTTTTTCCTATTCGTCCGTTGGCGAATAGTTGTATCTCAGTTTTCCCAGCATCCTTTGATGTCTGTCTCCTTCTCCGTTGGTGTCGATAAACGTCGAGCTTCTCCCTTTCGTCCGTTGACGTCTGGTCGAGTCTTCCCAGTCATTCATTAATGTCTGGTTACCTCTCCGTTGGTTTCGGTAAACGTTGAGTTTTTCCTATGCGTCCGTTGACGTTTATATGTATTATCCCCCACAGTTCATCCGCTGATGTCTGTTTACCTCTCCGTTGGTTTCGATAAACGTTGAGTTTTTCCCAATCGTCCATTGACGTTTGGTTGTGATTAGCTTTTCCCCAGTAAGTCTCCTTCTCCGTTGGTGTCGATAAACGTCGAGCTTCTCCTTCTCCGTTGGTGTCGATAAACGTCGAGCTTCTCCCTTTCGTCTGTTGACGTCTGGTCGAGTCTTCTCCTTCTCCGTTGGTGTCGATAAACGTCGAGCTTCTCCCGTTCGTCCGTTGACGTCTGGTCGAGTCTTCCCATTCATTCATTAATGTCTGGTTACCTCTCCGTTGGTTTCGATAAACGTCGAGTTTTTCCTAGTTGTCTGTTGACATCTAGATGTATTTCTTTCTCCCTTTCGTCCGTTGACGTCTGGTCGAGTCTTTCCAGTCATCCGTTGATGTCTGTTACCTCTCCGTTGGTTTCGATAAACGTCGAGTTTTTCCTAGTTGTCCGTTGACATCTAGATGTATTTCTTTCTCCCTTTCGTTCGTTGACGTCTGGTCGAGCTTCTCCTTCTCCGTTGGTGTCGATAAACGTCGAGCTTCTCCCGTTCGTCCGTTGACGTCCGGTCGAGTCTTCCCATTCATCTGTTGATGTCTGGTCACCTCTCCGTTGGTTTTGGTAAACGTCGAGTTTTTCCTGGTCACCCCGAGTAGAGTCACCTCTCCGTTGGTCTTGGTAAACGTTGACTTTTTCCCACTACGTCCGCTGACGTATGGTTGTATCCCCCTTCCAGTCATCCGTTGATGTCTGTTACCTCTCCGTTGGTTTCGATAAACGTCGAGTTTTTCCTAGTCGTCCGTTGACGTCTAGTTGTGATTTCTTTCCCCATTCATCGTCTTGTGATGTCTGGATGTGGCTGTACCCTTTGAAAAAACCCCAAAATCCCCAGTAATAAATATCAGATCCCAGTGGACGTTTCCGTTGGTGGATCCCTACATTGTGCAAATTTCTACGGTTCTTGGTATTCAATCCCTGTTTACCCTGAAAGTCTGGCAGCCGTTGCTCTTATCCATTCGGGTTCCCAGTTGATTGAATAGGGGCAGCTGTAGCACCTCAAATTTGCACCTCCCATTTTGTACATTCATTTTCATGTTTAGGTCATTAACATTACATTGTCCACTGCATAGCATTGCATTGTCCATTGCCCAAGTGCAAAGTCATTAGTCAAGACTGGTCAGGAGATCCAGTTGTGCAAGCAAGCAAGTGCATTTCCTATTGAAGCAAAGCCCTAGGGTTGGTTCATAAAGTTCATATGACCTAGGGATCATTTTGAAGAGGTTTGGCCAAAGGTTGGATGCTCAAAGCTCATCAGTCATTGCACAATGCATCTGAAACCCTTGAAAGTCAACTAAAGTCAACTGTGCATATAATCATGGATTTGAAGGTGGGAGATGGTTAGAGAGGCTTCATTCATGTCCATACAAGTCTCATTTGACATTTCAAACATCAACAATGGAGAATTTGAGGTCAGATGAAAAGTTTCCAAAAATAGTAAGTGACCTGTAATTTGAAATTGCCAAAAATGGAAAGGTTTTCTCCTCAAGTTTACATCATCAAGGAAGCTTCAAATGAAATTTTGTCCAACATAAAAGTTGAAGATCTTGTTCTCCCATTTTCAAAAAGTCCAAGAACATGAATTTCTCATGTATGGTTGAAACGTTATGGATCAATCTTTGCCAAGAAAATTTGAACTTCACAAGGGGATAACTTTCACACCAAAAGGCCAAATGAAGTGGGATTTTTTTGCTACATTCTTGTTTTAACATGAGCTATCCAAACCATGCATTACATTTCATCAATTCTCATCACAAAAATATTGCATTTTTCATTTGAATTTCATTTGAATTTGGAGGGAAAATTGCAATTTGAAAATTAGGCATTTTCCACACATTCCATCATGTACATTTGGCTCCAAATGGATTTTGTAAGTGATTTGGCACATGAATCGTGTACTGTAGCATCATTTTTCATGCATGTAAGGTGAATTGCACAATTTGGCATAACACCTTCATTTCACTAATACTCTTGCATTTGGCTAATTGAGATAAGGAGAATGATTAACAGACCATATATATTGCAAATCATAACAGAAAACACATTTAACATTCCATTTGGTTCAGATCTAGATCCAATTGCAAAATCTCACAAACTTTTTCTCTCAACTTTTCATCAAAATTCTCACAAACCTTGCCATTTCCTCGACTGAATCATCATCCACAATCATAATGGAGCTGGATTGAAGCAAGTATTCAAGGATTTTCGAGCTGGTTTGGAACTGTTGGAGTTGTGCATCACCAATGGCAGTTGGATTTTCTGCAAGAATCGTGCAAGATTGAGCTCTCAGCATTTATCCATTCCATCATATAGGAGTTGAGGATCAACTGTTTCTGCATTTCAGAGCTTGAATCCACTTGTTTTACTTCTGCACTTCCAACAAGGTGAGATCCCGAATGTCACGATTCATGCAATTATCATGTGCTTATGGTAGATCCTTCCATGCTGATTATGCTGCACTTTAGATCTTTAAATTTCATCAAGAAATGAGCAAGATATGTTGAATATAAGATTGATGTACAAAACTTCTTTTGCTCGATCCAAGCTTGTTAGTGAAAATTAGGTTAAATTGATCATTGATTGTTGATGTGCTTGGAAGGATGAATCTAATAATATAACGCTTGTCCATTTCTGTGACAATTTGTTCTTGAGCCTGGAATTGATGATGAACTCGTCTGAATGTTGTTGAAAATTTTCCAGAAATCCATTTTTGATCTTTCAGAACCCTTGCCTTACGTTTCGCTGGTGTTTGTGGTTAGCGCGTTTCTGATTGGCTCATGGGGACTCCATGCAGCGCGTATCATTGGCCAGGCGAGAAGTTGACTTCGGTTGACTGCCAGCACATTAATGAAACGACTGTGTTTCATGTGATGGCACCTCAATTTGAAATTGGACACAGATCGATCCTTGGCTCAGCTGTTTTCATTATTGCCTTTGCATTTTTATTACATGCCATTTCATGCTAGTTCTTCATGTGATTTTTATTTTTTCATTCAATTCAAAAATCCATATCTCCATGAATATTAATCCAATTGAGCTGGGATTTTTTGCATGATGATCCTCATGATGTCTAGTATGTTTTGATGATTTTTTCAGAAACTGTGCACGCATGGATTTTTAGTTTTGGCTAGGAATTGTGTGTACATATGTTTTCTTGACATGCTTTGCCATTTTGATTGTGAAATGATGAGATTTTATCCAACATTCTTGAAATTTTGCATCCTTAGAATAGACATCCTAATGGTCATTTTGGTATAGAGTTTGCATTTTTCTCATTTCTGGTTGTGGAGATATGCTGTGGTTAATGTAGGTGTGACAATGTGTGTCACACCATTGCTTGCTCAACTTGTGGATTTTCTTTACCATGCCAATTCAATGCCAATTAGTCTGATTTTTGCATGATGCTACTTCTGGATGTTAAGTTTGATCATGAATTTTGGTAGAATTTTTGAATGCATTTCCAATTTGTTTGAGATTTTCCTTGCTGGCTTGTCATTTGTGGACTTTTTGATAGTCATGAACTTAGATGATTTGTGAAATGCTGGTTGTGTATCATATGAACTTGAAATTTTGCACATGTATTCTAGACACTTTGAAGTTTGCGATGGCTTTGGTTTGGGACATTTATCATGTATGGATTCTGTTTTAGGCTTGTGTGAAGTTGATGCATCCATTTGTGCCCTGATTGAGCTTGTTTGTGCATACCTTGCCTTATGGAATTTGTTTGCCATACTTCCACTTGTCCAAATGCCTTGAATTTTGGTGTGTAGATCATGTTGGGTGTGCTGTTTAGCCATGATTTTTCTTGAGATTTATTGAATCATTTTTGAGTTGATGTGAATTGGTTCATTCTGTTTGCTTCTATGAGCTTTGAACTTGCATGCCTTGCCATGATTTCTTTGTGAAATGAAATTGGTTGATGATATGAATAGGAGATCACTTGGATGATGTTCTTAATTGATTGAGCTTGCTTCATGCCAATTTTCATGTTCTGTTTTGAATTATTTCTCCCTCTTTGACCCTAGGCCTTGTCCTAGTGGTTAGTGCTTATGTTTGAGTTGTGTTTTCAGGACAAGAAGCATATGGCCTTGAGGAGTGTGACTCATTTGCTCATTTGGATTAATATTTGATTGATGTTGATTAACATTAAGTTGTTTTGTAGGTGGATTAGCTCCTTTGAGTTGAGCTTGTGCTTTGCTTGATGCAATGCTTGTTGTCTGTTTGTACAGTTAACTGTTGACTTTTAGTCTATCTATTTGACTTTTTGAGTTGTGTATTGACTGAGTTAGATTGTTTTCAGGTACATTAGTTGCTATAGTTCATTGTGAACTTGCTTTTGCTGTTGCTTGGTTGCTTAACCAATTTGAGGTATAATGTCTCTGACTCCATGTAGTCTGGAGGACCTGGCCTGTTATTGGGTCAGGCACCTGTCTGAAGTCCTCCTTAAGAGGCAATGCTTGTGATTGTTTATATTTGTGCCAAGCAGGAAAAGACCTTTGATAAGGCAATTGGCAGATACAAGAGATGTGCAATCCATCTCCTGCTATTCAGTTGAGTCATCCCTTTGCTCACACAACTGGTGTTGATGCATTGTGGATATTAACCCAAGATCCATGTTGAGTCAGCCATAAGTGTAGAAGGGTTCCAACTTTTTGAACCCACACTTTCATCTGTCTAAAGCTCTCCCAGGCCAGGGATAAGAGCTGTGAGGCACACCCCTCACTTCCTATTTCATCTGCTTCACCCTAACTCTCAATGTTAGGGTTAAGAGCTAACATCACCCGATTCCAGTTGGCTTGTGTTTCACAGCCTAACCCTTGTGTGAACCCACTTTGTGTGTATATAGTGTGTGCTATTTGTGATTGTTTGCTTTGACTGTGTTGTTTAGGATAGCTTGCTCCCTGTGCAAGTTAGATAGCAACCTTAACTTAGGGATGATATGCATGATAACATCTAGGCTCGAGTCGTAGTCTCCCTAGTTGTGTCTCCCTTTGTATCTGGTTAGGCTAGTCCTTTGTCCCTGCGTAGGGGAACTACGTCGCCCTGATCCTCATACCAGATGAGGTACGTAGGCAGGAGATGAGCTGATCTCTTCGAGCGCCCTTTTGTTTTGTTTGTGTGAGTTGTTTCTCCTTTTCTGGTTGGAGTCCGATGTAAGTTCAGCGATTGGCATTCGGTTTCCAGTTTCTTTGTTTGGAGTCTGACGTAAGTCCAGCGATTGGCAGTTGGTTTCCTGCGTGTGTGCGTTTGTTGGTTCGGAGTCTGATGTAAGTCCAGCGATTGGCATTCGGTTTCCATGTTTGCCTGTTTGTGTGGAGTCTGACATAAGTCCAGCGATTGGCAGTCGGTTTCTTGTGTGGTTTTGATTGGCGTGCGTTAGCCGAGCTACGAGTGCTCTGATTCTTCTTTAGTCCGAGAAGATACGTATGCATAGGATGCGACATCCTAGCGAGCACGTTTTCCCCTAGTCCGAACTACATCGACTCTGATGTTTGTGCCTGACGGACTACGTAGGCCCAGGATGCGATATCCTGCCGAGTCAGTTTCTTTTGTTTTCCGTGTCTCTTTTCAGCCAGTGTTTGATGTTTGTTTGAGCAGTGTTTTTTAGCAACCTTTATCCTTCCTTTTGTGCGTGGATCCCGTCGAGTACGACAGATGCGTAGGGGTGCTAATACCTTCCCTTCGCATAACTGACTCCCGATCCCATTCTCTTTGGTCGCGAGACCATGTCTTTCCCAGGTTTACTTCGAGCGTTTCCTTTCCCTCTCTTGGGATAAATAACGCACGGTGGCGGCTATGTTGTTTTGTTTTCCCGCCGGTTTTTCGCGTAATGCGACAAGAGGTAGAAGGTGAATTTCATGAGACCCTATGTCAGGCCTTTGAGGCAGTTCAGATCAAGGACGCAGCTCCAGTGGAAGAGGTTAAAGCAGGTGCCTCTATCTCATCCTTCAAGCAGGCACAGGCCTTGGTAGATTCAGGTGTTGCTCCCGGTTGGGGACGTCTGGTGGAGTTACCGATGAAAGGAGACAAGTTCGGGATTGGGTATTGTAGCGGTGTATTCGTCGCTATATGATTTATTGATTAAACCATAAGCAAAGTATACAAAGATTTCGAGTCGCCACCGCACTTTTATTTATCCAAAGGACTGGCTAAAAAGCGAACAAAAGCCTAAGAAGTTTTACACGTAGAAAACTAATAAAAAGATCAGAGAGTCTGGGTAAGGGGTAAATTACGCAATGGGAAGGTGTTAGGCACCCACTACGTCCTAGGTACTCCTAGGGAGCCCTTTTCACACTTGTTGTATAAAATTGTTATTTGTTTTTGACATAAATATTGTGCAAACATGATTGGGATGATGAGAAAAGAATATACAATTTTATTATTGGGTTTGAACGGATGAACCCGTTGCCTACGTACCTTCCATCAAAGGTAAGGATCAAAACGCCGTAGTTCGGCTAAAAGATTTTCAAAAGTTAGTGGATTCAATTTTAAACACAAGCCCTAAGGTCTTACGTTATCCACGGGAGAAAACTCAACCTTATACAAACAACAAGTCCACCATGTGAGAACAGCTTCAACTTGCTAGTGAGGGGTTAACCCTATAATAAGCAAGGAAGACTTACAATTCAATCAACTAAGGACAAATAGGTGAGATTGACATCAACCAACTAAGATAAATCAAACCTATAGCTCATATATGAAAACTTAACAAGAATGGACAAAGCCACAAAAACATTGAATGGGTGAAATTAATTGACTGATTATGAAAGTAGAGTCAAAGTATGATTAAGATTAATTCAAAGAAGTATTATGAAATGGAGTTTGAAAAAAGGTCAAGGACTTGAGTCCAGGTTTTTAATTTGAAAACATGAAGATGTTTGCACAATATCTATCTCAAGTTTTAAAAGTAAGGTGTGAAAAGGTTTAAGACATAATGGGGATGAATGGATGAGGATGGATTGTAAAACTTCTTAGAAAGTTCACCTCTTGAGATCATATAGAAGATGATTCAAGTGTGTCCTTTGGAATGGGCAATAAGCAATAATAAAGTAAGCAAAAAAATGATACCGGATGCCACTCAATGGTCTTACTCCAATCTCACAACCAAAAGCGGATACCGGATACCAATAGATGGATTTACACCAATCTCCTAAACCAGAAATGGATATCAGAGGCCACTCAATGGACTTATACTAATCTCCTCAACAAAGAAAAAGAAGGAAAGTGGATACCGGATGCCAATCTATCTGGACTTATACCAATCTCCAACAAAGAAAGCAAACACTTGGATGTCAGATGCCAATTTATCAGGACTTATTCTAACCTCCAACATATGATCACAGGAACACAAATGCCAAATTACACGGACTTACAATTGTATCCTCACATACAATCAAACAATGCAACATATGATCACAAGAAAGCAAATGCCAACTTACAGGGGTTTACAATTGCATCCTCACATACAATCAAAACAAATGCATCAAGCAAAGATAAGATGAGTGGCCAATGCAATGGTCTTATACTCACTTCCACATCATAGGAACAAATAGCCAATGAATGGTCTTACAATTGTCCTCAATGGGCAAACAACAATGATAATGTCACAAAGACAAATGAGATGATCATGCACTAATGAGCAATTAATGATGATAGATGCATAAAGCATACAAGCAAACATGTGCATATGAAGCAAACAATCAATCAATGAAAGCATTCAGCACACACTATAACCAAACAAGGAGGCTCATACAAAAGGGTTAGGCATTGAAGCCAACTGAATAGGGTTAATGGTGCTCTTAACCTTGCCATTGAGGGGCTAAGGTGAAGCAGATGAAAGGATATGGGGGGTGTGCCTCATTGCTCTTATCCCTGGTCAGGGAGAGCATTTGAATATCAGAAGGTGTGGGAGTTCAGAAAGATGGAACTCTCTCCACAGATTTAGACTCTATAGATCTTGGGTTAAGATCTCAATGCTACAACCATGTAATGGGAGCAAGGAGAAGACTCACAAAATAGTAGGAGATAGGTTGCTTATCTCTTGGATTCTACCAATTGCCTTATTTGAAGGACTTTTCCTGCTTGGGACAAATGTAAACACACACAAGCATTGCCTCTTAAGGAGGACTTCAGACAGTTGCCTGGCCAAATAACAGGCCAGGTCTTCCAGACTACATGAAGAAAAGGGATTATACCTCAATGCAAATTTCTATAAAAGCAAAGCAAAGCAAGTTCTTAAAGAACTAAGCAACTAAAGGTACCTGAAATAGTCAAACAGAATCAGTATACAACTCAAAGTTTAAATCAAAAGGAGATAAAATCAACAATCAACACAATTGATTAAAAGGTGCAATGCACAAGGCTCAAAGCTTATGAGCCAAGCAACCTACAAAAACGAACATGTTAGTCATGATAAACAATCAAGCTTAATCAGATTTGTATGATCTCTTTGAAGCAATGTTGCTTAACCTGAAAACATGAACTCAAACATGAGCAACAGGACCACTAGGACAAGCCTAGGGTCAAAAGGGGATGAGAAAGTCAAAACAGCAAGTGATATCCAATCAAAATCAATTTTAAACAATCAAGAAGCAAACTCAATTGGTTTCATGTTCATATCATTCATCATCATGATTTCATAAACAAATTAGGTCAAGGCATGGCATATAGAAGCTCATAGAAGTCAACAGCAAGACCCAAACCAAAACCAATCATAAACAATTCCAAAAATCATCAAATAATTCATGATCAATCATAATCCATAACATGACATGCATATCAAATTTCAACTCATTTGGATCAAGGGAAGATGGGAAATGAAAATCATAAAGGCAAGGCAAGTTTAAGCATGCTCAAAGAAGTCAACCAAACATGTATCAACTTCAAAAAATCATAAATCAGTGATAACATATGAGAAATGAATGGGATCAACACCATGGCAAAGCTTAAGATGTCTACTAATCACATGTCCAATTTCAAGTTCATTCAATTAAGCATGAGAATTTCACAAATGAAATGGGAACATGTATCACAAAGGGTCAACATATGACCAAACAGGGGAGAAAAATCTCAAACAATTAGGAAATGCCACAAATAATTCCAAGAAAAATCACATGTAAACTAGACATCCAAGAGTTAATTCATGCAAAAGTTCAAAGCAATTGGAGTTCAAGAAGCATGGTAATGAAAATCATCAAGTGAGACATCAATGGTGTGACACAAATTGTCACACCCTAATTCAAAAAATCATAACTCACAAACCAGAGATTATAAATTCATAAACACTATGCCAAAATCACCATGAATGTGTCTAGTTTAAGCACAAAAAATTTGGAAGCCATTGGATAAAGCATCATCATTTCACAAATGTTTTGGCAAAGTGTACAAAATATGAGCACATGTCATAAACCCTAGCACCATTTAAAATTCACTCATGCACAAATTCTGGAAAAAATATGATTAAAAACTAGAGATTATGATGAACAATATGCAAAAAAATCTCATGAAATTTGGATGAAAAATGATGAACTTATGAATTTTGTAAGTTTGGATATCAAAATGAAATAAAAATTAAAAGTGAAAATGATTTAATTAATTAATGTGACACGGAGTGGCAAAACGGTAATTAAGGGCTCCCTTAAGTGAAACGCACCATTTCACTTAAGGAGGTGGCAGCCAGCGATTCGTTACATGGGACAGAAACACAAAAACCATGCAAGGCCACGGGTTTGGAGATCAAACAACATTCTGGGATTGGGTTTTTTAGGGTTTTAATGGAACAGTGATTTGTTCAAGAACACGAAGAACAAACTTCCCAGAAATTTGAAAAGAACACATCATTCGAACCATCTAAACATGTACAAGCACAATCCAACCTTAATTTCTAACAAATCGAGCTAATCAACACGAATCATGCAAAAACATATTTCAACATCAATCTTTAAAACAGCATAACTTTCAGAATAGCCAACCATTTTCAATGATTTAAGTTTCAGAATGACCAGCATAGCAAGCTCTATCATAAGCATGGCATGATTTAGCAAATGGTGAAGGTCGAAAACTTACCAAATCTGAAGCACAGTCGTGATGCAGCTGCTGTTTGGTTGTTTTTGCTCGAAACAGATGTACATGAAGGTCCCAGATGATGAATGAGTGAAGGGTTCTAGCTCAACAAAGCTTAAGAATTCTCCAAACCAACTCTGCCATTGATGAGTTCTTGATGAAGCAGCTGCAATTCCCTTGCTCACAGTTAAGAAATGGTGCTCAAAATTGCTTCCAAAGTGATGGTAAATGATGAGGCAACCAAGCAAGAATCGTGTGCTTTACAGTTTTTTCAAGAAAAGTTCAAAATGCACAAATGAGAAAATGAGAGAACAAGGTTTTTTCTGTTTGGGATGTTGGCTGCTAGGGCTTCTTTCAGCAGAAAATGATCTATTTGTATGCTGTTTTAGGTTGGTTAATCATGGTTAGTTGAAATGTAATCACAATTGGCACAAAATGACATGTTTTTGCTAATTAGTGAATTTCACTCAAATGGTGAGGTGCAAGAGCCATGGCTGCGAAATTGGGCCTAAAACACATTCCAAATAAGTTTTCTGAACATTCTCAATTGGCAAAAGTGATTGAAAATGGTTATTTTGAAAAGTCAATTTTTTACTTCACTTGAAATAATTCAAGTTACTTCCAAAAGTGCCATTTTGATTGGTGATGTTTTGGTGAATGGTGATGACATATTTGGAAAGAGGGGATCAAATGTGACTTGTTGCAAAAAACCCCACCCAATTTGGCCAAATGGTTTGGAAGATATGGCCTTTTGAAGTTCAAAAATTTTGGAGAATGATTTGATCATAACTTGCCAACCATACATGGGAATTGAGTGTTCTTGGACTTTTTGGAAATGGGAGAACAAGATCTTCAACTTTCATGTTGGGCACAAATTCATTTGAAGCTTGTATCATGATGTAAGTTTAGGATCAAGAAGTTTCCATTTTTGGCAAATTCCAATTACAGGTCAAGTTTCTATTTTTGGAAATTTCTTGTTTGACTTCAAATTCTTCCATGATGATGTTTGACATGATATATGGGGCTTATATGGACATGAATGAGATCTCTCAAACCAATTCCCATCATCAAATCACTGATTAAATGCACAGTTGACCAAAGGTTGACTTTCTAGGGTTTTGCTTGACTGAACCACCTTCTGATGAATTCCAAACCCTAATCACTTGAGATCTTGATTCCAAATGATAACACAACATATATGAACTCTTGATTATTGATCATGGTGCCCAAATTCTTCAAGAATGGCCACCATCCACTGTTAAATGGTTGATTTGACTGTTTGACTGATGATTGCTTCATCTGCAAGTAACATGGTTAGATGACAATATTTTTGTACTTTTGGTTAGTAAACATATGAAAAGCAAAGATATACAAATGCAAAACATGCTTGGTGATCAAGAACCACACTCACAAGGCAACCCACCCACTAGGAGGGAAGCTAGGGCATGCAATGATCCTTGAGGCCATGATATGATATGATATGGGCCATGAGGGATCTTAGGGCCAAAATTGGGGTCTTACAGGTATCAGCCAGCTCTAACTTCTAAAACTTCAGCGCCTCAAACTCGTCAGGGGCTGATCACTTTCTCCAGCGATGGCATCATTAAGTATGGCCAGATCTCTGCAATAAACGATGAAGATGGGGATAGTGACTGCGACATTGACAACTGGGTGCGTCCGAGGGTCCCGGGTGAAGTCATCAACAATTGGTCTTCTGAGGAGATTGTCCAAGTCACTCTTCTTGAAGAGTAATTTTTCTTGTTTGTTCATGCATGTCCAAGTATTACGTTCCGCCCAGAGCGTAATGACTCATTGTAGGGCTCATCTATGTGAATACCTGCATTTTTATCATAAATAAAGGACGTCTTTTTGCATTCAAATATTTTGTTCACTGTCTTTCTATTTTTGCAGTTTTCAAAAACCAAAAATCAAAAAATATTTGGCAATGTTTTGTTTAGTTTTCATTCACTGTTCACACTCATAAGCACATACCATTACTCATGCAGATGCACGTCACCGGATCCTATCGATAACAGTTCTGCTATGGCTCGCTTCGACTTCGAAAATCCAATCTTTCAAGCTGAAGAAGAGGGTGATGAAGACTGCGAACTCCCTGAAGAACTTTCCAGGCTGTTAAAATAGGAGGAAAGGGTCATTCAACCGCATCAAGAGTCTACTGAAGTGATTAATCTCGGCACCAAGAACGCCAAGAGAGAAATCAAGATACAGGTTACTTTGGAGGGTGATGTGAAGAAGGGGCTGATTGAACTACTACAAGAGTATGTTGACGTTTTGGCTTGGTCTTATCAGGACATGCCAGGGCTCGACACAGACATCGTGGTACACCGTTTGCCTCTCAAAGAGGATTGTCCTCCGGTCAAGCAGAAGCTCAGAAGAACGAGACCAGAGATGGCTGTCAAGATAAAGGAAGAAGTATAGAAGCAGTTGGATGCAGGATTTCTAGCAGTTACCAATTATCCGCCATGGGTTGCAAACATCGTTCCCGTACCTAAGAAGGATGGAAAGGTACAGATGTTTGTTGACTACCGGGATCTGAACAGATCTAGCCCTAAAGATGATTTCCCATTACCTCACATCGATGTTTTGGTGGATAACACGGCTCAGTTCTCGGTATTCTCCTTCATGGATGGCTTTTCTGGCTATAATCAAATTAAGATGGCACCAGAAGACATGGAGAAGACAACTTTCATAACCCCATGAGGCACCTTCTGCTACAAGGTGATGTCGTTTGGTCTAAAAAATGCTGGGGCAACATATCAACGGGCTATGGTAACTCTTTTCCATGATATGATTCATCATGAAATCGAGGTTTATGTGGATGATATGATTGCCAAGTCTCAGACAGAAGAAGAACATTTGGTGAATTTGCAGAAACTGTTTGAGCGTTTGAGGAAATTCAAGCTGAGGCTTAATCCGAACAAGTGTACTTTCGGGGTGAGATATGGAAAGCTGTTGGGTTTTATTGTTAGCGGAAAAGGGATTGAGGTGGATCCTGACAAGGTGAAAGCAATACAGGAAATGCCTGAGCCAAGAACGGAAAAACAAGTCAGTGGTTTCTTAGGGAGGTTGAACTACATTGCAAGGTTCATCTCTCACCTAACAGCCACGTGTGAGCCAATTTTCAAGTTGTTGAGAAAAGATCAGGCTATCAGGTGGAATGATGATTGTCAAAGGGCTTTCGAGAAGATAAAGGAGTATTTGCATAATCCTCCAATCCTTATGCCTCCAGCCCCAGGGAGACCGCTGATTATGTACTTGACAGTACTCGATAATTCCATGGGTTGTGTTCTCGGTCAACACGGCGAGACAGGTAGGAAAGAGCATGCCATCTACTACCTGAGTAAGAAATTCACAGACTACGAGTCAAGATACTCAATGCTTGAGAAGACATGTTGTGCACTTGCATGGACTGCTAAGCGATTGAGACAATACATGCTGACTCATACAACCTTACTGATCTCCAAGATGGATCCAGTCAAATACATATTCGAGAAGCCAGCTCTCACCGGAAGGGTTGCTCGTTGGCAAATGGTATTGAAAGAGTACGACATCCAGTATACATCCCAGAAAGCCATCAAAGGGAGTATTCTGTCAGACTATCTTGCTCAACAGCCGATTGAAGACTATGAGCCGATGCAGTTTGATTTTCCAGATGAAGACATCATGTTCCTCAAGATGAAAGACTGTGAAAAGCCAGTTGTTGAGGAGGGACCTGATCCAGATGAAAAGTGGACTTTAACGTTTGATGGGGCCGTCAATGCCAAGGGAAATGGAATTGGTGCTATCCTTACTACTCCGAAAGGTGCCCACATGCCTTTCACCACTCGTCTGACTTTCGAGTGCACCAATAATGAAGTTGAGTATGAGGCTTGTATCTTGGGTATTGAGCAAGCCATTGATTTGAGAATAAAGACTTTGGACATCTTCGGAGATTCAACTCTGGTGATCAATCAAGTGAATGGTGATTGGAATACTCTCCAGCCTACTCTGGTCCCCTACAGAGATTACACGAGAAGACTGTTGACTTTCTTCACAACAGTAAAGCTGTATCATATAACTCGTGATGAGAACCAGATGGCAGACGCTCTTGCTACTCTATCTTCCATGATCAAGGTGATTCGGTGGAACCATGCTCCCAGGATCGATGTTATGCGCCTTGACAGGGCCGCATATGTGTTTGTTGTTGAACTGGTAGTTGATGACAAGCCTTGGTACCACGACATCAAGTGCTTTCTGAAGAATCAAGAGTACCCTGCAGGGGCATCCAACAATGACAAAAAGACTTTGAGAAGATTGGCTGGCAGTTTCTTCTTGAACAAAGACGATGTGCTATATAAGAGGAACTTCGACATGGTTTTGCTCAGATGCGTGGATAGACACAAAACAGACATGTTAATGCAGGAAGTTCATGAAGGCTCCTTCGGTACACATGTCGGCGGACATGCAATGGCTAAGAAATTGTTGAGAGCGGGTTATTACTGGATGACCATGGAATCTGATTGTTTCAAATATGCTCGGAAGTGTCATAAATGCCAGATTTATGCTGATAAGATGCATGTGCCGCCAAATCCTCTGAATGTGATTTCTTCGCCGTAGCCGTTTTCTATGTGGGGCATTGATATGATTGGAAAGATTGAGTCGACTGCTTCCAATGGGCATCGCTTCATCCTTGTTCCCATCGACTATTTCACCAAGTGGGTCGAAGCAGCGTCATTTGCGAAGGTCACCAGACATGTGGTTGCCCGATTCATTAAGAAAGAGATCATTTATCGTTATGGGATTCCCGAAAGAATCATTACTGATAATGGTTCTAATCTCAATAAAAAAACGATGAAGGAGTTGTGCCAGAACTTCAACATTCAGCATCACAACTCTTCTCCTTATCGTCCTAAGATGAATGGTGTTGTTGAGGCAGCAAATACGAACATAAAGAAGATTATGCAAAAGATGGTCGTTACGTACAGAGATTGGCATGAGATGCTCCCCTTCGCCTTGCATGGGTACCGTACTTCAGTACGTACGTCGACCGGGGCAACCCCTTACTCCCTTGTGTATGGTATGGAAGCAGTCCTACCTATTGAAGTGGAGATTCCTTCTCTAAGAGTCCTGTTGGATGTCAAGTTAGATGAAGCTGAATGGATCCGGACAAGATTCAATGAGTTGAGTCTTATCGAAGAGAAGAGAATGACAGCCATTTGTCATGGGCAGTTGTATCAGAGTCGGATGAAGAGAGCCTTTGATCAGAAAGTGCGTCCTCGATGCTTCCAAGTCGGAGATTTAGTGTTGAAAAGGATCCTTCCTCCTCAGACAGATCATAGGGGAAAGTGGACTCATAACTATGAAGGACCATATATTGTCACTAAGATCTTTGATGGTGGAGCCTTCATGCTTGCAACTATGGATGGTGAAGACTTCATTTCCCCTGTGAACTCAGACGCAGTTAAAAAATACTTCGCATAAAATAGACCCGTTGGACGATAAAAGGAATAGTCCAGGCAAAAAATGGGCATCCCGACGAACCAAGAAAATGAAAAAGGTTCGGGAAAAAGTTAGGGATTTAAAAATGAAAAGATTGTACACCCGGTAAGTTGAAAACCTGAAAAGGCAACTTAGGCAAAAACGGGTATCCCGGTGGATTGAAAACCCGAAAGGGCGATCCAGGCAAAAGTTAGGGATTAAGCGAATGACTGTGTTCTGAGTAGTTCTGAATCTCATCTCGTGTTGATAACTGGAAACTTTTGAAGGATAGGAGACAGTCTAATCACCTTTTTCAGAAAGCTGGTCATTTGGAGGATCTTGAAGACAAGCGAGTCATAACAGAATTGGAACCCGATAGAAATCCATTTCACATTGCCATTAGATTAATTTCTGTTTTTATCTTTTGTGCGATTACCTCTTTCCAGGGATTGCTTCATGATGTAAATGCCTATTCAGAGGCCATTCAATCAATAAAATCATGTTATTCAGTATATCTCCGAATTCATTTTCATTTTTACTGTTTTGTTTGCAAAAATGACGTCCAAATTTTTGATAAACATTGCATCATGAAACATAAGAGCTTTACAGGTACACGCTCAATAAACATTTAAAATTGTTGTAAATTTTAAGTGCTTTGGATCGTCTATTAAGAACAGGTACACTCGGGGAATTTCCTTAAGGTTCCCAGTAGATGATCGCGATCGTTTTGCTTCAACAGTTGGTACCTGGTATCTTATCCCTGCAAAGCTGGTTCAAGCATTGGATTATGCAATCCCCAGCATTTTCTCACCACTGTACTCCCCCAAGCATGTGTTTCAGACTATTCACTCCCTAGTAGAGTTGACAGTGCCAGACTGTATATCCCCAGCGGAGTTGACAGTGCCAGACTGTATCTTCCCAGCAGAAGCAGTTGTTCTTCAGAGTTCGATGCCTGATCGATGATCTCGACGCCAGATCCATGGTCTCTTTCCTTGAAGCAGAATCTCGGTACCGTATCGGTGTTTGCTTCCCCTGCTGAGTCGTCTCTCTCGCAGATTTTGGTTGCCAGAACCACCGTCGCTTCCCTTAGCAGCACGCTTTCAGTGTCAGTCTCTCCCCGGTCAAAGTCTCGGTATTTTGTTATTGCCAGAACACCGCATGGCCGGTCATCTCCCCACAGAGTTCATTGTGTTGTGCATCTCCAACAGCAGTGCCAGGGTCCAGAAGATTATGATCATCTCCCCAGCAGAATTCCTTGCCTCGGCTTGGCATTCTCCCCAGCATTTTACATCCCTGCATGTAGAATCATATTGCATTGCATCCTCCCAAATCGCGTAGCATTTCCATTTTCATGGAGCATTACGCCATTGAAAAATTCAAACATACGCAGGTGAAGCATAAAACATTCTCGGTATCCCAAGTGATAAACAAGAAGCTTGTTTCCAGTACTCAGACTGAAGGATGTTCATGACGTATTATCCCCAGCATGGGTCGTTGGCCCACGTGCCGCCTCAATTATCATTTTCCTTATTTCTGCCGTTACTGACAGGCATGAAAAGTTTTCCGGTATTCAGACCGAAGTGGCATTCAGGCCAGTTTCCGGTATTCAGACCGAAGTGGCATTCAGGCCAATTTTCCGATATTCAGATCGAAGAAGTTTCCGACGTTCGGGTCGATGCAACCTGTGGCATTCAGGCCAATTTTCCGGTGTTCAGACCGAAGTGGCATTCAGGCCAATTTTCTGATATTCAGATCGAAGAAGTTTCCGACGTTCAGGTCGATGCAACTTGTGGCATTCAAGCCAATTTTCCGGTGTTCAGACCGAAGTGGCATTCAGGCCAATTTCCGGTATTCAGATTGAAGAAGTTTCTGACATTCAGGTCGATGCAACTTGTGGCATTCAGGCCAATTTTCCGGTATTCAGACCAAAGTGGCATTCAGGCCAATCTTCCGATATTCAGATCGAAGAAGTTTCCGACGTTCAAGTCGACGCAACTTGTGGCATTCAGGCCAATTTCCCGGTATTCAGGCCGATGTTAATAATCTCATATCTTCCGATGCTCAGATCAAAGTCATTTCTAGTATTCAGACTGATGAGCGGCATTTAGGCCAGGGTTATCTCTGTGTTACCATTTATTTTGGTATTCAGGCTAACATTCTCTTTTTTCGGTGTTTAGACCGACTCTCTCCGTACCAGATGGATTTCTTTGTTGATGCTCAGATCAAGATTCTCTATGACCATTTATTTTGGTATTCAGACCACCATTCTTTTTCGGTGTTCAGACCGATTCTCACCGTACTAGACAGATTCTTCTTTCAAGACCACCTCTTTTCCGATTCTGACAGGCATTGTTACTTTGCTTCACTTCAGTGTAAATTTCTGGGTTTTTATTGTATTCAATCCCTTGATACCTTGAAAGTGCGAAAGCCGTTGCTATCTTCCTTTCGGGTCTTCAGTTGATTGAATAGGGGCGACTGTAATACCCCAAAATTTACCCTTCATTTTTCTTGGAACATGGGAATGTGTTTCACATTGCATTAGCATCATACTAGGTCATACTCATTGCATACTGCATCAGTGACTTGGGAAATCAGGGTTTGATTGATCACTCCTTAACAGAAGGAGCCCACACAAAGAAAGACTAAGAATTGGACCTCATTTTCTATGTATACAAGTCTCAAGGGTCTCAAGGTGGTCCAGGTATCTTATGTTGGTCTACAGTTCATCAGTGGAATATTCAGAGCTCTCAGAGTGTGCATCTCCATTTAATCAGAAGTTGGGGTTTCATGGCTATCTGCAACAGGCAATATTTGGTTGGAAGTAAAGGGGGCTCATTCATGTCATGATTATAGAGGCATCTTGGCCTAAGAAGATCCACAATTATCACATAAAGATCCATTGGCAATCAGTGCAATCAGTTCCTAGTCATTTTTGCCCTAAAACTAGGGTTTGGTATAAAATCGGTTTATTTCTGATTCCTTGGGTGAAACTCTTTCCCATGGACCTCCATATGTCCACAAGGGTCTACATACAAAAAATCAACTCTTTATTTGAGCCAGAGGTGCTTCAATTGATCAATGGAATCGAGAATCAGACGGTTTGGGAAAAGTCAATTGTGGGGCCAGAAAAGTCAACTCCTAACATTTTGAAAGTGGAATCTCAAAATTCATGCCTAAGGGGCCTACATGTGAAATTTGATCAAGGTTGGATCATGGATTCATCATTTAATCAGGAGTTGGAAAAGTTACCAAATTTGGAAATAGTTGACTTTCCATTTAGGGCAAGTTTTTATGGTTTTTGCACCCACTTTAAGCCCATTTTCTACCATGATGCAAGCTCCACTTGAAAATTTCTCCAACATGAAAGTTGTTCCTCTTGTTCCAAGCTTTCTAGATATATAATTTTTTTTTCATTTAGATTAATGTTGAGAAAGTTGTGCTTGGTCAAAGTGAGACATTATTTTAGAACATTTCGAAAATTTTCTAAGTCCAAAATTTGCAAAATTTGTCAAGACTTTATGGCCAGATTCTTGCATTTTAAGGCATCTTTTGAAAATATTTTCTTCATGACAGTTGTACCTTGTTAGGTCCTCTTTCACATCCTTTTGGAATCATCCCATTTGGGTCATTGGTTTGAAAGATACACTCATCTAAAGTTGGTATCATAGACTGAATTTTTTGACAGCATTTAGGCCAAACTGGCCCAACCATTTTGCAGCTATGGAACCTGAACTTTATGGCCATTTTTCACCTCTTTCCACTCATCATTTCAACTTGTGTTCAACATGGAAAATGTTAAGCTCCATGCCATCTTTCTACTGTTTGCATTGCCTTGCCATTTGGTTACATACTCATCAAGTTACAAGGTGTTAAAGTCACCCTGTTGGACTATTTTTATGCTGCACAAGCCAAACCAAATTAGACCACAAAACCAACCAACACACTTTTGACCTCATTTGGCCATTTGCTTTATGTTCATTCACTTAAGTTTTGCTACATTTAGCCATTTCTTTTCACACCTCATTTTTGCACCTTTTGCACATAAACTCAAACAAACATTCCAAGCCCATTAGCCATCATTAAACCCTACATACTTAAACATTCTAAACCCTAATCTGAAAAGTGTTGGCTGCTATTTTCAAAGGAGGCAAGGCAAGAAAGAGATCCATTTCCATTTTCACAAGTTCTAAAATTTCTCAAAGCATAAAGTAGCATCTTTCTCTTTCCATTCCTCCAATACCAAGAGGCAGTGGACCTTGCATCCACTAGGTAAGCTCTAATCCATTCTCTTCCATGGCCTTGTTCATTTCATATCATGCTTGTTCATTACTTTTTTTTTCATGTTCACCATGCTTACTTCATGATTATTTTTTCATTATGCCAGGCTGTTTTCATGTTTATTTTCCATGTAAATAATATGTCATGTTTGTCTATGAAGCCCTCACCAAGAGGCATTGTGATGGAGCTTGAGTTTGTGTTGTGAAATTTTTGCCGTATCCGTGCATGAACCCCCCTTGTTGTTCTCTTTTCACCATGTTAAAGCCACTATTTTTAATGAAACAAGATACCATTGTGTTTTACTCATTTCGAACTTGAACTTTCGTTTTTACATCATCCCATTTCATGAACCATAGAGTGAGATATGTTGTGTAGAAGATGGAAGAATTTGGCCTGTTTTTTCGCGTTTCCAGCATGCATGTAGTGAGTCTTTTACGTTGCATGAGAGAGGGGCGACGTGTCAGCCTGTGATCCGTGCGATCGCATGCGCTGCTTTTCATCCCATCTGTCCAGCACTTTTTTGTCTTATATGACTTATGATTCCAGCGTGACCAATTGATTACATAGTGACATGCTTATTGTAAGACCCCAATTTTGTCCCTAAGATCCCTCATGGCATCATATCATAACATTGCATTGCCTCAAGGATCATTGGACATCTTGCTTCCTTCCCTGTGGGTGGGATGTCTTTGAGAGTGATTCTTGATCACCAAGCATTGCTTGCATTTGTATATCATTGCTTTTCTTTTAATCATTAACCAAAAGTGTACAAAAATATGTCATTAACCTTTGTTACTTGCAGCTTAAGCAATCAACAGTCAAGGCAATTCAAGTGAATCTTGTGTGCAAGAGATGAAGTTTCCATTAAGATATGGATCATGTGATCATTTCATTGAGCTTATTTGAGCTATAGGTTCATTTTGGAGTAAGTTCCCAAGTGGCAAAGGCCCCAAATTCATCAGAACATTTTCAGGTCATCTAAGGGCCTATGCAGTTAACTGAAAAGTCAACTGTGGGTTTTGAGAGTGGGAATTGAGTTTCTTCATCCCATTCATGTCCAAATCATGCTTATTCATCATTTAAAAGATCAAGGTTGAAGAATTTGAAGTCAAGTCAAAAGTTTCCAAAAATGGAAAGTGACCTATAATTTCAACTTTCCAAAAATGGCAAGTTTTTGATCCAACTTCAACTCAACTTTCCAACATCAAAGAAGCTTCAATTGAAATTTTGTCCAACATGAAATTTGAATATCTCTTTCTCCCATTTCCAAAAAGTCCAAAATCATGAGCATTTGATGAATGGTTGAGGAGATATGATCCAATCATTGCCAAGTGTGCATGGAACTTCAAATGCCCATATCTTTTGATTCAAAGCTCCAAATTGAGTGGTTCTTTTTGCAATATTCTTCTCTTGACCTCTAATTTCCAAATCATGCATCACATTACATAAAATCTCATCACATAATCACTTGCATATCCATGCTTTTTTTGGAGGGAAATTGCAAAATTCAAAAATGGTGCATTGTATGGACTTTCTACCATTGCCATTGAGTTTAAAAAAGGATTTTAAGTGAAAATGATCAAGGGATTGGTACTGTTCATGTGTAATTAGTACATGCACCATGCATTTTCAAAATTTTGCAAAACACCTTATTTTCATTAGCCAAGTTAATTATGGATTAGCAAGTTGATTAAGAAGGCATATATATACTAAATCATAACAGAATTTGAAGAAGGTTAATCACAATTCACATTTCTAGATCCAAAATTCTCTCTCCCTCCAAAATTTTCTTCCATTCATAATTCAATTTTTCTTCAAATAGCATTGCAATTTTACTTCATATTCTTGTTCCCTAGCTTTGATTTAGTGCAGATCAAGTGTTAGATTGTTGAATTCGTGCAAGAATTGTGCATAGCAAGCTCATGAAGATGAAGATGGAATTTCTGTTTTGAGCTAGATCTACACGTGTTCAAGCTTCCTTTTCTTCATCAAACATCATTTCAAGCATTGTAGAGTGGATTTGGATACTTCAAAGCTGTGGATCGTGCACTTCCAAGATTCTGCTCTTCAAGAGGTCAATTTTCGAACCTCTTAATTTTGAAATTCATGAACATATTTGTGTAGATCTTTGTTTCTTGAGAATTCTGAGCTAAAAATCGTGTGAAATGGTGCATTATTCCTTGAGTTATGCGCATTTGAAGTTTGAGATGCAAAAATGTTCATGCTCGACTCTCTTTGATCTTGATGTTTTAAGCTTAGATGTTTGTAGATCCTTGCTCACCAATGAAAGATCTTGCTAGTGATATAATTTTTGTTGATTTCTGGTGAAATCTGGAAAAATCTGGAAATTGTGCATGAACCTTCATGAACATTCATCATCTTCATCATGAAGAAGATGAAGATGCATGCATAACGTCGGTTTCTGGTAATTTGCGTCGGTTTTTTGCACATAGCGACGGTTCTGCGTCCAGGCTAGGGTTCAATATGAAACGATGTCGTTTTGGCACCTGGCGCGCGCTCAATTCAAATTCTTACCTAGTTCGATTCTGGCCGAGTGCAAAATATTCAAATTGTTCATTCTTTTCATGTTTTCCCTCCACTTTGCCATGCCTTGTTCATGTTTGAATTTCATTTTGTATGCTAACTTGTAAAATCCATAATAAATTGAAAAATGCATCAAATCACTCCCAATTTTTTGCAACATGATCCTTGTGATGTCTAGTTTTTTATGATGATGAGTTTGAAAGTTGTGCATGGCTGGAATTTTATTTGCTCTAGGTTGATTGATCACATGTGCATTTGTGACATTGCCTTACTCTAACTATCATGAAATGCTTGATTTTAATCCAATGGACATGAAATTTTACATGATGATTCTAGACACATTGCTGGATGTTTTAGGCTTGGCTTGGTATTTTTCTCATTCACCATTTCTGTTTTATGCATGTGTTTGTATGGTGTGACAATTTGTGTCACACATATGGTTGTTCAACTTGTACCATTTAATTTACATGCCAAATGATCTTGGATGCTTCTGATTTTTTGTATGATGATCATGTTGGATATTTTGAATGCTCATGAATTTTTCCAGAATTATTTGAATTATTTCTGTTTTGTTTTGGAATTTTCATTCATGATGATCATATATGAGCTTTGAAATTGCATTTGACTTCACTTGGTCATGAAATGCATTTGCTTGATGATTTTGATGTGAGCCTTTTTAGGATATATTAATATGTGTTTGAAGTTGCATTGTGTTGAATTTCAGCTCCTGTTTTGAATTTTTTCTTCACCTTTGACTCTAGGCTTTGACCTAGTGGTTTGTACTTACATGTGAGCTTTGAATTTCAGGTTCAAGCATCCAAATTCCATGGTTAATGTTGCTTCATCATTTGAATGTTGATATTTGCTTTTGATTGCTAACATTTGCTGTTTTGTAGGTTGATGATAAGTCAATTGAGTTTGCCTTATGGCTTATGTGTTGTACATTGGGATTGTTTTGTTATTGACTGTTGTCTGTTTGACTGAGTATTGTACTGATTGGTTTAGCTATTTCCACAGGTACCTAAGTTGCTTTAAGTTCATTTGAACTTTGCTTTGCTTTGCTTGTGGTTGGCATACCACTTAGGTATAATCCCTAATCTTCATGTAGTCTGGAAGACCTGCTGTTATTGGCAGGCACCTGTCTGAAGCCCTCCTTAAGAGGCCATGTTTTTGTTTGTTTAATTTTGTGCCAAGCAGGTAAAGTCCTCTTAAGAGGCAATTGGCAGATAGAAGGGATGTGTAATCCATCCCCTGCTATTCAGTTGTGTCATTCACTTTGCTCACACCATGTGTTGATGCATTGTGAATAAAAACCCAAGATCTTATAGAGTCAACCATATGTGGAGAAGAGTTCCTACATTCTGAACTCCCACACTTTCTATTGATTAAAGCTCTCCCAGGCCAGGGATAAGAGCTATGAGGCACACCCCTCATCTCCATTTCATCTGCTTCACCCTAACTCTCAATGTTAGGGTTAAGAGCTCAAAACACCCCATTCCAGTTGGCTTGTTTCTAAAGCCTAACCTTGTTTGAGCCTATTGATTGTGTATAGTGTGTGCTAACTGATTGCTTGATGGCTTAACTGAGCATCTTTCATGTTTGCTTTTGCATCATTCCATGTGTTTGCTTTTGCTTTTCATATCATGTTTGTTTATGTGAGGAGTCAGATGTAAGACCATTGATTGGCTATCTGTTTCCTATGATCATTTGTTGTGGAGTCAGGTGTAAATCCATAGATTGGTTACATGTTTCCTTGTTTGTTTTGTCCATTGAGGAGTCAATTGTAAGTCCATTTATTGGCAGTTGTTTCCTGTGATCTGGTAGGAGTTGGGATTAAGACCATTGATTGGCATCCTATTTCCTTGGAGTCGAGTGTAAGACCATTTATTGGCAACTTGTTTCCTCTTGCTTATTGCATTTGTTTTTCTTTGTTTTGTGAGATTGGTGTAAGTCCATTGATTGGCATCCGGTATCCATTTTTGTTTTGTGAGATTGGTGTAAGTCCATTGATTGGCATCCGGTATCCATTTTGGTTTTGTGAGGCTGGTGTAAATCCATTGATTGGTATATGGTTTCCATGTTTTCTTTGTTTTGTGAGATTGGTGTAAGTCCATTGATTGGCATCTGGTATCCATTTATGTTGTTTATCAGTTATTCATTTGTTGCCTTTTCCAAAGGAATCACTTGGATCATCTACATATGATCTCAAGAGGTGAACATCTAAGAAGTTTTGCATCCCTTAACCTCCACCCTTTTTGTTTCTTTAAACCTCCATTGGCATGTTAACCCAAAACCAGAAAATATTGTGCAAACATTTTCACTTCTTTTGAAACTAGAAACCTAGGCCTTAAGCCTTTGATTTTGAAACTTCATTTTCACAATACTTCTTCTGAATTGAACCTAATGTCAACTTTGACTTCCTCTTTATGAATAATCCTAATTGGTTAATTTCACTCATTCAATTGTTTTATGGCTTTGTCCATTCTTGATAAGTTTTCATACATTAGCCATAGATCTCAATTATCTTAGTGGTTGATGTGAATCTCACCTTTTGTCCTTAGTGATTGAATTGTAAGACTTCCTTGCTTATAATAGGGCATGGTCCCTCACTAGCAAGTTGAAGTTGTTCTCACATGGTGGACTTGTGGTTGTATAGGTTGAGTTTTCTCCCGTGGATAATGAAAGACCTTAGGGCTTTTGTTTAAAATCAACCCACTCATATTTTGGAAATCTTTTAGCCGAACTACGAGGTTTTGATCCTGTAAAGGTACGTAGGCAATGGTTATCCATCCAAACACAAAAAATAATAAAATTTGTATATTCTTTTCTCATCCTCCCAATCAATGTTTGCACAATAAATATGTTCATAAACAATATCTTTTGCAACAATTTGTGAAAAGGGTTCCCTAGGAGTACCTAGGATGCTTTGGGTGCCTAACACCTTCCCTTTGCATAATTACCCCCTTACCCAGATCTCTGACCTTTCATTAGTTTTCTATGTGTAAAACTTCTTAGGCTTTTGTTCGTTTTTTAGCCATTCCTTTGGATAAATAAAAGTGCGGTGGCGACTCTATCTTTGTATGCTTTGCTTTTGATTTAGTCAATAAATCATAAAGTGATGAATACACCGCTACACTTATGTACATTTATTTTTTACTTGTCACGCCTGAAGCATTTTGGACCGGGCCTGCGCCCCATATGCTGTATGCACCCCACACTCGCCAGGCCCACTCACATTTCTCCATTTTTATTTTCATTTCCATTCTTTTATTCATTTTTTTATTCTGTTTTGTTTTAATTATTTAAAAATATTTTATTTATTCATAAAAATACCAAAAAATTAATTTCCTTAATGTTTTATTTGATTTATTTAATTTTTATTTTCATATTTTATTTAATGTTGATATTTTAGTTTAATTATTTATTTCAAGTGGTTCTTTTAAACATACATTTATTTATTTATTTTATTTTCATGACTTAGAATTATTTTTAACTTCTGATTTTTGGGATGAGGGTTGACCAATGTCTCATGGTCAACCTGACCTTTTATTGGAATTTTATTTCCCATTTTTAGATTATTCTCGATTTATTTCTAACCTAGTCTTGTTGTTTGACTTTTGGTTTGACCTTTGTTTTGATTCAATTAATTCAATAACCAATTTTCATTATTTTTGAAATCTTTTTGGGGGATGATGATGCCCCGACCCCACCTCTTTTAATTTAATTTTTCATAATTTATTGGATTATTTTACTATTTATTTGACATTTTTTAAGTTGACTTGACTTTTCGCTTGACTTTTTTATGATTGATGTTTGACTAAGGGATTGCTTAGGGCAATTGAAGAGATCTTTTGATCCTCCCTTGTTCATCTCATATGCCGTGTATTAGAGGCATTTCATCTTGATTTTATTTGATCCTTGCATCATTTCCCGATTAAATTATTCAGTGATCCTTTGTGTGCATAGTTTCACCTGTCTGATTTATCTGATATTTTTTATACTTGTTTCTTTCATACATGCTTCCATTGTTTGATTGCTTAACATGTTTATACTTCTCATACATTGTCTAATGCTCATTCATTTCATTCTTTGATTATTTGATTTGATCATATACTTGTTTATTTATCTTATTGTTTGATTAACTGTGGCCTACTTGTATGTTGTATGAGGCATATAATATTATTGCTTGATTGCCATGAACAATCCCCATTCATAACAAATGTACCCCTCTCCCATGAAGTGTATAATGTTTATTATTTCATTCTTTATTCATCTGTTAATACAAGAACTAAAATGAACACCCGATAACCATTTCAAAACAAGATCAAAACCTCGATCCAATGTCGAGTATTCATTTTTAAAACTTAACAGAACCAGCACGTATTCATCCATTCCTTTGGTAAGTCGATTGCCTCACGCATCGCCATTTCTCTTGTAAGTCGATTGCTTCAGGCATCGCCATCTACCTGTAAGTCGATTGCTTCGTGCATCGCCATCTACCCTTTACCCCACTCCTCTTATTGCTCCATTCGTCGATTCTTGTTCCATTTAGGTAGCACCTGTAACACCCTTCTAAAATACCCCAATAATTAATTAATTCAACAAAATATAAATCAGAGTAGATATGCAATTTAAGGGTGTCACACTTGACACTTCACACCATTTACCATAATAACTTGTCATGCTCATTTATTAATCAAAATAAAACATTGCACAATTCGCAGCGGATAGAGATCTAATCAATCATGCAAACCATGTAATCACATTACATGTAAAACTGTTCAACAACCAAAAGGAAGACAAGGTAAAACATCCCGTCCCGATGTTACATCTACCAGAGCATGACCCACTAAGGAACTACACTAGACTCCAAGCACTAGCTTCTACTCAATCACTGCTCGTTACCTGAAACATAGTTGTAAGGGTGAGTTCCTCAATCGATATAATAAGCATTATAAAATATCATGTAATGCTAAGTAAATTAACACATTTCATCACCCTAATCATATCACACATTCAGCAACGGCAACATCAACTCATAATCATACTCAACCCAACACAACACCCACGTGTAATATTGGAATACATCCATTCATATTATACGTCATACATACATTATGCAATGAGACTCCATGCATGCGGTACCGACTATTCGTGAACACATAGTTCAACCTCACCGATCAAACCCAGATACGGCTACCAAGCTCACTAGTCCCACTCATTTGAGACCTAGTGACTCACTCACTAATTCCTCACCATGGGAATTAGCTACCACCCCAAGGGCTATGCTATGCACGCTAAATCACCTAGCATGCAAACATCAACAACAATCCACAATAACTCACTCACTAATTCCTCACCATGGGAATTAGCTACCACCATAAAGGCCATACTATGCACGCTAAATCACCTAGCATGCAAACATCAACAACAATCCACAATGGACATATGCTCACACTCTAAGCCATAAACAGTCCATCCACAATTGCATACATAATAGATATATTCACAGCATTATGCATACCATAACACATTATCAGCATATTTATCACAGAATCATATCATGTCATGCCAAATAATAAATTACAGTATTAGCACACTCTACTAATACCCCTACTGCTCAAAACAACGGAAAATGATCCCTACTATATCATACACCAATATAGGCCAATCATCAACTATGTACACAATATTTGAATATCAAATTTTCACTTTTCCAACAGTGTTAACCGGTTAACGCCCTGGGTTAACCGGTTAACGCAAAACAGAACACGCTTCCTGGCACATTTTAACAGTGTTAACCGGTTAACGCCCTGGGTTAACCGGTTAACGCAAGACAGACAGCAATTTCTCATAATTCATAACAGTGTTAACCGGTTAACACCATGGGTTAACCGGTTAACGCAAGACAGAAAGCTGTTCCTGCGCTAACACGAACAGAATGCAGAATCCCCCGCATTTTCGCCGTCGGAGGACTTCCGGACCTCCGATTTCAATTCCGTAAAAAGCTACACGTCCAGAAATTTACGACTCACCCACATATAGATTCAATTACAGTTTTAACATAACTTATTCATCACCATTTACAGCATTCCTCATCCCAATTAGGGTCAATTCAATGGCTGATTACTACCCATTACATGTTAACCCATAATACCCATTAAACGACGATAAACCCCCCTTACCTGAGTTAATCCGGCAAATCCTTTAACTTCAAGCTTTTCCCTTCTTCAACCCTTGTTCTCTTGCTCTTCCTCTTTGCCCTTTTCTCACTTTCTGTCGCTTCTCTGGTTTTCACGTGAAAAACCCTTTTTACCAAATGGAACTCTTTATATATATTCCAACTTTATTATTCCAACAATAATAATCCAATAATATTCCAATTATTTAATTAAATTAATAAATATACTATTAACTTAAATTAAATAATTATCATATTTTATCGGGGTGTTACAACTCTCCCCCACTAAAAGAGTTTTCGTCCTCGAAAACATACCTCAAGCGAATAACTCAGGATAAGACTCCTTCATCTGACTCTCAAGTTCCCAAGTCACATTGCCACCTGCTGGTCCTCCCCAAGCTACTTATACCAAAGCAATCTCTTTACCCCACAACTGCTTCAACTCTCGATCCTCTATCCTCATAGGTGATGTTTCAACAGTCAGGTTATCTCTCACCTGTACATCATCTACTTGGACCACATGCGACGGATCAGGAATGTACCTCCTCAACTGAGACACATGAAAAACCTCATGCAAATTCGCAAGTGACGGCGGTAAAGCGATACGATAGGCTACCTCCCCTATCCTCTCCAAAATCTGATAAGGACCAATAAATCGAGGTGTCAACTTCTTCGACTTCAAAGCTCGACCAACCCCAGTTATCGGAGTAACACGAAGAAACACATGATCTCCCTCTTGAAACTCAAGTGACTTCCTCCTCCTGTCGTGATAACTCTTCTGACGACTCTGAGCAATCCTCATCTTCTCCTGAATCATCTTAATCTTTTCCGTAGTTTGTTGAACAATCTCCGATCCAACCACAGCACTCTCACCGGACTCATACCAACATAAAGGTGTCCGACATCTCCTACCATACAAAGCTTCAAACGGTGCCATACCAATGCTCGAATGAAAACTATTGTTGTAGGTAAACTCAATCAAAGGTAAATAACAATCCCAAGCACCTCCCTTTTCCAAAACACAAGCCCTCAAAAGATCCTCCAGTGACTGAATCGTCCTCTCAGTCTGACCATCAGTCTGCGGATGATATGCAGAACTCAATCTCAGCTTAGTTCCCAAAGCCCTCTGCAAACCTTCCCAGAACTTCGATGTAAATCTAGGATCTCTGTCCGAAACAATACTCGACGGAATACCATGCAAACTTACAATTTTCTCAATATACAACTCAGCTAATCTCTCTAACGGATAATCCATTCTGATCGGAATGAAATGAGCCGATTTTGTCAATCTGTCAACAATCACCCAAATAGCTTCAAAATTCTTAATTGTCCTCGGTAAACCAGAAACAAAGTCCATACTGATACTATCCCACTTCCACTCTGGAATAGCCAACGGTTGCATTAGCCCAGACGGCTTCTGATGCTCAATCTTTGACTTCTGACAAGTCAAACAAGAATAAACAAAACTCGCAATTTCTCTTTTCATTCCCGGCCACCAAAATAACTTTTTCAAATCATGATACATCTTCGTAGCCCCAGGATGAATACTCAGGCCACTACGATGTCCTTCCTCAAGAATACTCTTCTTAAGTTCGGTAACATCCGGAATACACACCCGATTACCAAATTTCAAAACACCATTCTCATCAACTCTGAATTCACCACCTTGACCTTGATTCACTAGAGTCAACTTATCAACCAAAAGCACATCGGATTTCTGACCCTCTCTAATCTCATCCAGAATACCACTCGTTAACTTCAACATTCCCAATTTAACACTATTGTGAGTGCTCTCACACACCAAACTCAAGTCTCTAAACTGCTCAATTAAATCCAATTCCTTAACCATTAACATAGACATATGCAATGATTTCCGACTCAATGCATCAGCCACTACGTTTGCTTTACCCGGATGGTAATTCAAACCAAAGTCATAATCCTTCAGAAACTCTAACCATCTCCTCTGTCTCATATTCAACTCTTTCTAATCAAACAAATACTTTAAACTTTTATGGTCACTGAAAACCTCAAATCTTGACCCGTACAAGTAATGCCTCCATAACTTCAGAACAAATACCACAACTGCCAACTCTAAATCGTGTGTCGGATAGTTCCTCTCATGAACCTTCAGTTGTCTCGAAGTATAAGCTACAACCTGCTTATTCTGCATCAAAACACCACCCAAACCTAACAATGAAGCATCACAGTAAACCTCAAATGGTTCCGATGGACTTGGTAATATCAGAATAGGAGCAGTAGTTAACCTTCTCTTTAACTCTTGGAAACCTTCTTCACATTTTGAGTCCCAAACAAACGCTTGCCCCTTTCTAGTCAACATCGTCAACGGTAACGCCAACTTAGAAAATCCCTCAATGAATTTCCTATAATAACCTGCAAGTCCAAGAAAACTCCTTATCTCAGAAACCGACTTCGGAGCTTCCCACTTAGATACCGCTTCTATCTTAGAAGGATCAACAACAACACCACCTCTTGAAATCACATGACCAAGAAAACTAACCTCTTCTAACCAAAATTCACACTTGGACAGTTTAGCAAATAACTTCTTTTCTCGTAGAACTTGTAAAACCACTCTCAAATGTTCAGCATGCTCTTCTTCAGATTTCGAATACACCAAAATATCGTCAATAAACACCACAACAAACTTGTCTAGGTACGGATGGAAAATCCTATTCATATACTCCATAAATACCCCAGGCGCATTAGTCACACCAAAAGGCATTACAGAATACTCATAGTGTCCATACCTTGTTCTGAAAGCAGTCTTCTGAATATCCTCGGTTTTCACACGTATCTGATGATACCCCGATCTCAAATCTATTTTGCTGAACACACTCACACCAACCAACTGATCCATCAAATCATCAATCCTCGGCAAAGGATACCGATTCTTGATCGTCACTTTATTCAGTTTCCTGTAGTCCACACACAACCTCATAGTACCTTCTTTCTTCTTAACCAATAACACTGGTGCGCCCCACGGTGACACACTCGGACGAATAAATTTCTTATCCAACAGATCTTCCAGCTGACTCTTCAATTCAGTTAACTCAACAGCAGACATACGGTACGGAGCCATCGATATCGGCCTAGTACCAGGTACCAAATCAATCGAGAACTCAACTTCACGCTCTGGCGGTAATTCATTCACCTCTTCAGGAAACACATCAGGAAAATCACACACCACGGCTAGATCGCAAATCACCAGTTTATCTTTAGCCTCCAAAGTCGCTAACAGCATAAACAACTCTGCCCCATCTGCTACTGCCTCATCATAGGGAGTGTAATACTTCGACAGCTCTGTGAACTTAGCAGCATACTCAGTAACAGACCGGTTGCCCTGCTTCAATTCTAAGAACTCTATCTCTTTCTTTCCTCTGACATCCTCTGGGAAGTACTTCCTCAGGAATCTCTCTCTGAACACCGCCCAAGTGATCTCAGCACTCCCAGCAGCTTCCAACTCAGTGCGGGCAGCAACCCACCAATCATCTGCTTCCTCTGATAGCATATGCGTACCGAACCTGACCTTCTGGTTATCGGCACACTCAGTCACTCGGAAGATCCTCTCGATCTCCTTCAACCACTTCTGAGCACCATCTGGATCGTATGCTCCCTTGAACATTGGAGGATTGTTCTTCTGGAACTCACTCAGTTGACGAGCAGCTCCCAATCCCACAACATTCGGATTCCCTCCAAGTACTCCAGCTAGCATACCCAGAGCCTCAGCAATCGCAGCATCGTCTCTACCTCTTCCAGCCATCTCTATTCTGAGTTAATCCAACAAGCTAAAACAATAATTACTGATAGGGTTACACAACACCTATCACCTACAGGGAAACAGAATAATTACGACTCGACTCGACCGACTATACTCTGATACCACTAATGTAACACCCTTCTAAAATACCCCAATAATTAATTAATTCAACAAAATATAAATCAGAGTAGATATGCAATTTAAGGGTGTCACACTTGACACTTCACACCATTTACCATAATAACTTGTCATGCTCATTTATTAATCAAAATAAAACATTGCACAATTCGCAGCGGATAGAGATCTAATCAATCATGCAAACCATGTAATCACATTACATGTAAAACTGTTCAACAACCAAAAGGAAGACAAGGTAAAACATCCCGTCCCGATGTTACATCTACCAGAGCATGACCCACTAAGGAACTACACTAGACTCCAAGCACTAGCTTCTACTCAATCACTGCTCGTTACCTGAAACATAGTTGTAAGGGTGAGTTCCTCAATCGATATAATAAGCATTATAAAATATCATGTAATGCTAAGTAAATTAACACATTTCATCACCCTAATCATATCACACATTCAGCAACGGCAACATCAACTCATAATCATACTCAACCCAACCCAACACAACACCCACGTGTAATATTGGAATACATCCATTCATATTATACGTCATACATACATTATGCAATGAGACTCCATGCATGCGGTACCGACTATTCGTGAACACATAGTTCAACCTCACCGATCAAACCCAGATACGGCTACCAAGCTCACTAGTCCCACTCATTTGAGACCTAGTGACTCACTCACTAATTCCTCACCATGGGAATTAGCTACCACCCCAAGGGCTATGCTATGCACGCTAAATCACCTAGCATGCAAACATCAACAACAATCCACAATAACTCACTCACTAATTCCTCACCATGGGAATTAGCTACCACCATAAAGGCCATACTATGCACGCTAAATCACCTAGCATGCAAACATCAACAACAATCCACAATGGACATATGCTCACACTCTAAGCCATAAACAGTCCATCCACAATTGCATACATAATAGATATATTCACAGCATTATGCATACCATCATACATTATCATCATATTTATCACAGAATCATATCATGTCATGCCAAATAATAAATTACAGTATTAGCACACTCTACTAATACCCCTACTGCTCAAAACAACGGAAAATGATCCCTACTATATCATACACCAATATAGGCCAATCATCAACTATGTACACAATATTTGAATATCAAAATTTCACTTTTCCAACAGTGTTAACCGGTTAACGCCCTGGGTTAACCGGTTAACGCAAAACAGAACACGCTTCCTGGCACATTTTAACATTGTTAACCGGTTAACGCCCTGGGTTAACCGGTTAACGCAGGACAGACAACAATTTCTCATAATTCATAACAGTGTTAACCGGTTAACACCCTGGGTTAACCGGTTAACGCAAGACAGAAAGCTGTTCCTGCGCTAACACGAACAGAATGCAGAATCCCCCGCATTTTCGCCGTCGGAGGACTTCCGGACCTCCGATTTCAATTCCGTAAAAAGCTACCCGTCCAGAAATTTACGACTCACCCACATATAGATTCAATTACAGTTTTAACATAACTTATTCATCACCATTTACAGCATTCCTCATCCCAATTAGGGTCAATTCAATGGCTTATTACTACCCATTACATGTTAACCCATAATACCCATTAAACGACGATAAACCCCCTTACCTGAGTTAATCCGGCAAATCCTTTAACTTCAAGCTTTTCCCTTCTTCAACCCTTGTTCTCTTGCTCTTCCTCTTTGCCCTTTTCTCACTTTCTGTCGCTTCTCTGGTTTTCACGTGAAAAACCCTTTTTACCAAATGGAACTCTTTATATATATTCTAACTTTATTATTCCAACAATAATAATCCAATAATATTCCAATTATTTAATTAAATTAATAAATATACTATTAACTTAAATTAAATAATTATCATATTTTATCGGGGTGTTACAACACCCATTAGGTAGAACCCTCTGTATGATAACATAGGTAAAATTCCCTTATTTCTTTTGTATGATAACATAGGTAGGATTCCCGCATTCTTTTGTATGATAACATAGGTAGAATTCCCTCATTCTTTTGTATGATAACATAGGTAGAATTCCCATATTCTTTGCATGCTAACATTAGGTAGATGTTCCCATTTATAAATACTAACACATAGGTCCACGTTGCATGACAACTCTAGGGAAGAGCTTCCCCATTTTTAGACCTTCCGTGCGTCTCCGATCCTGTGGCATGTCGGTCCGTCCTATTGCAAAAAGGTAACTGCCTAAGACTCGATTCAGCGAGCTGCGACACCTGCTGCTAGGATGTGAACACATTGCCCATTCTCCTTTGACACAGCTGGTGTCCTCCTTTGTAAGTCCATGTTCAGATGGCAATCCATATGTTGCCGAACTACAACAACTCTGATTCTCATGTTCAGATGCGATACGTAGGCACAAGATGCGATGTCTTACCGATTTTCCTTTTTGACTGAAAACTAATAACTAATCCTTGTTTGCTTTCTCCCTTGTTGCGATTCTTTTCTCTCGCCCTTGTTGCGATCGAGACCTTCCCTTTCTCTTGCCCTAGTTGCAATCGAGACCCTTGTTCCCGTAGTTAGCTGAACTACGTTTTGTTGTGATTCTCATTCCAGATGAGATACATAGGCATAAGACGCAATATCTTAGCGAGGACACTTCTCTTTCACTCATAGGTAGCCGAGCTACGAAGACTCTGATTCTCATACTCAGATGAGATACGTATGCAGTGGATGCGACATCCGTGCGAGTCATTTTCTTTTGACCCTTTCTTTTAGTAAATAGTACATTAGATAAACACACACCCTTTAGACGAGAACAACAAGAGTGGATCCCATAGAGTACTACGGATGCGTAGGGGTGCTAATACCTTCCCTTCGCATAATCGACTCCCGAACCCAAGATTTGGTTGCGAGACCTTGTCTTTTCCTTTTCTTTCTCCAGGTTTACTTCGAGCGTTTCCTTTCCCTCCTTTAGGATAAATAACGCATGGTGGCGACTCTTCTGTCATTTCATTTCTCGCCGGTTGTTTTTTCGCATTCTATATTTTTTTAGGCTGCGACAGTTGGCGGCTCTGCTGGGGACCCGGTTTCCCTAAGCGAGTCCCTCCTAGCTTTTGTAGGTTTCTTGTTTGTTGGGTGTTTATTCTTTTGTACAGTTATTTATTTACCTGCTTTACCTTATTGCATTCATGTACATATGTTTGCTGTATCTGTGGGTTCTATGGGTTGTTTGTTTGTTGGGGTGGGATGTTCTATGAGAGATAAGCCCACTACCCAGGCTTGAGGATACACATAGGTTTTAGAATGGATAGTCATGAGGCTTGCGTAGTATGTTGCTATGTTAAGTCGTTCATGAAGACCCACGCCCAGACGAGGTTTCTTTTGGATATATTCTGTCCTATGGGTGTTTCATAACGACAGACATTCCTCTAGAAATCGTCGACTCTGGTGACCATTTCCCAAGGACTCAGTCAAGGCCTCTCCTCCGAGACGCGTTTATGTTAGCTCTGGTGGGCGCATTCTCACTGCTCAATCCGAGGACCCCAAGGCTCGGAACTTGCTTTAGGATGTCCTATTGAGGGGATTTAGTGGAGGTATTTTCTCCTATAATAATGCCAAACCTTCAATGGTAAACGTATTATTCCCGACTAAAGGGCTGAAGTTGACGAACTTCTGTTCTTAGAACCTACCAGTGAGAGGCGGGCTAAATTTAGGAAACCTTAACCTTCAACCAACCCGGTTTTCTGGAGCAGAGTTTTGATCTTGTATTATATTCCTCAGTGGGTTTCTCTTCAGACAATGCAACCGGACAGTTGTTCAAGCAGATACAGCAATCCTGATTTCCATGTCACTGCATTGCATCACATCATTTGCATTTACATCATTTAATACATGTTTATCAATTACCAGGGGTTTACATCTTCTTCTTGATTCCGGTCGGGGTTTTCTGGTTCTCTTAAGATGGATATTGGCAGAAAGAGACATGTCGCCTACAAGTTTCCTGTGGTTTGTTTGGAGCCCATTCAACAGCTGATGAAGTTAATGGATCATGATTCTCTAGAAGGATTCCGGAAGGATTATGGTTTGATTTTGAGCTTCGTCACGGTTCTATCCAAAGATCAACATGATGCTCTCTTCACACTGCTGCAGTTCTATGACCCTCCATTAAAGTGTTTCACGTTCCCGGATTATATTCTGGTCCCTACTTTGGAGGAGATTGTCAGTTTTCTCAGAATTCCTGTCAAGTCGCAGTTGCTATTCTACAGTTCCGAGTTTCTGCCCGATCTCAACATGGTTGCTTCAGCCACATATTTGGGAAAATCAGTCTTGAAGTCTAATATGTGTCAGAAGGGAGGAGTCAGTGGTTTTCATTTGAGTTTCTTAGTGGGAGAAGCCAAGAAGAAGCTTGAAGATGGTGATTAGAGGGGTTTCAATGATGTGTTGGCTCTTTGTGTGTATGGGATTGTCCTGTTCCCTAATGTTGCCAAATTTGTGGACGTAGACGTAATACGCCTCTTCGTGTTGGGAAATCCGGTGCCGACCTTGTTGGGAGATTTCTTTCATTCAGTGCATCACAGGAACGAGAATAGAAGAGGAGGATTGGTGATTTTTTTTGCACCTTTGTTTTATAAGTGGTTCAATTCTCACTTACCCAAGTCAGGAGCGTTCATTGATGTTAAGGACTCGTTGAGTTGGTCGAAGAGATTGATGGGGTTGAGAGTTGAAGATATTTCTTGGTGGTCTGACCAGAACTTGCTTCGGGGGATATTATTCACATTTGTGGGAACTTCCCGAATGTACCATTGGTAGGAAGAAGAGGAGGTATCAACTATAACCCTTCTCTAGCAGTCAGACAGTTTGGATATGCTTTAAGAACTCCGCCTTTGGAAAAGGATGTGGAAGAATCTTTGTTTTTCCATTCTTCATCTGATCTGACAATACCCCGTAAGGCAACTGAGGCCTGGCTCAAAGTGATCAAAAGAGGAAGGACTGTGCTTGGAAAAGGAGATTGCAGGACTTATCCTCAGTATAAAGTTTGGCTTCAGGGAAGAGTTGAAGACTTTGGTCTGCCGTTTCCTATTGAAGAACCTTTGTATCCACCTACTCCTGAGCAGTCAACAATGGTGAGCCGAGAGGAGTATGACAAATTGAAGAAAGCCATGGAGGAGCTTCAAACTGAAAACTCGGGGTTAAGTGAGAAGTTGCAAGACTGTATGCACTTGTACCATGAGGCGGAATATCAGAAGGGGGAAGCTATCAGATTGCAAGAGGAAGTAGAGAAGAAATTGGCTGTGGAGGTGGACTTCTTCAGGAAGACAGACAAAGCCTTGGGGTCATCCAGTTCTGAGTTGAGGAGAGTCAAGCAGCAGTTAACAGATGCTCATGGTAAGTTAGCTGGGTGGCAAGAGCAATAGGATGCATTTTCAGCTTCTAGAAAGGCAAAAGAGGAGGAGATGGTGGTTGAATTGACTGGTCAGATGGAGAAATTGAAGACTTTGCTGAAGGAAAAGAACAATGAGCTTCTGTGCGCCCGTTCAACCAATGGTTACATCACAGATCAACTCGACAAAGCTCAGGAACAGATTGAAGAACTCAAGGTGCTGGCGGGTTTGAAGAAGTCTAGACTTAAAGAGGTATTCAGAGAGGATGATGGGAATTACTACATAGAGCACATCAACGAACTGGATGGGGTTATTCACAAGAGGAATCTGCTTATCCGGCATTTGACAGAATCTCCAGATCATCCTAACACGGTGGCATTACTGGAAAAGTGAGGAGCAGTCCTTGTGGGTTGTATACAGGAGGCTGATTCTAGATTTTGTTCCTCTCTTTACTTATTGTGTTGTTGCTTTGTAGTGATGATCCACAGGCTTGTTGTGGGAATCCTCTTTTGATGTACTGTTGGCTTAGGCCATCTCCTTGAACTCATTTATATGACGATTTTTCCTCCGGCATCGCCATCTACCCTTATCCGTAACTCCTCTCCGCGCTCCATCCGTCGACTCTTGTTCTGTTTAGGTAGCACCCATTAGGTAGAACCCTTTGTATGATAACATAGGTAGAATTCCCTTATTCTTTGCATGCTAACATTAGGTAGATGTTCCCCTTTGTAAATCTTAACACATAGGTCCATATTGCATGACATCTCTAGAGCAGAGCTTCCCCACTTTTAGACCTTCCGTGCGTCTCTGATCTTGTGGCATGTCAGTCCGTTCTATTGCAAAGAGGTAACTGCCTAAGACTCGATTCAGCGAGCTGCGACACCTACTGCTAGGACGTTGAACACACTGCCCACCCTCCTTTGACACAGATGGTGTCCACTTTTGTAAGTCCATGTTCAGATGGCAATCCTTAACCCCTAGTTTGCCGAACTATGTTTTGCTCTGATTCTCATTCCAGATGAGATACGTAGGCATAAGACGCGACGTCTTACCGAGCACACTTCTCTTGAACCCATAGGTAGCCGAGCTACGAAGACTCTGATTCTCATACTCAGATGAGATACGTAGGCAGTGGATGTGACATCCTTGCGAGTCATTTTCTTTTAACCTTCCTTTTAGTAAATAGTACTTTAGATATACCTACACCTTTTAGACTAGAACAACACTTATGAAAAGGGCTCCCTAGGAGTACCTAGGATGTTTTGGGTGCTTAAAACCTTCCCATTGCATAACCAACCCCCTTACACAAATCTCTGACATTTTTACTAGTTTTTGATTCGATAAAACTTTTAGGTTTTTGTTCGCTTTCTAACCATTCCTTTGGATAAATAGAAGTGTGGTGGCGACTCGACTTGTATGGTTTACCTTGAATTTAGTCAATATCTCTAATGGTAACGAATACCCCGCTACAGTGTCTTGGCTGACCATTTGGCTCACCAACTAATTGAAGATTACCAGTCAGTACAGTATGATTTTCCTGATGAAGAGATCTTGTACTTGAAAATCAAAGATTATGATGAACCATTGCTTGAAGAAGGGTCAGAACCTAGTTCCCGTTGGGGCATGATATTTGATAGATCTGTTAATCACTATGATAATGGCATTAGGGCAGTGATTATTACTCATCAAGGCATGCATTTTCCATTTACAACTAGATTTACTTTTAAGTGTACAAACAATATGGCAGAATATGAAGCTTGCATTATGGGGCTCGAAGAGGCCATTGATCTCAGAATCAAGCATTTAGATGTCTTTAGAGATTCTGCTTTGGTTTTGAATCAGATCAAAGGAGAATGGGAGACAAATCAACCCGGTTTGATACCATATAGAGATTATGTGAGGAGAATTTCAAATTTCTTTACAAAGGTTGAGTTTCCTCATATCCCTTGAGATGAAAACCTGATGGCAGACGCTCTTGCAACGTTGGCATCAATGACTGTAGTGAAGTATTGGAACGAGGTTCCCAATTTGACTATGATGCGTCTTGATAAGCCAACTCATGTGTTTGTTGTTGAAGAAGTCAAAGAAGAGAAGTCGTGGTATTACGTCATCAAGTGTTTCCTTCAAAGTCAGATTTGCCCGTCTGGGGCATCTTTGAAAGATAAGAAGACTTTGAGAAGATTAGATGGAAATTTCTACTTGAATGGTGATATACTGTACAAGAGAAACTTCGACATGGTTTTGCTCAGATGCGTGGATAGACACGAAGCAGACTTGTTGATGACTGAAGTGCATGAAGGCTCCTTTGGTACTCATTCCAATGGACATGCAATGGCGAAGAAGATGTTGCGAGCAGGTTACTATTGGCTAACAATGGAATCTGACTGTTGCAAGTTTATGAAGAAATGTCACAAGTTTCAAATATATGTTGATAAGAGTCATGTTCCTCCGACACTATTGAATGTTATTTCTTCCCCATGGCCCTTTTCCATGCGTGGAATTGATATGATTGGCATGATTGAGCCTGAAGCTTCGAATGGACATCGTTTCATTTTGGTGGCAATTGATTACTTCACAAAATGGGCTGAAGCGGAATCGTATGCGAATGTAACCAAGCAAGTTGTTGTAAGGTTTATCAAGAATCATATCATATGCCGTTATGGTGTGCCAAATAAGATCATTACTAATAATGGATCAAACTTGAATAAAAATATGGTGGAAGCTCTTTGTGAAGACTTCAAGATTGCACATCACAATTCTTCTCCCTACAGACCCAAGATGAAAGGGCATGTTGAAGCTGCGAACAAGAACATCAAGAAGATTATTCAGAAGATGGTTGTAACGTATAAGGATTGGCATGAGATGCTCCCATTTGCTCTACACGGGTATCGTACATCCATCCGCACTTCAACAGGGGCAACCCCTTTCTCTCTTGTTTATGGCATGGAAGCAGTGCTCCCCGTAGAGGTTGAGATTCCTTCATTACGTGTGCTCATGGAAGCCAAGTTGACTGAAGCTGAATGGTGTCAAGCCAAATTTGATCAGTTGAACTTGATAGAAGAGAAGAGGTTAACTGCCATGTGTCATGGTCAGTTGTATCAGCAAAGGATGAAGAAAGCTTTTGATAAGAAGGCCAAACCTCGTGTATTCAGGGAAGGTGACCTTGTGCTCAATAAGATTTTATCGTTTCAACCAAATTCTATGGGCAAATGGACTCCTAATTATGAAGGCTCGTATGTTGTTAAGAGAGCCTTTTCAGGCGGCGCTTTGATTTTACAACTATGGATGGTGAAGAGTTCACTCGTCTTGTGAACACAGATGCAGTCAAGAAATACTTCGCCTAAAAAGAAAAGAACAACTCGCTAAGTTGAAAACTCGAAAGGGTGGCTTAGGCAAAAATGAGCGTCTTGGTGGATTGAAAACCCGAAAGGGCGATCCAGGAAAAAGTTAGAGACATAAAATAAAAAGAATTTCCCGATAAGTTGAGTACCCCACCTTGGGGAAACTTACACAAAAATTAGGGATTATGGTAAGTAACTGCACTCTGCTGATCTTCAGATTTTGGAGAAACTTTGAGCACAAGGGTTGACATCAATTCATCATCCCGGGTAGCGGTGAAAAGCACAACAGACATCAAGAGTTGGTAGAAGGATTAGTGGTCATTTATTCAATGTAACCCTTTTCCATGGAAATTACCATTTTCAACTTTGTAAAAATCTATGGAGTCTTGTCATTTACAGACTACCATTCTATTAAATAAAGTTGAGATTTTACCCAATTATTTTCACTCTTATTTTACTTCAGCCAATAATTTAAATTTTATTATGATCATTTTTGAAATTAAAATTTTAAAATCATTTTCTTAAATATATAAAAGCAAGAACTTTTCAAAGAATTTAAAAAGAAAAATCGACAGCATTTCGAAAGCAGCAAGTCCTAAGTATGAAGCATTAAGGGCTCCCCAAAGCAGTTAACCCTTCGGGTATCCCTAGCCAAGTTTGTTTGAACCCCGACAGAACTTCCATACCTCTTCCCAGCTAAGTTGACGGATTCAGTACCCTGCAGAGTTGTGTTTTGTCCCCGACAGAGTTTCGGTATCCCCTTGCAAAGTTTGTGTATTCTTTAGCAGGTTTAATTTTGGATCTTCAGTAGAATAAGTTGATTTCCCTAGTAGATCGCATTGGTTTCTCCACCCGTCGCCATCCGACTCGCTCCCAGTCAGAGTTTTCTCCTGGTTTCTGAGCAGCTATTTGTGTTATCCTCTGTATGGTTGTCTCCCATTTGATATGGTGTTGACCAAAAAATCCCCGCAGATCTCGACAACGTTTCCTTTCCTCAGTGGATCTCCTCCTTCCTCAGCTAGGGTTGAGCCTTTGGGATGTTGATCTATCTGTTCTCCGACAGTTGTCCCCGTTTTTTGGATTGGCCGAGGATTGTACCGATGATTCAAATTCTGTGACACATTTGTATCTTTTGAGATCGTTTTGTCAGCATAATCATCATATATACATATACATGTACACTCATATAATTTCATATTTGCATCATTCATATTTGTTGAGTCATTGTCTGAGATTCTTATGCTCTATTATGGCGGTATTTTATCCCCATACAAGTTCGGTGTCTGTCCTTTCTCAATTATAGAAGGTCGGCCCCTTAAGCAGAAAGACTGTAACCTTTCTCCTTTCCCCATTGAGTTATTTCCTCGTGGATGATTATTGTTTCAGTTTTCCTCCCTAGTCGATCATATGGATGGAACCACTCCCCTTGAGATATATCCTCATTAGGTTGAGTCTTGATTGGCCGTTTCTTTCTAGCTCTTACCTAGATAGATATTTTGAGTCTCCTAAGAGTTTATTGCCCAGTAACTGGTAATATTCTTCTTAGTTTGAAGTTTGTTACTTCTTGCCCAATACACGACAAAAGTACCAAGGTTTGTCTCTTCAGTAGAGTCCTCAGTGGATCTATTCCCCAGGAAGTATATCCTTGATATGTTCATCCTAATCGGTGATGGATATCTTTCTCTCCCCTGCCTGAGTTAATCCTTGATATGTTCATCCTAACCGATGACGGATATTCTCATCTTTGGTATTCTACCCAGCAAAAAGGTAGTTATAATCCCTATTGTTGTTCCCCAGAGAGTTAATCCTTGATATGTTCATCCTAACTGATGATAGATTTCCTTCTCTTTGCGGTGTTCTACCCAGTAACCGGTAGTTATAAATCTTGCTTTTGTCTCCTTCGCAGAGTCTATCCTTGATATGTTCATCTTAACCGGTGACGAATTTTCTCTTTGATGGTATTCTATCCAGTAACTGATAGATGTAATTCCTATTGTGTCTCCTCAACAAAGTCTATCCTTGATATGTTCATCTTAATCGGTGACAGATTTTCTCTTTGACGGTATTCTATCCAGCGTTCGATAGATGTAATTCCTACCTTTTATTCAGGTGGTTTATCCTTGATATGTTCATCCTAACCGATGACGGATATCCTCCTTAACATCCTCAGGCAAGTCTATCCTTGATATGTTCATCCTAACAGATGACGTATTTTCTTCCCTGTTGAGTTTATCCTTGATATGTTCATCTTAATCGATGACAGATACTCTCATCCTTGGTCTTCTACCCAGTAACTGGTAGTTGTAAATCCTACTTTCTGCAGTTTTCCCCAACAAGGATATTCTTACCTAGTAACAGGTAATGAATACTCCTTCCTGGCAGTTCCCAGCGATTCACCCTTGATATGTTCATCCTAACTGATGACGGGTGTCCTCTCTGTTAGATTTTTATTATCTCCTTACCCGGTAACAGGTAGTAGATAGTAGGTTTCTGCTCCTTCTATGTTGAAGTTTATTTCTCCCCAATTGAGTTGAGTGTGCATTTCCTTAGTGAAATCGCTTTTCCTGCATGATTCAAGTACGTCAATTTTATCCTGATCTACTCGTTTCCTTTGTAGATGTTTTGTTTCCCCGACTGAGTCTTTCCATTTTGTATGGAATTCCTCTAGTCCCTCAGCAGTTTTAAGTTGTAGCCTGTCCTATGCATAACCTCCTCTATCCCCTCAGAGTCTCTGTCTCCCCAGTGAGTTTTCCTTACGGAACACATTATACTCCTGCGGACTTTCGGTCCCTCTGATTTCTTTTCCTTTGTGGCAATATTTCCCCACAGAGCATTAGCTTTTGCATTCATATCATATGCATCATGAGGTATCTTAGGGATCAAAATTTATTTCTATGTGTTGTTATTTAAGCCCATTCTACTGAGTCGAGTAGAAGATTTTAACCTTCACCTCCTCAGTTAGAATGTCCTTAAATAGGGGCAGTTGTAAGACCCCAATTTTGACCCTAAGATCCCTCATGAAATTTTATCATATACATTAGCATTGGGATCACACCTTGGCATTCTCCTTACCCCTCTCTCATTGGGTTTATTTTGGGAGAGATCACCAAGCACTATGTGATTGTATAACACTTGTATATTATCATTTTACTAACCAAAAAGCCAAAAATATGTCTTTTGCATTTGCCTAACTCTTTTGCAGGTAAGGCATGATCCCATTGATTTATCAAGTTCATATCTAGGGTTTGAGACCGTCATGGCAAAGAGCACAACCATGGATTGACCCATAAGTGTTTGTAAGCATCATATATGATTCCCAATGATTCCTACATGTGATATTGATCAAGTATTCTTCAAGAGTTTGAAGGTGATTTGCCTTGGAAACCCTGGTTTGACTGGGTATCTTGAGTAACTTCTCCAAAAAGCTATCTCACCAATTGATCAAATTTATAAAGGGACACCACTAAATTCATCATCTTATGCATATATGATCTACCATGAGCCAAGAAAGTCAAAAGAATTGAAGGTTAGCAAGTTGGTTTATGGTGGTTGGCCAGATGAGTTCATCTGATCAATACTAGGTCTCCCTAGACCCTATCTCCTACGATTTTCACCATATGAAAATTATTCCAAGATAAAATTTACTTCAAATGACATTCCAAACAACTTTCATGTTGAGACCTAGAGCTAGTTTTTCTTTGAAAATCAATTTCTATAATGAAGCATTATAGGTCATTTTGTCTAAACCCTAATTTGAAAGTCAACTTCACAAGGCCATAACTTGCTCAATTTTTATGAGATTAAAGATTTACAAGTTTCAAAATCAAATTCAAGATGTCTACTTCAACTTTTATGTTTGGAGTCAGAGCTAAATAAACTTTTATGACATTTGATATGAGGATACATTATAGGTCATTTTTGACCTATACCATTGGACAAGTGATTTTTCCAAACTTCAAAAATGCATAACTCTATCATTATAAATCCAAATTCCATGAAATTGGTAACCATTTTGAAGGTCTTTGAAATGCCTACAACTTTGATGAAGGCACGTTTCTCATTTGAAGATCACATAAAAAGATAAGCAAGGTGGAATATTGAGATATATGGTTCGACACTTAGAAAAATTTTCAACATGTTGGAATTTCCAAACTTCCACCTTCAAGTTCACCATGATCCAAGTTCCAAATGAAAAAGTGTTCAATATTAAAATTTTTCCACATGATCTAAGATTTCCAAAGAGCCCAAGTTCATGCATTTTGGATGAAGTTTGCTAGGTCTGCGTATGGCTTTAACAGAGCTGCATCATTGGAGAAAATCAAATGTCCAAAACTCCACATATCACTGCCTTGCCACTCAAGCCTCATTTGAACTTCAGAACAGTTGGATATGGATCAAAATGGATTGCTTCATGGACCTATACATGTCCATGCAAGCTTGTGCATGAAATGACCAAATTTAGCAATTTTTTAAGTGTGCAATTATCAATTCCAAATGCTATAAATACAAGGCTTCTGAGCTCAATTCAAACACACCTTGCGCGCCAGGTTTACCCTCCAATTGAAACCCTCACATTTCAAAGTAAAACCTGAGAATTTTCAAATTGAAAATTGAGTTTTAATCTCACTGTTTGGAGATTCAAGAACTCCAGGATCCTAAGCTTTGTACCATTGCTAAACCTCTCATGTAAGCTTCTCAAGTGTAATCAGATCAAGGTTGAAGCAAGCAACATCAAGTTCTTTACAACATTGAAGGTAAATTTCAGAAAACTTTATCTCTTCGATTCTCACTCAATTCTACTCAATTCTCTTGGATCTTTGGTTGTCTAAAGTCCTACCAATGTAGGCAAGAAGATTGAGTTGCTTAGAGGTCAAATCAAAGCAACTCAGTTGACACACCTCAAAATTCAACTCCTCATATCTTTTTATATATTTGGATTTAGTTGAAATTGAGGTCAGATTCGTGCTCTACGCCATTTTTTCTTTTAGATCATGTCCTCCTTTTTCATTTTCTCGATGGTGATGAGTGAACCAGTCCGGTGGACCTCGCCTGAGAAGGTGACCAGAAGTCCAGCGCCGGTGGTGTGCTGAACAGGTTCTGAGCCATTGATCTCATTTAAATTGTTTTAATCTCACGCGTTGGCTTTAATTACCATCCCAGCAGCGCATTGACTTAGGTCTATTGTGGAACGCGCGTTTGTGTCCACTTGATCTGCCACCTCAATTAATGAGGGAGATCAAGTGGCTCACGTTTTTTTTATTTTTTTATTTTTTATTTTTATTCATTTGATTTTCCTTAATTCATATTAATTTGAATGTTATTCCAAAAAATATGAGTTTCACCAAAAAAATTTAAATAAATTCTTCTTTCATATTCAAAATTAAAAATATTTTTTGGATCATTATTAATACTTTTCATGATTTAATTGATTTTTTTAATTATTTTTAAAAATTCTCCAAGGTCCTTTGACCTTGTTTGACCTATGATAAATCTCATGGCAATTTCTTTGATGTTTTGATGAGGTTTTAGGATTTTGGCAAACCATATTTAATTTAAATGCCTTATTTTAGTATTTTTAATTTGAATAAATGCCAAATAATTGTGTTGAGCTCTTGTGATGATTTGTGTAAGTTTGACTCATGTTGTTGGGCCTTGGTCAAGGTTGATTTGACTTTGTTAAGTTAATATCATTGGGTTTAGGGGATTGATGGAATGTACATTTCATCTCCCAAAATGAATGAATGATATTAATTTGGTAAAAGTCCTCCTTTGACCAATTTGGAGTTTTGATCCATTCCCCTCCCTCTTCATATATTTCCCATTCTTTATGCATTCATCTCATTTGGCCTATGATATGTCTAAGTCCTAAGGCTAGTTGATTGAAAAATCAACATAAGTACGAATGAGATTAGGCCACCTCTTTTGCATATTATTTTTGTGTGTGGTATGTTTCATGAGCATAGTCCATTATACTGTGTCTCTAACATGCATTAACACCAAAATTCTATTGTCCGGCCTCAAATAGTTGTGACTTCTACATAAGTTCAATTACGATTGCTTAACATAGCGCTAAATTTTTGACACAAAAGGCATATAATTCTAGTTAGTCAGATTGTAAGTCTCCCCTCTTTCATGGTATTGTATGGAAACTTGGCCTTTTTTCCTTCCTTTGGAAGATGTATTGGTTCAAGGATCCATGCTTGTGATAAGTGGGTTGAGTGTTCTCCCAAGAATGACTTAAAGAAAATCAAAAGCAAAACAATACTAACTTCTAACTCATTAACAACTAACATTTAATTTCAAGTCCTTTATTTTAATGCACTTTAATTTTTAAGTTCTATTCATTTTCCATTATTCATACCATTCTAATTGTTTATGTTAATGCAATTTTCACTTTGTCCATTTGGACCATATTGTGTGCTATATCTTGTTTGTGTATATCTTATTTGTTTGTGTGGTATTTGACCATTCATGTATATAATAAGAACAAAAACCCTAAAAAAATTGTGTGGACTGTTGACTTGATCTTGGACAAATTGGACTTAGAATCTAGGAAACCTCCCTATGCTAAAGGACTTGGCCAATGCCAACATTTGTGTAACCAAGTGCTTGCAATTTGAAACTTCATCTGATACATCTTTGAAGATCCTTTTAAGTTCATCTGCAACATGATCATTGTGAAGCTGTTATTTTGAACCCGTGACTTGAGGAACTCATCTGCTACATGGGCTAATTTGAAGAAGATCATGGAGTGGCTATCTTTATTTGATGCCTTTCTCTTCAAGATAGATATAATTGTGCATTGTGTGTTGCTTGATTCAAAATGTCCAAGGGAATTTGGGTTTCTATAAGACATTCTTGTCTATTGGATTGCTACCCATTGGTCAAATCTTTTCAACTCTTAACTTTTAATTTTATGCATAGGATTAATCTCTTTATCTCCTCCCCATTTCTTTAATTTCAAAATCTCTCCCTCTTTTTAAAAATCATCTTTGTCTGAGCTAGTTTTGTTTTAAATTTTGACCACTTTGCAAACTAGAAACTTTGGCCTTATGCCATTGCATTTTCGAACTTCTTTTCTTAATCAAACTTGTAAATAGGCTTAACCATACTTGACTTAAACTTTCAAAAAGCCAAAAAGAACTAACTCATTCAAACCATTTTTAGGCCTTGGTGCCTCTCAAACTAAATTTTTGTTAAAAGCTATGCATCCACTTTGAAATTTGTATCACGAACTACGAGGTTTTGATCCCTCATCTTTATGTTGGTACGCAGGCACGAGTCCAAAGGTCTTGTCAAACATAAAAATATAATTAATGAATTCTCTTCTCATCCCCTCACTCTATTTGTTTGTAAACATCACTTTATACAAAATACATATGCACACAAAAAAGGGCTCCCTAGGAGTACCTAGGACACTTTGGGTGCTAGCACCTTCCCTCTGTGTAACCAACCCCCTTACCTATAATCTCTGACATTTTATTAGTTTTGATTTGAAAACTTCTTACTTTTGAGTTTTGTTCGTACTTTTTCCCTTTTCCCTTGGAAACAATAAAAGCGCGGTGGCGACTCTTGTTATTTGATGTCTAGCTTATCCATAGCTTGATGATCATGAATTTACCGCTACATCTACCAACATACCAATGTGTGGCAGAGGGAAATCATCTTTCGGACTGGCTTTATTCAAATCTCTATAATCAACACACATATGGAATTTTCCATCCTTCTTCAGAATAGGCACAATGTTGGCCACCCATTTAGGATACTAAGCAGTAACAAGGAAACAAACATCAATCTTCTTCTGCACTTCTTCCTTGATCTTTACTACCATATCAGGATGAGTCCTCCTCAACTTTTGCTTGACTGGCGAGCATTCTGGCTTCAACAACAATTTATGCTCCACAATCTCAGAATCTAAACCTGGCATGTCTTGATAGGACCAAGCAAACACATTTGAATACTCTCGGAGAAGATCAATCAACCCCTTCTTAACCTCTAGGCACAGTCGAGACCCAATCTTGACTTCCTTCACATCATCTTCGGAACCCAAGTTGACTAGCTCAATCTCCTCTTCGAATGGCTAAATGGTTTTTCCTCGTGCTCAAGTAGACGATACAATTCATCAAATACTTCTTCATCACTTTCTTCCTCAGCCTCAAACACACGGAATTCAAAATTTGGCGAAGGACTAGGATCATTGTATTCAATGGGTTTAGAAACCAACCTGCATAATAATTTGATATTTTGATTTTAGAGAAGTGAATTGGTGACCAAATATTATGTAGATGGACAAATTATATTTACTGATTTAAGTTTTTTGTGATTACCATTTTCAGAAAAAGCAAAAAGTAAAAATAAAACATCATAGATGTGGATGAATAGAGTTATATTTTATTGATGATCAAATTTGAAAATTCACAAACAATGTTCACTTCTCCCGTAGGCATAGGAGAAGGATTTTCAAAAACAAATAAAAGCAATTACTTAGATCGATGCACAATAATAGGAACATCAACAACAATCCAATTGTTGCAAGCTTTTCCATGCGTCACAAAATTGGTGCAGTCTTCGTCTTCATCACCCTCGATCACGGTAACTAAGTGTTGTTCATTACCATGAATGAAGCCTCTGCTACAGAAACTGGGTTGCACATCTTCAGCTCTAAATTCAGATAAACCTTGTTGGAATCCCAAACCGGCTCTGCTCTGGTTCTTGGTGACTTCTACCATCTGTCCCTATTGATCAGAAATACCATCCTCAACGATCTTCTGAGCATCTTTGAATGAGGACATAGGTGCCCCAACTCTCTTTTCCTCGGTAATAGATAGAGCTTGGAACGGAGTTCCAATCTCATCCTCAGCTTCTACATAAGAGAAAGACGACAGGTGGCTTACTAACAAAGCCTTCTCCCCACCGACGATAACCAGCTTACCATTCTTGACAAACTTCAGTTTCTGATGTAAAGTTGACGTAATGGCTCCCGCCTCATGTATCCATGGCCTTTCTAACAAGAAACTACAGGCCGAGTGGATATCCATTACCTGGAAAGTAATTTGGAAATCACTCGGACCTATCTACACGGGAAGGTCCACTTCACCGATCACCGTCTTGTGAGAACTGTCAAAATCTTTGACAATCACACCACTATATATCATCGGAGCTCCTTGATACGACAATCTTGATAAGGTTGATTTCGGGATTACATTTAATGAAGAACCGGTGTCAACCAATACATTTGACAGTGCATCCTCCTTGCAGCTCATTGAAATGTGTAAAGCCAACTTGTGATTTCTGCCCTCCTCGGGGAGTTCTTTATCACAAAAGCTAAGATTGTTGCAGGAAGTGATGTTAGCCATAATATGATCGAACTGATCCACCGTAACATCATGCTCCACGTAAGTTTGTTCTAATACTTTTTGCAATGCTTCTTTGTGCGCTTCAGAGTTCATAAGCAGAGACAACACTGAAATCTTGGAGGGAGTTTGGAGAAACTGCTCCACCACATTAAATTCACTCTTTTTGATCAAACGAAGCACCTAATCATCATCGTTAGGCTTCAAACTGCTGGATTCACCAGACTGACATCTTGGACCACTAACAAGATCTACTGCATGCACTTCAACCTTCTCATTGACTGAACCATATTCCACATTCTTTGGGAACACAGACCCAAACACTCGACCGCCACGGGTCACCTTCATAACATCAGCAATGCTCACAACAGAACTAGTCGAAGGTAAAGGAACCTCTCGACCATTCTCTAACATGGTAGAATTATACTGATACGGAACAGCCTTATCGGATGCATACGGGATGGGGCCCGCTAACCGTATAACCAACGGAGATATATTGTTGACATTGTTACTACTGCTGCTGTCGAATTGGATTATTACCCTCTCTGGAGTCTTGAATACCAAAACTATAACATTCACATCATCACCTAAGTGATGGGACTGGAGAATTTGAATCATACCCTCATCCATTAACCTCTGGATGTCTCTCTTCACAACCACACAACCTCGAGGATTGACACTGCAGATTGCAAAACTATCATGGTCATGCTCACAATCACTCACCAAACATATACCCTTGTGCATCGTCACTAAGGACCTTCTAATGAAATGGACATCAAATACCTTGAACTCCCCAGAACAACCATTTACCATGTTAATAGAAGGGTTACCATTAGCAGGTAGTGGATTAGCTTTGACATTAGGTGCACGGTCCTCAAAGGACACCATTCCATTCTTTACCAGCTTTTGGACTTCATACTTCAGTGGGTAGTAATTCTCGATATCATGGCCAGGAGCCCCTTGGTGAAAGGCACAACGAAGTTCCGGTTTGTACCACCATGGAAGTGGTTCAGGGATCTGTGGAGGATTTCTTTGTTGAAAAAGGTTCTTGAGAATCAAAGATGGATACAGTTCAACATAAGTCATAGGAATCGGGTCTAAAGAGACCTTCTTCCTCTCAAAATTTTGTTGTTGTTGATGATTGTTGGTATTCTTGTTGTTGTAGGTGTTTGTTCGTTGGTGGTTGTTGTTGACGTTGTTGTTGAATTGGTATTGATTGATTGTTAGAAAATACCGAAATTACAGATGATACTTGATGATGGTGTTGACGGGGTTGTGGATTCCTTCTAACATGAGGCCTCCTCTGCCTCCCACTCGATACTGCATTAGTCTCACCCTCTTTCTTTCTGGCAAACCCACTGCCATACTTCTTGCTAGACAAAACCTCCTCTTTAGACAACCGTCCCTCTCGAACACCTTCTTCTAACCTCATCCCCATGTTTACCATCTCGATAAAATCACTAGGGGAACTGGAAATCATGAGCTCATAGTAAAATGAGCTCAGGGTCTTGAGAAAAATCTTGGTCATCTCCTTTTCTTCCAAAGGTGGGTTGATCTGAGCGGCTAACTCTCTCCATCGTTGAGCGTATTCCTTAAATGTATCCTTATCCTTCTGAGACAATGATCTTAACTGGTCCCTATCTGGCGCCATATCCACATTATATTTGTACTTCTTCACAAATGCTTCACCCAAATCGTTGAATGTGCGGACACTCGCACTATCCAAACCCATGTACCACCTCAAAGCGGCACTAGTTAAACTGTCTTGAAAATAATGAATCAATAACTGATCATTATCAGTTTGTGTCGACATCTTTCTAGCATACATGACGAGATGACTGAGAGGACAAGTGTTCCCCTTGTACTTTTCAAAGTCAGGGACTTTAAACTTCATCGGGGTTTGACATTAGGAACCAGGCAAAGTTCCACAACACTCTTACCGAACAAGTCTTTTCCCCTTATGGTCTTCAACTCCTTTTGTAGCTCAAGGAATTGGTCTTTCATTTCGTCCATCTTTTCATAAACATCCGGACCCTCAGACGACTCAGAATGATAGACGGTGTCCTCAACACGGGGTAAAGTGTGAACAACCGGTGGCGGCACAGACATGACCGGGCTAGATGCCGATATGGAAGAGAAAGTAGGCACAAAACCTTCAGGCATGAAATTGGGCGGCATTCCCCACGGGAATCCGGAAGGCATGGCAGAAGCGAATTGAGTAGCAGTAGCAGGAATGGTAGAAGTAACAACCTCTGAAATGTCCGTCCTCTGAGGAGGAGGAGTTGTAGGCGTTGGAGACGATTGACTCTGAGCAGCTAACACTAACTCCACCATGGCAGTCAGGCGGGCGATCTCGTCCTTCAAGTCTCTGTTCTCTTGCTCTATATGTTCCATAATTCTTGGATGATTGGCGCGGGTATTGTATCGATGAGTCAGCTTGGCTGAAGCATAAGAGAAATACCAATAAGACATCTAGCGAAAGAGAAACCTATATGCAAATGATGCATGAAATTCAATGCTTGATTGTTTTTATTTTCAAGGAACTTACTATTTTATTTGCAAATATATATATTTATAACAACAATTGCAACAATTTGATTGACCATAAAAATCTCTTTTATTTATATAATTGGAAGAATTACACTGAGTATAATTTCAAAAACCAAAATACAAAATATAAGAGAAAAGGAGACTAATCATCCTAAGGATCCCTAACAACAATATCAGAATATCAGGCTGCAGGCGTGTACTTCCTTCGGATGCGTCGAATCTCAGACTCAAAAGAAGTCTTCATCTGAATCTTCTTGAGGACAAGTTGATCAACAATCTTCTTCCAAGCAATGGAAGGCTGAGGCATACTAGAGGAAGATGAAACCTCTTACTCTCTCTGTCTCTTCACTACTCGGTCTTCAAGAAGCTCAATAAGTATATCCTTGTCCTTAGACTCAAGCTGCAACTCCTCATGCTTTCGGCTAAAAGCATGGAAACGCTCTTCCCACATATCATTCTCTTGCTTCATCTTAGCGAGTGTGTATTCCAACTCCTCTACGTCTTGGTTAGAGAGAGTTAATGGCTCAACCACAACCATAGACATAGGTCTCTCACAAGCATACGACATCTTCAATTCCAAAGCTCTCTTCTTCACTAAAGAGTGTAAGCTTCCAAAGCTACACAGTTGCACGGACCAAACTCGGATCTTCCTTTCCTATGCATATTATGCCAAACATGCACAATCTTATGCTTCAAATGTTGGGGATATTTACCCTCTTGATAGAAAAGACCTTCTAACAAAGTGTTATTAGGTATGTCTCTCAAGGGGAACCCAAGTTGACAATGAGCCAAAGTAGGGTTGTAGTTAATTCCTCCTTGTGTACCAATGAGAGGCACATTAGAGAACTCACCACAACTATTAATAATATCCAAACTACTAAATGAAGAATCATACCAAACTATATCATCATTAATGAGAGACATAAGTCTCTGAGACCACCTTAGACATTGTTTGTTCTCCACAAAAGTAGGTGTCTAAGGCAAGTGCAAAATAAACCACTTGTACAGAAGAGGAACACAACACACAATCGTCCCACCACCTTTAGAATTCCTTAGATGCAAAGAGAAGTACATATCTCCTAACAGAGTAGGCACAAGATTCCCAATCAAGAAAATTCTAATGGCGTTAACATCAACAAAACCTTCAATATTAGGGAACAAAGCTAAACCAATAAGCAACACAAAGATAGCTTCAAAATCACCCACACTACCGGCTTGAGCAAATGCAGTAGCTTCCTTGATGAGGAACTCAGAAGTCAATCCAAACAATCCCCCTTTCTTCAGCCAATGAGCCTCAATCTCATACTTCTTCAGATGAAGAGCTTCAGCTATAAGATGAGATATGGGAATCTCTTCCAATCCATTAAAGGGCACTTTGCAGAAACAGGTATTCCCAGGAGATGGGCATACTCTTCCAACGTAGGCACAAACCGATAATCAGGAAAAATGAAGCAATGGTAGAGAGGGTCATAAAACTGAACCAACACACTCAAGAGTCCTTCAACCACATCAGTAGATAAAATAGACAAAAGCTTCCCATGACGTTGCTTGAAGTCCAAGGGATTTAATACAAAAGATGACATCTTCCCTAACTCTTTCAAGTCTGGACATCTGAAACTGTACTTCTTCGTGTTCCTTCATCCACAATCCATGGTCTGAAAAATATTTGCAAACAAGACCTCAGTTCCTTGAAATTACTTTTCGTGTGATAAATGTTATGATGCGCATGAAGGCATGAATGCAGCAATCACAAATAAGGGATCACACACAAGGCAAACACACAAAGGTTAAGGGATGAATCAAGTCATTGTCAAGATCAATCATCCATTTTAGTGGATTATGGTTTTCACCTTATCAACACCCAAGTTCCATTGATATTGACAAGACTTGATTGGATCAACCAAGAATCAAGGGTTTGTTATGAGTCACGAGCATGGAGTCTGGGTAAGAACCATTCCAAAGGAGTGAACTAAGGATAAAAACTTGTAGATCATGTTCTAAAAAGTTCCCAGAGTCTTAATTCCATCTATCGGATATTATAGGTTAGGATGATTGACTCATTAACCCATAATATTCTCAAGAGAAACTCGTCTGAGTGTAGTATCGCGTAACAACTGTTATCAAGTCTACACCTGAACAGTCTCCGTACTACGTCCTAAATAGGCCAAGAGGGGTTAAATGTTCTACGGTCCTCAACTTCTCGGACCCTAAATCAGAGATAGTAATTCCTAACCACAAATGACTTGTGTGACATTCATAACTCCAAAATGCTCTCCACTGAGTAGATGGATATCAAGCGTACTTGTTAAGGACTACTCCACACAAGTCAAACATGACTATACCATCCTCCTATCTTAATTGCACTCATGTTCGGGTTAGAACTTATCTCACCACTCAGAGATCACCAAGCACAACAAACAAATTATATCACATAAACAAATATACATACATCAAATATACAATTATATACACACAAAAAGTAGGCAAAACCCACTGGAGACTACTCCCCAGCAGATTCGCCACTTAATTTCTGTAGCGGTAAATTCCTGACCATCAAGCTATGGATAAGCTAGACGTCAATAAAACCAGAGTCGCCACCGCGTATTTATTGTTTACAAGGGAAAAGGGAAAAGTACGAACAAAACCCAAAAGATAAGAAGTTTTCAAATCAAAACTAATAAAATGCCAGTGATTACAGGTAAAGGGGTTGGTTACACAGAGGGAAGGTGTTAGCACCCAAAGTGTCCTAGGTACTCCTAGGGAGCCATTTCTTGTGTGCATATGTTTTTTGGTACAAAATGATGTTTGCAATAAATAGAGTGGAGGGATGATAAAATAATTTATTAATTATATTTTTGTGTTTGACAAGACCTTCGGACTTGTGCCTATGTACCAACATAAAATGAGGGATCAAAACCTCGTTGTTCGTGGTAACAATTTCAAAGTGAGTGCATTTCTTTTAACAAAAAATTAAGTTTAACAAAGGCACAAGAGGCCCAAAAGAGTTTGAATGAGTGTTAGTTCTTTTTGGCTTTTGAAATTTTAAGTCAAGTATAGTTAAGTTCATTTACAAGTTTGATTAAGAAAGGAGTTTAAAAATGCAATGGCATAAGGCCAAAGTTTCTAATTTTCAAAATGGTCTAAGTTTAGAAAACAAACACAAGCAAAAAAGATTTTTAAAAGGGAGGGAGAGATTTGAAATTAAAGAGATGGGGAGGAGATGGAGAGACTAATCCTAAGCACAAATTTAAAAGTTAAGAGTTGAAAAGATCTGACCAATGAGATGCAATCCAATAGATAAGAATGTCATATAGAAACCCAATTTCCCTTGGACTTTAGAATCAAGCAAGATCAATACACAAATAGCAAGATGAAGAGAAAGATATCAAATAAATATAGCCACATCAAAGGTTAGCAACTTCATGATCTTCTTCATAATTTCCCATGCATCAAATGAACTGAAAGATAGGCACTAGGCACACGTTCAAAGTAACAGCTTCAATCAGACCATGTAGTAGATGAACTCAAATGGGATCATAATACTTGATTCAGATGAAGTTCAAATCACAGGCACTTGGTTTCATGAAAGTTGGCATTGGCCAAGTCCTTTTGCATAGGGAATGTTGCCTAATTCTAAGTCCAAAGTCTCAAAGCAAACCAACAGTCCGCACAAAATGTCTTTTAGGGTTTTTGTTATTATTATGTACATTAAGGTCAAAAGAACACAAACACAAACAAATATATACAATCATAAAATAATCACAAGATATGGCTCAAATGAGCAAAGTGAAAATGACATTAAAGTAAACAAGTTAAATGGTATGAAAAATGACAAATGAATAAAAGACTTAAAATTAAAGTGCATAAAAGTAAATGGCTCAAAATTAAATGTTAGTTGTTGATTAATTAGAAGTTAGTATTGCTTTTGCTTTTGTTTTGTTTAGGTCATTCTTTGGAGAATACTCAACCCACTTGTCACAAGCATGGATCCTTGAACCAAGATATCTTCCAAAGGAAGGAAAAAAGGCCAAGTTTCCACACAATACCATGAAAGAGGGGAGACATACAATCTCACTTACTAGAATGCTATGCCTATCCGTGTCAACAATTTAGCGCTATGTTAAGCAATCGTAATTGGACTTATGTAGAAGTCACAACTATTTAATACCGGTGTAGCGATAAATTCATGATCATCAAGTTATGGATAGGCAAGACATCAAATAACAAGAGTCGCCACCGCGCTTTTATTGTTTCCAAGGGAAAAGGGAAAAGTACGAACAAAACCCACAAATAAGAAGTTTTCAAATCAAAACTAATAAAATGCCAGAGATTATAGGTAAAGGTGTTGGTTACACAGAGGGAAGGTGTTAGCACCCAAAGTGTCCTAGGTACTCCTAGGGAGCCCTTTCTTGTGTGCATATGTATTTTATATAAAGTGATGTTTTCAAACAAATAGAATGGGGGGATGAGAAAATAATTCATTAATTATATTTTTGTGTTTGACAAGACCTTCAGACTTGTGCCTACGTACCAACATAAAAATGAGGGATCAAAACCTTGTAGTTTGTGATACAAATTTCAAAGTGGATGCATTGCTTTTAATCAAAAATTAAGTTTGAAAGGAACGAGGGCCTGGAAAATGGTTTGAATGAGTTAGTTCTTTTTGGCTTTTGAAAATTTTAAGTCAAGTATAATTAAGTTTATTTACAAGTTTGATTTAAGAAAAGAAGTTTGAAAATGCAATGGCATAAGGCCAAAGTTTCTAGTTTGCAAAGTGGTCAAAGTTTAGAAAATAACAAGTTCAAACAAAGAAGTTTTTGAAAGGAGGGAAAGATTTTGAAATTAAAGAGATGGGGAGGAGATGAAGAGACTAATCCTAAGCATAAATTTAAAAGTTAAGAGTTGAAAAGATCTGACCAATGGGTTGTAATCCAATAGGCAAGAATGCCATATAGAAACCCAAATTCCCTTGAACATTAGAATCAAGCAACAATTAATGCATAACATATTAACTTGAAGATAAAGGCATCAAATAAAGATAGCCACATCCAAGCTTTAGCCACTCCATGATCTTCTTCAAATTTGCCCATGTAACAGATGAATTCCACAGGTCACAGGTTCAAAATAACAACTTCACAATGATCATGTTGCAGATGAACTCAGATGGATCTTCAATGATGTATCAGATGAAGTTCCAAATTGCAAGCACTTGGTTACATGAAAGTTGGCATTGGCCAAGTCCTTTTGCATAGGGATGTTGCCTAGATTCTAAGTCCAATTGTCCAAGATCAAACCAAAAATCCACACAATAGTTTTTTAGGGTTTTTGTTTCTTATTATGTACATTAATGGTCAAAGACCACACAAACAAACAAAATATACACAAACTAGATATATCACATAATATGGTCCAAGTGGACAAAGTGAAAAGGCATTAATATAAACAATTATAATGGTATGAACAATGGCAAATGAATAGAGCTTAAAAATTAAAGTGCATTAGAAGTAAATGGCTTGAAATTTAATGTTAGTTGTTAATGAGTTAGAAGTTTGTATTGCTTTTGCTTTTTTGCTTTTCATTTTAAGTCATTCTTTGGAGAACACTCAACCCACTTATCACAAGCATGGATCCTTGAACCAAGACATCTTCCAAAGGAAGGAAAAAAGGCCAAGTTTCCATATAATACCATGAAAGAGGGGAGGCTTACAATCTCACTAACTAGAATGCTATACCTTTTTGTGTCAAAGATTTAGCGCTATGTTAAGCAATCATAATTGGACTTATGTAGAAGTCACAACTATTTGAGTTCGGGCAATAGAATTTTGGTGTTAATGCATGTTAGAGACAGTATAATGGACTGTGCTCATGAAACATACCACACACAAAAAGAAAATGCAAAAGAGGTGGCCTAATATCATCCATACTTATGTTGATTTTTCAATCAACTAGCCTTAGGACCTTTAGATATCATTGGCCAAATGAAATGGATGTATAAAGAAGGGGAATTAGATGAAGAGGGAGGGGAATAGATCAAAACTCAAATTGGAAAAAGGGGGACTTTAACCAAATTAAGATCATTCATTCATTTTGGGAGATGGAATGTACATTCCATCAATCCCCTAAATCCAATGATCTTAACCTAGCAAAGTCAAATCAACCTTGACCAAGGCCCAACAACACAACTTAGGCTTATACAAACAATTAAAATGGCTCAACACAATTATTTGGCATTTATTCAATTTAAAAATACTAAAAATAATGCATTAAATTAAATATGGTTTGTCAAATTCCTAAAATCTTATCAAAACACCAAAGAAATGGCCATGAGATTTATCATAGTTCAAACAAGGTCAAAGGACATTGGAGAAAAAATTTCAGAATTTTTGGAAACTTAAAAGTATTTTAAAACAATTAAAAATATTCACAAAATCAATTAAATCATAAAAAATATTAATAATTATCCAAAAAAAATTTGAATTCAAAACACGAAAGAGGAATTTATTTAAATTTTTTTGGTGAAACTCTCATATTTTTTTGGATCAATATTAAAATTAATATGAATCAATGAAAATCAAATGAAAATCAGAAAATCAAAAAAACGTGGACCACTTGATCTCCCTCATTAATTAAGGTGGCAGATCAAGTGGACATGAGCGCGCGTTCCACCATACACCTGGTCAACTGTTCCACACACGTGGTAATTACTTTGGGCGCTCAGGATTAAAATATTTCAAATGAGATAAATGACTCAAAACCTATCCAGCACAGCACCGACGCTGGACCTCCGATCACCTTCTCAGGCGAGGTCTACCGGACTGGTTCACTCATCACCATCACAAAAATGGAAAAAAAGGACATGATCTGAAAGAAAAAATAGCGTAGAGCACGAATCTGACCTCAATTTCAACTAGCTCCAAATATATAGAAAGATATAAGGAGTTGAATTTTGAGGTGTGTCAACTGAGTTGCTTCGATTTGACCTCGAAGAAACTCAATCTTCTTGCCTACATTGGTAGGACTTCCGACAACCAAAGATCCAAGAGAATTGATGAGAGTTGAGTGAGAATCGAAGAGAAGAAGATTTCTGAAAATTACCTTCAATGTTGTGCAGAAACGGATCTTGCTTGCTTCAAACTTGACTTGATCACACTCGAGGAGCTTGCAGAAGTGGTTTGGCAATGGTACAAAGCTTTGGATCCTGGAGTTTTTGAATCTCCAAACAGTGAGATTCAAACTCAATTTTCAAGTTGAAAATTATCAGGTTTTCCTTTGAATTGTGAGGGTTTCAATTGAGGGGCAAAGCTGGCGCACAAGGTGTGGTTGAAATGAGCTTAGAGGCCTTGTATTTATAGCATTTGGGATTGATAATTACACACTTGAAAAATTGCTAAATTTGGCAATGGTAATGCATAAGCTTACATGGGTGTATACAGGCCCATGAAGCAATCCATTATGATCCAATTGGAAATGTACTGAAGTTCAAATCATGCTTGAATGGCAAGGAAAAGTGAAATGGAGTTTTGGATATTTGATTTTCTCAAATGATGCAAACCTGTTAAGACCATGCACAACCCTAGAAAACCTCATCCAAAATGAATGAATTAGGGATTTTTGGAAAGCTTAGATCAAGGGAAACAACTTTGATGTTGGACACCTTTCCAATTGGAACTTGGATCCTGGTGAATTTTAAGGTGGAAGTTTGGAATTTCAATATCTTGAAAATGTTTTTAAGTGTTTTTAAGTGTCTTCATCAAAGTTGTATCTCTTTCAAATACATTCAAAATGGTCACAAATTTCATGTTAATTGGATTTATAATGATAGAGTTATGCATTTTTGAAGTTGAGGAAAATCACTTGTTCAATGGTATAGGGCAAAAATGACCTATAATGTATCCTCATATCAGATGCTCATAAAAGTTGATTTAGATCTTACTACAAACATAAAAGTTGAAGTAGACATCTTTAGTTTGATTATGAAACTTGGAAATCTTTCATATCAAAAAAATTGACCAAGTTATTGCCTTGGGAAGTTGACTTTCAAATTAGGGTTTAAACAAAATGACCTATAATGTTTCAACATAGAAAATGATTTTCTAAGCCAAAATAGCTCTAGGTCTCAACATGAAAGTTGTTTGGAATGTCATTTATAGTAACGTTTATCTTGAAATAATTTTCATATGGTGAAAATTGTAGGAGATAGGGTCTAAAGAGACCCAGTTTTGATCAGATGAATCCATCTGGCCAACCACCATCAACCAACTTGCTAACTTTCCATTATCTTGACTTTCTAGGCTCATGATTGATCATATATGCATGATATGATGAATTTTGAAGTGTCCCTTGAGAAGTTTGATCAATTGGTGAGATAGCTTGTTGGAGAAGTTACTTAAGATACCTAGTCAAGCTAGGGTTTCCAAGGCAAATCACCTCTAAATTCTTGAAGAATGCTTGATCAATATAACATGTAGAGATCATGGAGACTCATATATCATGCTTTGAGACATTGTGGATCCATCCTTGGTTGTGCTTTTAGCCATGAGGGTCTTTAACCCTATATGTGAACTTGATAGATAGATGAGGATCATGCCCTACCTACAAAGGGGTTAGACAAATACAAAGACATATTTTTGGTATTTTGATTAGTAAAAATGATAATATACAAGTATGATACAATCACATGGTGCTTGGTAATCTCTCCCAAAACAAACCCAATGAAAGAGGGGTAAGGAGAATGCCAAGGTGTGATCCCAATGCTGATGCATATGATGAAATTGCATGAGAGATCTTAGGGTCAAAATTGGGGTCTTACAGCTGCCCCTATTTAAGAACATTCTAACTAAGGAGGTGAAGGTTAAAATCTTCATACCGACTCAATAGAATGGGCTTAAATAACAACATAGAAACAAATTTTGGTCCCTAAGAGACCTCATGATGCATGTGAATGTAAAAGCGAATTCTCCATGGGGGAAATGTTACCACAAAGGAAAAGAAATCAGAGAGACCGAAGGTCCGCAGGAGCATAATGCATTCCATAAGGAAAAACTCACTGGGGAGACAGATACTTTGAGGGGGAAAACGATTATGCGTAGGCTAGGCTATAACTTAAAATTGCTGGGGGACTGAGGGATTCCATAAAAAATGGAAAGACTCGGCCATGGAAACAAAAAATTTGCAGGGGATACGAGTAACTCAGGGTAAAGCTGAAGTACTTGAATCATTGCAGGAAAAACGATTTCACTAAGGAAATGTGCACTTAACTCAACCGGGGAAGAAATAAACTTCAACACAGGAGGAGCAGAAATCTATTATCCACTACCTGTTACTGGGTAAGAAGATAATAGAGATCTGACAGAGAGGACATCCGTCATCGGTTAGGATGAACATATTAAGGATGACTCGCTGAGAACTAATAGGAGGGAGTATTCATTACCGGTTACTGGGTAAGAATAGCCTTGCTGGGGAAAATTGCAGAAAATAGGATTTACAACTACCAGTTACTGGGCAGAAATCCAAAGATAAGAATACCTGTCACCGGTTAGGGTGGACATATCAAGGATAGACTCAGAAGGGAAGAAAATTCATCGTCAGTTAGGATGAACATATCAAGGATAGACTTGCTTGGGATGTCAAGGAGGATATCCGTCATCGGTCAAGATGAAGATATCAAGGATAAATCAACTGAGCAAAAAGTAGGAATTACATCTATCGAATGCTGGATAGAAGACCATCAAAGAGAAAATCCGTCACCGGTTAGGATGAACATATCAAGGATAGACTCTGTTGAGGAGCAAAATAAGAATTACATCTGTCAGTTAATGGATAGAATACCACAAAGAGAAAATTTGTCACCGGTTAGGATGAACATATCAAGGATTGACTCTGCAAAGGGGAAAGAAAAGTAGGATTTACAACTACCGGTTACTGGGTAGAAAACCGCAAAGAGAAGGAAGCCCGACATCAGTTAGGATGAACAAATCAAGGATTATCTCTCTAGGGAACAAAATAGGGATTACAATTACCTTTTTACTAGGTAGAATACCAAGGATGAGAATATCCTTCATCGGTTAGGATGAACATATCAAGGATAAACTCAAACAGGGGAAGAAAATATTCGTCATTGGTTAGGATGAACATATCAAGGATACTCTCCTGGGAAAAGAATGAATCCATTGGGGACTCTACTGATGGGGAAAACAGGGGTACCTTTTCCGGGTATTGGGCAAGAAGTAACAAACTGCAAACTAAGAAGAATATTACCAATTACTAGGTAATAAACTCTTAGGGGACCCAAAGCATCTATCTAGGTAAGAACTAGAAAGAAACGGTCAATCAAGACTCAACCCAATGAGGATATAACTCAAGGGGAATGATTCCATCCAGATAGTCCACTAGGGAGGAAACTAAAACAAAAATCCTCCCCGAGGAAATAACTCAGTGGGGAAAGGAGAAAGGTTAAAGTCTTTCTGCTTAAGGGGTCGACACTCTACAATTGAAGGAGGACAGACGCCAGATTTGTATATGGATAAAGTACCGCCATAATAGAGAATAAGTGTCTCAAATAATGAATCAACCAATATGATGATATAATTATGCAATTATGAAATTATATGAGTGTATACTGTAACACCCTTCTAAAATACCCCAAATATTTAATTAAAATAACAACATATAAATCAGAGTAATCATGCAACTAAGGGTGTCACACATTTATTTCGCATCATTCGTCATACTATTTAGTCATGCTCATTATTTAACTCAAAACATAAAGTATTGCACAATACGCAGCGGATAGAGATCAAATCGATCATTCAAAACATGTAACATACTACATGTAAACTGGTTCAACCAACATAAACAACACAATTAAAATGTTCCCTCCCGATGTTACATCTATCAGAGCATGACTCACTAAGGAGACTACACTAGACTCCAAGCATTAGCTTCTACTCAATCACTGCTCGTTACCTGAAAAAATAGTTGTAAGGGTGAGTTCCTCAATCGATGTAATAAGCATTATAGAATATAATGTCATGTTAAGTAATTTAACACATTAATCACCCTAATCGTATCCCACATTCAGTAACGGCACATCAACTCAAATATCATACTCAATATCCACACAATTCATACTCATGCTCAATGCCAACACAACACACGTATAACATTGGAATACATCCATTCATATTATACACTACACATATATTATGCAATGAGACTCCATGCATGCGGTACCGACTATTCGTGAACATCTAGTTCAACCTCACCGATCAAATCCAGATACGGCTACCAAGCTCACTAGTCCCACTCATTTGAGACCTAGTGACTCACATCACTAATTCCTCACCATGGGAATTAGCTACCACCCCAAGGGCCATGCTATGCACGCTAATTCACCTAGCATGCAAACATCAAAAACAGTCCAAATGACTAACATCACTAATTCCTCACCATGGGAATTAGCTACCACCATAAAGGCCACATTATGCACGCTAATTACCTAGCAATGCAACATCACAACAATAATCCGCAATGGACCGATGCTCACTCTCTAAGCCATAAAACAGTCCATTCACAACACATTCATAACATACACATTCACAACGTTATGCATACCATCATACAGTATCAACACATGTATCAACACATCATATCATGTCAAATAATTAAACACGGTATTAGCACACTCTACTAATACCTATACTGCTCAAAACAGCGGGAAATAATCCCTACTATATCACACACCGATATAGGCAACCATCAATTAGGCACACAACATTTTAATTAACAATTTTTCCACTCTGCAACAGTGTTAACCAGTTAACGCCCTGGGTTAACCGGTTAACGCAGCACAAACACACTTTCTGGCAAAACGCAACAGTGTTAACCGGTTAACGCCCTGGGTTAACCGGTTAACGCAGACAAAACAGCAGTTTTTCACAATTTATAACAGTGTTAACCGGTTAACGCCCTGGGTTAACCGGTTAACGCAAGACAGAAAGCTGTTCCTGCGCTAACACAAAGCAGAATGCAGAATTCTCCGCATTTTCCGCCGTTGGAGGACTTCCGGACCTCCGATTCTAATTCCGTAAAAAGCTACACATCCAGAAATTTACGACACACACCATTATCGATTCAATTACAGTTTTCACACAACTTATTCATCACAATTTCTCAGCATTCCAAATCCCAATTAGGGTCAATTCAACGGTTTATCACTACCCATTACATGTTAACCCATAATACCCATTAAACGACGATAAACCCCCCTTACCTGATTAATCCGGCAAATCTTTGAGCTTCAAGCTTTTCCTTCTTCAACCTTTGCCCTTGCTCTTCCTCTTTGCCCTTTCCCCACTTTCCACTTTTCAGCCGCTTCTCTGTTTCACGTAAAACTCTTTTTACCAAATGGGATTCTTTTTCCTTACTTCACACTTATATATTTTCCAATAATTATTATTCCAAAATAATAATAATAATCCAATAATTCCAATTATTTAACTAAATTAATAAATATAATATTAATTTAAATCAAATAATTATCTTATTTTTATTGGGGTGTTACATATACGTATATGTATATGTATATGTATATATGATGATTATGCTGACAAAACGATCGCAAAGGATACAAAGGTGTCACAAAAATTTGAATCATAGATACAATCCTTGGTCAATCCATAAAAGAGGGAAACAACTGCCGGAGCAAAGAGATCAATATCCCAAAGGCTCAAACCTAGCTGGGGAAGGAGGAAATATGTTGAGGAAAGGAAACGTTATCGAATTTGTGGGGAATTCTAGGTCAACACCATATCAAATGGGGTACAACCGTACAGAGGATAAACACACATAGTTGCTCAGGAACCAGGAGGAAACTCTGACCAGGGATCGAGCTGGATGGTGACTGGTGGAGAAACCAATGCAATCTACTGCGGAAACCAATCTTACTCTGCTGGAGATTAAAACCAACATCAACCCTGCTGAGGAATATACAAACTTCACTGGGGAATATCCACAAACTCCACTAGGGAAGGAATCAACCAACTCGGCTGGGGAATAACTGAAGGGTTAACTGCTCGGGGGAACCATTAATGCTCCACACTTAGGACTTGTTGTTTTCGAAATGATGTTGATATTTCTTTTTAATTGCTTTAAAATTATTACTTTTATATGTTTAAGAAAATGATTTTGATTAAAAAATTTAAATTCAAAATGATCATAATAAAATTTAAACTATTTGGCTGAAGTAAATAAGAGTGGAACAATTGGATAAAAGCTCAACTTTATTTAATAGAATGGTAGTCTGTAAATGACAAGACTCCATAGATTTTTACAAACTTGAAAATGGTAATTTACATGGAAAAGGGTTACATTAAATACAAATGATCACTAATCCTTCCACCAACTCTTGATATCTGCTGTGCTTTTGGCCGCTATTGGGGATGATGAATTGACGTCAACCCTCGTGCTCAACAAAGTTTCTCCAAAAACTGAAGATCAGCAGAATGCAGTTACTTGCCGTAATCCCTAAATTTTGCATAAGTTTCCCCGGGGTGGGGTACTCAACTTATCGGGAGAATTCTTTCTGTTTTATGTCTCTAATTTTTTCCTGGATCGCCCTTTCGGGTTTTCAATCCACCGAGACGCTTATTTTTGCCTAAGCCTCCCTTTCGGGTTTTCAACATAGTGAGTTATTCTTTTCTTTTTTTAGGCGAAGTATTTCTTGACTGCATCTGCGCTCACATGACGAATGAACTCTTCACCAGCCATAGTTGTAAGAATCAATGCACCGCCTGAAAAGGCTCTATTAACAACATATGGGCCTTCATAATTAGAAGTCTATTTTCCCCTAGAATCTAGTTTGAAAGATAGGATCTTTTTTAGCACAAGGTCACCTTCCTTGAATACCCGAGGTATGACCTTCTTATCAAAAGCTTTCTTCATCCTTTGCTGATATAACTGACCATGACACATGGCAGTCAATCTCTTCTCTTCAATTAAATTCAACCGATCAAACCTGGTATGACACCATTCAACCTCAGCCAACTTGGCTTCCATGAGCACACGCAACGGAAGAATCTCAACCTCTACGGGGAGCACTGCTTCCATGCCATAAACAAGAGAAAAAGGGGTTGCCCCTGTTAAAGTGCGGATGGATGTACGATACCCGTGCAAAGCAAATGGGAGCATCTCATGCCAATCCTTATATGTTACAACCATCTTCTGAATGATCTTCTTGATGTTCTTATTCGCAGCTTCAACAACCCCATTCATCTTGGGTCCGTAGGGAGAAGAATTATGATGTGCAATCTTGAAGTCTTTACAAAGAGCTTCCACCATATAATTATTCAAGTTCGATCCATTATCATTAATGATCTTACTTGGCACGCCATAACGGCATATGATCTGATTCTTGATAAACCTTATAACAATTTGCTTGGTCACATTTGCATACGATGCCACTTCAACCCATTTTGTGAAGTAGTCAATTGCCACAAAAAAGAAACGATGTCCATTTGAAGCTTTAGGATCAATACACTTGTATAAGTATTTTCTACTTCTTGCTTTAATAGAAACCATTAAATTAATATTTTAGACAATATATATGCATGGCCCATTAGCTCAGTTGGTTAGAGCGTCGTGCTAATAACGCGAAGGTCGCAGGTTCGAGACCTGCATTGAGATCAATTGAGTTCCTATGTAAATTATCTATTATCATTTGTACCATGAGAAATTCTCATTCAATCGATTCATTTGATCAATCTATTGACATGAATTAATTATTTGATGAATTAAAATATGTCACAAATGGGGTTCGAACCTGGGACCTCCTTGGAATTGTACAAGCCTTACCACTAGGCCAAAGATGTTGTTGTTGAATACTTATGCAATGAATAAATATTAATCTAAATCTTGATTAAGATAGATTAATGAATTAATTGAGTGGTATAACTCCGTTTTGGACATGGACGGATGCGTTAGAAAGATAACGTGAAGGGCTATTATTATTGTTCCATGTTATAAAATATTATATGATTTATAAGTGCCATGAATTATATCATGATGAAAATTAAATATTATTGTTATGTGGAAGGTGAAGTAACATGATTAAAAACCTTACAAAGATGAGTGAGGAAACCTAGGAGAATGACTTGATTAATAACTTAGAAAGATGATCTAGGTTATGGAACATGTGTGATACATGTATGAGAATACGGTATTCATTCGTACGACGCTTATGTGGAGGTCGTGGACGAATTGTTGCCATGATTGAGAATGAGACGCATTGTATAGAACATGCCATGTTATTGTTGTGTATTGTGGTGAATGAAGTCACCTATGATTTATGAATTTGTTATGGTTCGTGGAACCGATGATTTGTGAAACCGATCATGTATTTAGAATGTGTGTTTTCTGTGGTGGTACACATCTCTTGTGGTATGCTTAGATGAGTAAGCATTGGGATGTGGGACCAATGATTCGAGCCTCAATTGGGTTTGATCCCCAACCATGGTGGACATGGGGGAAAGGTGGACACCAAAGTGGGATAAGGCCCATACGGTGAAAGAGACTCAAAGTGGGTAAAGTCCCATACGAGTGATGGTTCTTAAAAGTGGGTTTGAGTCCCATAGGGGAACCGGATATCCACCGCGAAAGTCGAATCATACGAGCATTGCATGAACCGGTCCTGGCTTAGACGTAAGTCCGTTCGGGAATTGATGCGTCGTGATCTGAATAATGATCGTGCTTGAGTTGTGAGAACTCAGATGCATGTTGCCATACAATTGTGAGATAGTTTCCCCATCACTCAAGTCTTCGTTCCCTTGTTGACTTGAGTTGGATATGAGTTGAATATTGATTAGAAACCCTGTAGAGCCGAGTGGACCCATATGATAGGAGAACTCACTGAGATTATTATCTCATCCCATTATTGTTCTTATTTTTCAGGTAATTCTTTATAGGTTGAATCTATGAGAAGCTGTTATGGATGCTTCAAGGAATGCTGTTTACCATGATCTTCCGTTGTGAAGTTGTGTGAAATGAAGATATTGCACATAGTTCTTAGATTTTATTATTTAGGCATTATTGTATAACATGTTCCATTGATGTTTTAGTTTGGACATGTATATATATTGATGCCATTAGGCACTTATGTTGTGACAATATCAAAATTTAACACTTGTATAATATTATTCTAGATATATATTATACGGGTTGTTATAGTTGGTATCAGAGCAGGTTGATTCTCGACCTAGCCTTGAAACATCATAAGTAAATCTATTCCTGCCTCATATGTGTGTTTAGCCAACATGATTCTTAATATCATTGTATGTGGTATTGGGCCTGATCAACCTAATATTATGTGCATGGTAGGTAGGATCATGGTTGAGCGACCACGAGGACTCTGAAGTGTGGGTTGAACTTGTGCTTTGAGGATAGGCTCAAGCCAAGAGTTAGAAAGTAAGGAGAATTGGATAGCTCAGTTGTAAGTTTCAGTAGGAATTGTGATTTGGGTATTATGGAATTGAAGAGTAATGTATCGTTCAAGCGATTCTGCAGTGTTAACGGGGTTGAGAAGTTGAGGATCTCTATTGGATGAATTGTCAGAGCTTTGAGAAAGGTGTGATTGCTAGTGGAGTAAGATATACTCACTAATATGGAATAGTATTGTGAGTAATTCTGTGTGGTAAAGGAGAAAGGATGGTTATGTTGCACATATGTCATAAGGCCTAGAAGTGAGGTAGTGTATCAGTGTTTCAGTTTCTAAGGCCACTAAAATATTTTGGAAGAACGAGAGTACTTCGTGGAGTATATATATTTGGGATTGTACCTTGCAAGTGGTTAAGGACTTAAGGGATAAGGACGTTTAGTTTTGTTGGGAGCCTAAGGTAGTGGTGAAGTCTAAAGAGAGACTCGAGGACATGGTTGTATGTTCCAAGTGAAACATGTATGGACCAAATGGAGGCTAGAAGATAGATCAAGTATATCCAGTCTTAGAAGGGAGATCGGATTTGGGATAGCTCGTCAGCAGTTCAGCGTTAGTAAGAGACCATTATGGAATGTTAAGTTACCTAAGGATCAATTATAAGAGTTTGTGTTGGAGAGAGATAACGCCCGTTATATAGTAATGGAAGCTCCAGTGAGTTTGGGTTGTAGGAGATCTGATTGAGGAAAAGAGCAAGTAAGTTGGATTTAAGAAATTTTAGTAGAATGGTTTTGTAATTGGAACTGAGAGAATTACCATAGGAAGACAAGTGAACACAGAGTGTGGAAGCAGTGTGAATGTTACAATACAACTGTTGTAATGGGGTACATTTTAGATAGAGGCACAATGAGACCATTAAGATTCATTAAGACGAAGTTATGGGCTTGTAGTTGATGATTGTTTGCATCGAGGATTTCTAGAGTATGTAGTCGAATGGAGGAAGTTATACCTTGGTATTAAGAGAAGTATGTGATAGTAGCATTATGGTCACAAGTAAGTGTAACGGATTCCTTGTCTTGAGATGGATGTAAAGTAACACACATTTGTTGAGTCGTGGGTCTTGTATTCTAAGAAGTTGAGTTGATGATAGACAATGAAAGACAAGCCAAGTTGGAGCATATGGACTAAGTGTAGGACGTTGAATATGTTATGTTGTAAGAGCTTATTGGGAGACAATGAGAATTGTCTGTAGCAAGTCATCTAGACAAGTAACCCCAGTATGATGAGTTGTGTAGTAGGTATTGGGTTGGAAGAAAAATTCGAATCATAACTGTGCGACAATGATAAGGTTCATCTTAAGCGCATTTTATTTGAATTGTAAGAGTAGTAATGGCTTATTGGAAGTCTGGTTGTTATTTATCTTCTTGAGAAATGTTTGGTTGGTTGGTCGCGGAGTATAAACATTCACACCATGTTGGAGCCAAGGATGTCTTAAATGTCATAAGTGTACCGTTGTGGATGTACAAATTGAGGATGGAGTTACAAGTTACCACAAGTCAGATTGGTAGTTTTGAAATTGGGATTTCTGAAGGTGTAGTGCGTAGGTGTAGTGCGTAATTGGTCATCTGTGGAGATATCATGGAAGTCAGACGTGTAGGGAAACCAACCTGGTGAACCGTGTTCAGTTTAAGTAAGTTTGGAAAGTACCACTATTATGATTATGAATAACTATAAGGATCAAAGATGGAAGAGACCCACTAAGTGGTGATCTGGAAGAGATTAGATAGGTATATGGTATATATTGATAAGGCGTGAAGTGGTTGGTTGCAACAACCCGATTTTTAGTATTTTATTATTATACTATTATTACTATATTTTATTTTAATTATTTGGAGTGTTAAGTAATTAATCGGTTGTTAGGTAGTATAATGATCGAGTATATTAATTAATTTGGTGTGTTAATTAATTATTTAGTTGATATGAGACATAATTGAATTAATTAATTAACTTGGTTGCATAGTGAGTGGTTAATTATTTAAATTTAAATAGAGGTATTTAAATATTAGGTTTTATTGGGCCTAGTGATTAAATTAGATGATTTAAGCCCAACTAGAATACTTCTATAAATAGTAAGAGTGAAGGAAGTGAGAATTAGAATTCACTTGAGCACTGAAAGCAATAGAGAAAGAGGAGAGGAAAAGCGAGAGGAGTCAAGGTTTCCATCAAATTGACAAGGTAAGGGGGGAAATCCTTATCATTATGGGTTAGTATGATTGGGTCAATGGGTAGGAACATGTTTTAGGTTGAAATCCTTAATTGGCATGGGTTTGGAATTATTAGGTCTTGATAAATACTCTAGAACCTGTAGCTTTTTACGGAATCGAAATCGGAGGTCCGGAAGTCCTCCAACGATGAAAAATGCGGGGAAATCTGCATTCTGTTTCGTGTTAGCACAGGAACAGCTTTCTGTTTTGCGTTAACCGGTTAACCCAAGGCGTTAACCGGTTAACATTGTTATAATATTGAGAAAATTGAATTCTGTCTTGCGTTAACCGGTTAACCCAGGGCGTTAACCAGTTAACACTGTTATAAATTGCCAAGAAGCGCATTCTGTTTTGCGTTAACCGATTAACCCAGGGCGTTAACCGGTTAACACTGTTTGAAAAGTAAAAAATTGATATTTAAATGTTGTGTGTGTTTTGGAATGAAATCTATGTGTACATATTTCATGATTGGCCTATATTGGTGAATAATATATTGTATGAATGTGTATGTATACCATTATTGAATTGTGAATGATTTATGGTTATGGATGTGTATATGTAATCGTAATTGATGTGTTGTTATGGATGTGTATATGTACCAATTGTGAGTCATGGTGATATGTGGGATGTTAAGACGGTATATAGATGGTCTTAATTGCATATGTGTTGGTATGTGTGCATTCATTCATAGCATGGTTGACTTCATTGTGGAAGTGGTTAAGCGGTGATCCTTCATTGGAAATAGACGTAGCAGACGTTAATCCTTAATTGGGATTAGGCGTAGTATTTAAGCGGTGATCCTTCATTGGAAACAGACGTAGCAGACGTTAATCCTTAATTGGGATTAGGCGTAGTATTAAGCGGTGATCCTTCATTGGAAACAGACGTAGGGCTTTGGTCTTGTCCGGATCGAAGCGTGGCTTGGATTCTAGATATTGAATCGGAAAGCGGTGAAACTTTGAGTTCACATTGAGGTACCACATGCATAGAGTCACATTGTCTTGCATTGAGTCGTCTATAGTTATGTGATCATTGAATGCATGTATTGATGTGGATGCGATGTACGTTTGAAATATGTGAGATGATTGTTTGTTAATATTATTGATGTGATTATACCAAGTGTGATGAATTCTTAAATTGTGTTTTAATTCATTGTGCCTTATTATGCTATTTCATAATAATTTGAATTCTCACCCTTTCTGTTTGAATGTTACCTTTACATGGGTATCGTGCAGATACTACAGAGTAGTATTACTGGAGTAGGTGGACGGTAGCTCGCTCAAGAATAGCTGGAGAGTTTCCGTATTTAGTTTGAAATTAGGTAATGAGTCAATGCTCTGGTCATGTAACACTAGTTAGATTAGTGGTATTGAACTCATATCTTATTTCGATATGCTTTATGTCATTAATTGTTTTATTTTATTTGAAGTGATAATTTAGAGATGATCATGGTATGGGACATGGATCATATTATGAAAATCATGAGTATTCTTTATTTTCCGCTGCGAACGCATATTGCTTGAATATTCATGATGAGTGAAATGTGTTATTTTGAATGACCAGATGTATTTTTGGTTTTTGAAAGTTTTAAGTTTCGAAAACGTCGATGTGACGCCCTTTTCTTTTTATGTGTGCTTATTTACTCTGATTATATGTTAAATAATTTGGGGTAGAAAAAGGGGTGTTACAATAGTGGTATCAGAGCATGGTCGACCAGTTGGTCAATAGTCTTTAGGGTTTTCCATCCCGTTGTATTTGATTCGTGTATCTGACACGATCGATACTGTTTGTCTGATACATTAGTAAAATCAGAGCAGGTCGGTACGTCCGGCCAGGTTGTTTAATTAGGTTGTTCCCTAGTATGCGACATGTGTGTGAGAACACTGTCAATGCTTGTTTTATTTTCCATTGGCAGGTTGAGAACTCGAGGATAAGATGAGGGAATCGTATCCGGAGTTGTTCCTTTGAGGTGAATTTTCGAGGACGAAAATCTTTTAAGTGGGGGAGAGTTGTAACAACTCAATTTTTAGTATTTTATTATTATACTATTATTACTATATTTTATTTTAATTATTTGGAGTGTTAAGTAATTAATCGGTTTTTAGGTAGTACAATGATCGAGTATATTAATTAATTTGGTGTGTTAATTAATTATTTAGTTGATATGAGACATAATTGAATTAATTAATTAACTTGGTTGCATAGTGAGAAAATTGAATTCTGTCTTGCGTTAACCGGTTAACCCAGGGCGTTAACCGGTTAACACTGTTATAAATTACCAAGAAGCGCATTTTGTTTTGCGTTAACCGATTAACCCAGGGCGTTAACCAGTTAACACTGTTTGAAAAGTGAAAATTGATATTTAAATGTTGTGTGCGTTTTGGAATGAAATTTATGTGTACATGTTTCATGATTGGCCTATATTGGTGAATAATATATTGTACGAATGTGTATGTATACCAGTACTGATTTGTGAATGATTTATGGTTATGTATGTGTAAATGTAATCATAATTGATGTGTTGTGATGAATGTGTATATGTACCAATTGTGAGTCATGGTGATATGTGGGATGTTAAGATGGTATATAGATGGTCTTAATTGCATATGTGTTGGTATGTATGCATTCATTCATAGCATGGTTGACTTCATTGTGGAAGTGGTCAAGCGGTGATCCTTCATTGGAAACAGACTTAGCAGACGTTAATCCTTAATTGGGATTAGGCGTAGTATTTAAGCGGTGATCCTTCATTGGAAACAGACGTAGCAGACGTTAATCCTTAATTGGGATTAGGCGTAGTATTTAAGCGGTGATCCTTCATTGGAAACAGACGTAGCAGACGTTAATCTTTAATTGGGATTAGGCGTAGTATTGAGCGGTGATCCTTCATTGGAAACAGACGTAGGGCTTTGGTCTTGTCCGGATCGGAAGCGTGGCTTGGATTCTAGATATTGAATCGGAAAGCGGTGAAACTTTGAGTTCACATTGAGGTACCACATGCATAGAGTCACATTGTCTTGCATTGAGTCGTCTATAGCTATGTGATCATTGAATGCATGTATTGATGTGGATGCGATGTACGTTTGAAATATGTGAGATGATTGTTTGTTAATATTATTGATGTGATTATACCAAGTGTGATGAATTCTTAAATTGTGTTTTAATTCATTGTGCCTTATTATGCTATTTCATAATAATTTGAATTCTCACCCTTTCTGTTTGAATGTTACCTTTACATGGGTATCGTGCAGATACTACAGAGTAGTATTGCTGGAGTAGGTGGACGATAGCTCGCTCAAGAATAGCTGGAGAGTTTCCGTATTTAGTTTGAAATTAGGTAATGAGTCAATGCTCTGGTCATGTAACACTAGGTAGATTAGTGGTATTGAACTCATATCTTATTTCGATATGCTTTATGTCATTAATTGTTTTATTTTATTTGAAGTGATTATTGAGAGATGATCATGGTATGGGACATGGATCATATTATGAAAATCATGAGTATTCTTTATTTTCCGCTGCGAACGCATATTGCTTGAATATTCATGATGAGTGAAATGTGTTATTTTGAATGACCAGGTGTATTATTGGTTTTTGAAAGTTTTAAGTTTTGAAAACGTCGATGTGACGCCCTTTTCGTTATATGCGTGCTTATTTACTCTGATTATATGTTAAATAATTTGGGGTAGAAAAAGGGGTGTTATAATTAGTGGTATCAGAGCATGGTCGATCAGTTGGTCAATAGTCTTTAGGGTTTTCCATCCCGTTGTATTTGATTCGTGTATCTGACACGATCGACACTGTTTGTCTGATACATTAGTAGTATCAGAGCTGGTCGGCCCGTCCGGCCAGGTTGTTTAATTAAGTTGTTCCCTAGTATGCGACATGTGTGTCAGAACACTGTCGATGCTTGTTTTATTTTCCATTGGCAGGTTGAGAACTCGAGGATAAGATGAGGGAATCGTATCCGGAGTTGTTCGTTTGAGGTGAATTTTCGAGAACGAAAATCTTTTAAGTGGGGGAGAGTTGTAACAACCCGATTTTTAGTATTTTATTATTATACTATTATTACTATATTTTATTTTAATTATTTGGAGTGTTAAGTAATTAATCGGTTGTTAGGTAGTCAAATGATCGAATATATTAATTAATTTGGTGTGTTAATTAATTATTTAGTTGATATGAGACATAATTGAATTAATTAATTAACTTGGTTGCATAGTGAGTGGTTAATTATTTAAATTTAAATAGAGGTATTTAAATATTAGGTATTATTGGGCCTAGTGATTAATTAGATGATTTAAGCCCAACTAGAATACTATTATAAATAGTAAGAGTGAAGGAAGTGAGAATTAGAATTCACTTGAGCACTGAAAGCAATAGAGAAAGAGGAGAGGAAAAGCGAGAGGAGTCAAGGTTTCCATCAAATTGACAAGGTAAGGGGGGAAATCCTTATCATTATGGGTTAGTATGATTGGGTCAATGGGTAGGAACATGTTTTAGGTTGAAATCCTTAATTGGCATGGGTTTGGAATTATTAGATCTTGATAAATACTCTTGAATTGTGATGATTAAATTATGCTAAAACTGTGAATGAATATATATTTGGATGAGTGATAATTTTCTGAACGTGTAGCTTTTTACGGAATCGAAATCGGAGGTCCGGAAGTCCTCCAACGATGAAAAATGCGGGGAAATCTGCATTCTGTTGCATGTTAGCGCAGGAACAGCTTTCTGTTTTGTGTTAACCGGTTAACCCAGGGCGTTAACCGGTTAACATTGTTATAATATTGAGAAAATTGAATTCTGTCTTGCGTTAACCGGTTAACCCAGAGCGTTAACCGGTTAACACTGTTATAAATTGCCAAGAAGCGCATTCTGTTTTGCGTTAACCGATTAACCCAGGGCGTTAACCGGTTAACACTGTTTGAAAAGTGAAAAATTGATATTTAAATGTTGTGTGTGTTTTGGAATGAAATCTATGTGTACATATTTGATGATTGGCCTATATTGGTGAATAATATATTGTATGAATGTGTATGTATACCATTATTGAATTATGAATGATTTATGGTTATGGATGTGTATATGTAATCGTAATTGATGTGTTGTTATGGATGTGTATATGTACCAATTGTGAGTCATGGTGATATGTGGGATGTTAAGACGGTATATAGATGGTCTTAATTGCATATGTGTTGGTATGTGTGCATTCATTCATAGCATGGTTGACTTCATTGTGGAAGTGGTTAAGCGGTGATCCTTCATTGGAAACAGACGTAGCAGATGTTAATCCTTAATTGGGATTAGGCGTAGTATTAAGCGGTGATCCTTCATTGGAAACAGACGTAGGGCTTTGGTCTTGTCCGGATCGGAAGCGTGGCTTGGATTCTAGATATTGAATCGGAAAGCGGTGAAACTTTGAGTTCACATTGAGGTACCACATGCATAGAGTCACATTGTCTTGCATTGAGTCGTCTATAGTTATGTGATCATTGAATGCATGTATTGATGTGGATGCGATGTACGTTTGAAATATGTGAGATGATTGTTTGTTAATATTATTGATGTGATTATACCAAGTGTGATGAATTCTTAAATTGTGTTTTAATTCATTGTTCCTTATTATGCTATTTCATAATAATTTGAATTCTCACCCTTTCTGTTTGAATGTTACCTTTACATGGGTATCGTGCAAATACTACAGAGTAGTATTGCTGGAGTAGGTGGACGATTGCTCGCTCAAGAATAGCTGGAGAGTTTCCGTATTTAGTTTGAAATTAGGTAATGAGTCAATGCTCTGGTCATGTAACACTAGGTAGATTAGTGGTATTGAACTCATATCTTATTTCGATATGCTTTATGTCATTAATTGTTTTATTTTATTTAAAGTGATTATTGAGAGATGATCATGGTATGGGACATGGATCATATTATGAAAATCATGAGTATTCTTTATTTTCCGCTGTGAACGCATATTGCTTGAATATTCATGATGAGTGAAATGTGTTATTTTGAATGACCAGGTGTATTATTGGTTTTTGAAAGTTTTAAGTTTTGAAAACGTCGATGTGACGCCCTTTTCTTTATATGCGTGCTTATTTACTCTGATTATATGTTAAATAATTTGGGGTAGAAAAAGGGGTGTTACAATTAGTGGTATCAGAGCATGGTCGATCAGTTGGTCAATAGTCTTTAGGGTTTTCCATCCCGTTGTATTTGATTCGTGTATCTGACACGATCGATACTGTTTGTCTGATACATTAGTAGTATTAGAGCAGGTCGGTCCGTCCGGCCAGGTTGTTTAATTAAGTTGTTCCCTAGTATGCGACATGTGTGTCAGAACACTGTCGATGCTTGTTTTATTTTCCATTGGCAGGTTGAGAACTCGAGGATAAGATGAGGGAATCGTATCCGGAGTTGTTCGTTTGAGGTGAATTTTCGAGGACGAAAATCTTTTAAGTGGGGGAGAGTTGTAACAACCCGATTTTTAGTATTTTATTATTATACTATTATTACTATATTTTATTTTAATTATTTGGAGTGTTAAGTAATTAATCGGTTGTTAGGTAGTATAATGATCGAATATATTAATTAATTTGGTGTGTTAATTAATTATTTAGTTGATATGAGACATAATTGAATTAATTAATTAACTTGGTTGCATAGTGGGTGGTTAATTATTTAAATTTAAATAGAGGTATTTAAATATTAGGTATTATTGGGCCTAGTGATTAAATTAGATGATTTAAGCCCAACTAGAATACTATTATAAATAGTAAGAGTGAAGGAAGTGAGAATTAGAATTCACTTGAGCACTGAAAGCAATAGAGAAAGACGAGAGGAAAAGAGAGAGGAGTCAAGGTTTCCATCAAATTGACAAGGTAAGGGGGGAAATCCTTATCATTATGGGTTAGTATGATTGGGTCAATGGGTAGGAACATGTTTTAGGTTGAAATCCTTAATTGGCATGGGTTTGGAATTATTAGATCTTGATAAATACTCTTGAATTGTGATGATTAAATTATGCTAAAACTGTGAATGAATATATATTTGGATGAGTGATAATTTTCTGAACGTGTAGCTTTTTACGGAATCGAAATCGGAGGTCCGGAAGTCCTCCAATGATGAAAAATGCGGGGAAATCTGCATTCTGTTGCATGTTAGCGCAGGAACAGCTTTCTGTTTTGTGTTAACCGGTTAACCCAGGGCGTTAACCGGTTAACATTGTTATAATATTGAGAAAATTGAATTCTGTCTTGCGTTAACCGGTTAACCCAGGGCGTTAACCGGTTAACACTGTTATAAATTGCCAAGAAGCGCATTCTGTTTTGCGTTAACCGATTAACCCAGGGCGTTAACCGGTTAACACTGTTTGAAAAGTGAAAAATTGATATTTAAATGTTGTGTGTGTTTTGGAATGATATCTATGTGTACATATTTGATGATTGGCCTATATTGGTGAATAATATATTGTATGAATGTGTATGTATACCATTATTGAATTGTGAATGATTTATGGTTATGGATGTGTATATGTAATCGTAATTGATGTGTTGTTATGGATGTGTATATGTACCAATTGTGAGTCATGGTGATATGTGGGATGTTAAGACGGTATATAAATGATCTTAATTGCATATGTGTTGGTATGTGTGCATTCATTCATAGCATGGTTGACTTCATTGTGGAAGTGGTTAAGCGGTGATCCTTCATTGGAAACAGACGTAGCGGACGTTAATCCTTAATTGGGATTAGGCGTAGTATTTAAGCGGTGATCCTTCATTGGAAACAGACGTAGCAGACGTTAATCCTTAATTGGGATTAGGCGTAGTATTAAGCGGTGATCCTTCATTGGAAACAAACGTAGGGCTTTGGTCTTGTCCGGATCGGAAGCGTGGCTTGGATTCTAGATATTGAATCGGAAAGCGGTGAAACTTTGAGTTCACATTGAGGTACCACATGCATAGAGTCACATTGTCTTGCATTGAGTCATCTATAGTTATGTGATCATTGAATGCATGTATTGATGTGGATGCGATGTACGTTTGAAATATGTGAGATGATTGTTTGTTAATATTATTGATGTGATTATACCAAGTGTGATGAATTCTTAAATTGTGTTTTAATTCATTGTGCCTTATTATGCTATTTCATATTAATTTGAATTCTCACCCTTTCTGTTTGAATGTTACCTTTACATGGGTATTGTGCAGATACTACAGAGTAGTATTGCTGGAGTAGGTGGACGGTAGCTCTCTCAAGAATAGCTGGAGAGTTTCCGTATTTAGTTTGAAATTAGGTAATGAGTCAATTCTCTGGTCATGTAACACTAGGTAGATTAGTGGTATTGAACTCATATCTTATTTCGATATGCTTTATGTCATTAATTGTTTTATTTTATTTGAAGTGATTATTGAGAGATGATCATGGTATGGGACATGGATCATATTATGAAAATCATGAGTATTCTTTATTTTCCGCTGCGAACGCATATTGCTTGAATATTCATGATGAGTGAAATGTGTTATTTTGAATGACCGGGTGTATTATTGGGTTTTGAAAGTTTTAAGTTTTGAAAACGTCGATGTAACGCCCTTTTCTTTATATGCGTGCTTATTTACTCTGATTATATGTTAAATAATTTGGGGTAGAAAAAGGGGTGTTATAATTAGTGGTATCAGAGCATGGTCGATCAGTTGGTCAATAGTCTTTAGGGTTTTCCATCCCGTTGTATTTGATTCGTGTATCTGACACGATCGATACTGTTTGTCTGATACATTAGTAGTATCAGAGCAGGTCGGCCCGTCCGGCCAGGTTGTTTAATTAAGTTGTTCCCTAGTATGCGACATGTGTGTCAGAACACTGTCGATGCTTGTTTTATTTTCCATTGGCAGGTTGAGAACTCGAGGATAAGATGAGGGAATCGTATCCGGAGTTGTTCGTTTGAGGTGAATTTTCGAGAACGAAAATCTTTTAAGTGGGGGAGAGTTGTAACAACCCGATTTTTAGTATTTTATTATTATACTATTATTACTATATTTTATTTTAATTATTTGGAGTGTTAAGTAATTAATCGGTTGTTAGGTAGTCAAATGATCGAATATATTAATTAATTTGGTGTGTTAATTAATTATTTAGTTGATATGAGACATAATTGAATTAATTAATTAACTTGGTTGCATAGTGAGTGGTTAATTATTTAAATTTAAATAGAGGTATTTAAATATTAGGTATTATTGGGCCTAATGATTAAATTAGATGATTTAAGCCCAACTAGAATACTATTATAAATAGTAAGAGTGAAGGAAGTGAGAATTAGAATTCACTTGAGCACTGAAAGCAATAGAGAAAGAGGAGAGGAAAAGCGAGAGGAGTCAAGGTTTCCATCAAATTGACAAGGTAAGGGGGGAAATCCTTATCATTATGGGTTAGTATGATTGGGTCAATGGGTAGGAACATGTTTTAGGTTGAAATCCTTAATTGGCATGGGTTTGGAATTATTAGATCTTGATAAATACTCTTGAATTGTGATGATTAAATTATGCTAAAACTATGAATGAATATATATTTGGATGAGTGATAATTTTCTGAACGTGTAGCTTTTTACGGAATCGAAATCGGAGGTCCGGAAGTCCTCAAATGATGAAAAATGCGGGGAAATCTGCATTCTGTTTCGTGTTAGCGCAGGAACAGCTTTCTGTTTTGTGTTAACCGGTTAACCCAGGGCGTTAACCGGTTAACACTGTTATAATATTGAGAAAATTGAATTCTGTCTTGCGTTAACCGGTTAACTCAGGGCGTTAACCGGTTAACACTGTTATAAATTGCCAAGAAGCGCATTCTATTTTGCGTTAACCGATTAACCTAGGACGTTAACCGGTTAACACTGTTTGAAAAGTGAAAAATTGATATTTAAATGTTGTGTGTGTTTTGGAATGAAATCTATGTGTACATATTTGATGATTGGCCTATATTGGTGAATAATATATTGTAAGAATGTGTATGTATACCATTATTGAATTGTGAATGATTTATGGTTATGGATGTGTATATGCAGGGAAATCTGCATTCTGTTTCGTGTTAGCGCAGGAACAGCTTTCTGTTTTGTGTTAACCGGTTAACCCAGGGCGTTAACCGGTTAACACTGTTATAATATTGAGAAAATTGAATTCTGTCTTGCGTTAACCGGTTAACCCAGGGCGTTAACCGGTTAACACTGTTATAAATTGCCAAGAAGCGCATTCTGTTTTGCGTTAACCGATTAACCCAGGACGTTAACCGGTTAACACTGTTTGAAAAGTGAAAAATTGATATTTAAATGTTGTGTGTGTTTTGGAATGAAATCTATGTGTACATATTTGATGATTGGCCTATATTGGTGAATAATATATTGTATGAATGTGTATGTATACCATTATTGAATTGTGAATGATTTATGGTTATGGATGTGTATATGTAATCATAATTGATCTGTTGTTATGGATGTGTATATGTACCAATTGTGAGTCATGGTGATATGTGGGATGTTAAGACGGTATATAGATGGTCTTAATTGGATATGTGTTGGTATGTGTGCATTCATTCATAGCATGGTTGACTTCATTGTGGAAGTGGTTAAGCGGTGATCCTTCATTGGAAACAGACGTAGCAGACGTTAATCCTTAATTGGGATTAGGCGTAGTATTTAAGCGGTGATCCTTCATTGGAAACAGACGTAGCAGACGTTAATCCTTAATTGGGATTAGGCGTAGTATTAAGCGGTGATCCTTCATTGGAAACAGACGTAGGGCTTTGGTCTTGTCCGGATCGGAAGCGTGGCTTGGATTCTAGATATTGAATCGGAAAGCGGTGAAACTTTGAGTTCACATTGAGGTACCACATGCATAGAGTCACATTGTCTTGCATTGAGTCGTCTATAGTTATGTGATCATTGAATGCATGTATTGATGTGGATGCGATGTACGTTTGAAATATGTGAGATGATTGTTTGTTAATATTATTGATGTGATTATACCAAGTGTGATGAATTCTTAAATTGTGTTTTAATTCATTGTGCCTTATTATGCTATTTCATAATAATTTGAATTCTCACCCTTTCTGTTTGAATGTTACCTTTACATGGGTATTGTGCAGATACTACAGAGTAGTATTGCTGGAGTAGGTGGACGGTAGCTCGCTCAAGAATAGCTGGAGAGTTTCCGTATTTAGTTTGAAATTAGGTAATGAGTCAATGCTCTGGTCATGTAACACTAGGTAGATTAGTGGTATTGAACTCATATCTTATTTCGATATGCTTTATGTCATTAATTGTTTTATTTTATTTGAAGTGATTATTGAGAGATGATCATGGTATGGGACATGGATCATATTATGAAAATCATGAGTATTCTTTATTTTCCGCTGCGAACGCATATTGCTTGAATATTCATGATGAGTGAAATGTGTTATTTTGAATGACCAGGTGTATTATTGGGTTTTGAAAGTTTTAAGTTTTGAAAACATCGATGTGACGCCCTTTTCTTTATATGCGTGCTTATTTACTCTGATTATATGTTAAATAATTTGGGGTAGAAAAAGGGGTGTTATAATTAGTGGTATCAGAGCATGGTCGATCAGTTGGTCAATAGTCTTTAGGGTTTTCCATCCCGTTGTATTTGATTCGTGTATCTGACACGATCGATACTGTTTGTCTGATACATTAGTAGTATCAGAGCAGGTCGGTCCGTCCGGCCAGGTTGTTTAATTAAGTTGTTCCCTAGTATGCGACATGTGTGTCAGAACAGTGTCGATGCTTGTTTTATTTTCCATTGGCAGGTTGAGAACTCGAGGATAAGATGAGGGAATCGTATCCGGAGTTGTTCGTTTGAGGTGAATTTTCGAGGACGAAAATCTTTTAAGTGGGGGAGAGTTGTAACAACCCGATTTTTAGTATTTTATTATTATACTATTATTACTATATTTTATTTTAATTATTTGGAGTGTTAAGTAATTAATCGGATGTTAGGTAGTATAATGATCGAATATATTAATTAATTTGGTGTGTTAATTAATTATTTAGTTGATATGAGACATAATTGAATTAATTAATTAACTTGGTTGCATAGTGAGTGGTTAATTATTTAAATTTAAATAGAGGTATTTAAATATTAGGTATTATTGGGCCTAGTGATTTAATTAGATGATTTAAGCCCAACTAGAATACTATTATAAATAGTAAGAGTGAAGGAAGTGAGAATTAGAATTCACTTGAGCACAGAAAGCAATAGAGAAAGAGGAGAGGAAAAGCAAGAGGAGTCAAGGTTTCCATCAAATTGACAAGGTAAGGGGGGAAATCCTTATCATTATGGGTTAGTATGATTGGGTCAATGGGTAGGAACATGTTTTAGGTTGAAATCCTTAATTGGCATGGGTTTGGAATTATTAGATCTTGATAAATACTCTTGAATTGTGATGATTAAATTATGCTAAAACTGTGAATGAATATATATTTGGATGAGTGATAATTTTCTAAACGTGTAGCTTTTTACGGAATCGAAATCGGAGGTCCGGAAGTCCTCAAATGATGAAAAATGCGGGGAAATCTGCATTCTGTTTCGTGTTAGCGCAGGAACAGCTTTCTGTTTTGTGTTAACCGGTTAACCCAGGGCGTTAACCGGTTAACACTGTTATAACATTGAGAAAATTGAATTCTGTCTTGCGTTAACCGGTTAACTCAGGGCGTTAACCGGTTAACACTGTTATAAATTGCCAAGAAGCGCATTCTGTTTTGCGTTAACCGATTAACCTAGGACGTTAACCGGTTAACACTGTTTGAAAAGTGAAAAATTGATATTTAAATGTTGTGTGTGTTTTGGAATGAAATCTATGTGTACATATTTGATGATTGGCCTATATTGGTGAATAATATATTGTATGAATGTGTATGTATACCATTATTGAATTGTGAATGATTTATGGTTATGGATGTGTATATGCAGGGAAATCTGCATTCTGTTTCGTGTTAGCGCAGGAACAGCTTTCTGTTTTGTGTTAACCGGTTAACCCAGGGCGTTAACCGGTTAACACTGTTATAATATTGAGAAAATTGAATTTTGTCTTGCGTTAACCGGTTAACCCAGGGCGTTAACCGGTTAACACTGTTATAAATTGCCAAGAAGCGCATTCTGTTTTTCGTTAACCGATTAACCCAGGACGTTAACCGGTTAACACTGTTTGAAAAGTGAAAAATTGATATTTAAATGTTGTGTGTGTTTTGGAATGAAATCTATGTGTACATATTTGATGATTGGCCTATATTGGTGAATAATATATTGTATGAATGTGTATGTATACCATTATTGAATTGTGAATGATTTATGGTTATGGATGTGTATATGTAATCATAATTGATCTGTTGTTATGGATGTGTATATGTACCAATTGTGAGTCATGGTGATATGTGGGATGTTAAGACGGTATATAGATGGTCTTAATTGCATATGTGTTGGTATGTGTGCATTCATTCATAGCATGGTTGACTTCATTGTGGAAGTGGTTAAGCGGTGATCCTTCATTGGAAACAGACGTAGCAGACGTTAATCCTTAATTGGGATTAGGCGTAGTATTTAAGCGGTGATCCTTCATTGGAAACAGACATAGCAGACGTTAATCCTTAATTGGGATTAGGCGTAGTATTAAGCGGTGATCCTTCATTGGAAACAGACGTAGGGCTTTGGTCTTGTCCGGATCGGAAGCGTGGCTTGGATTCTAGATATTGAATCGGAAAGCGGTGAAACTTTGAGTTCACATTGAGGTACCACATGCATAGAGTCACATTGTCTTGCATTGAGTCGTCTATAGTTATGTGATCATTGAATGCATGTATTGATGTGGATGCGATGTACGTTTGAAATATGTGAGATGATTGTTTGTTAATATTATTGATGTGATTATACCAAGTGTGATGAATTCTTAAATTGTGTTTTAATTCATTGTGCCTTATTATGCTATTTCATAATAATTTGAATTCTCACCCTTTCTGTTTGAATGTTACCTTTACATGGGTATCGTGCAGATACTACAGAGTAGTATTGCTGGAGTAGGTGGACGGTAGCTCGCTCAAGAATAGCTGGAGAGTTTCCGTATTTAGTTTGAAATTAGGTAATGAGTCAATGCTCTGGTCATGTAACACTAGGTAGATTAGTGGTATTGAACTCATATCTTATTTCGATATGCTTTATGTCATTAATTGTTTTATTTTATTTGAAGTGATTATTGAGAGATGATCATGGTATGGGACATGGATCATATTATGAAAATCATGAGTATTCTTTATTTTCCGCTGCGAACGCATATTGCTTGAATATTCATGATGAGTGAAATGTGTTATTTTGAATGACCAGGTGTATTATTGGGTTTTGAAAGTTTTAAGTTTTGAAAACATCGATGTGACGCCCTTTTCTTTATATGCGTGCTTATTTACTCTGATTATATGTTAAATAATTTGGGGTAGAAAAAGGGGTGTTATAATTAGTGGTATCAGAGCATGGTCGATCAGTTGGTCAATAGTCTTTAGAGTTTTCCATCCCGTTGTATTTGATTCGTGTATCTGACACGATCGATACTGTTTGTCTGATACATTAGTAGTATCAGAGCAGGTCGGTCCGTCCGGCCAGGTTGTTTAATTAAGTTGTTCCCTAGTATGCGACATGTGTGTCAGAACAGTGTCGATGCTTGTTTTATTTTCCATTGGCAGGTTGAGAACTCGAGGATAAGATGAGGGAATCGTATCCGGAGTTGTTCGTTTGAGGTGAATTTTCGAGGACGAAAATCTTTTAAGTGGGGGAGAGTTGTAACAACCCGATTTTTAGTATTTTATTATTATACTATTATTACTATATTTTATTTTAATTATTTGGAGTGTTAAGTAATTAATCGGTTGTTAGGTAGTATAATGATCGAATATATTAATTAATTTGGTGTGTTAATTAATTATTTAGTTGATATGAGACATAATTGAATTAATTAATTAACTTGGTTGCATAGTGAGTGGTTAATTATTTAAATTTAAATAGAGGTATTTAAATATTAGGTATTATTGGGCCTAGTGATTAAATTAGATGATTTAAGCCCAACTAGAATACTATTATAAATAGTAAGAGTGAAGGAAGTGAGAATTAGAATTCACTTGAGCACAGAAAGCAATAGAGAAAGAGGAGAGGAAAAGCGAGAGGAGTCAAGGTTTCCATCAAATTGACAAGGTAAGGGGGGAAATCCTTATCATTATGGGTTAGTATGATTGGGTCAATGGGTAGGAACATGTTTTAGGTTGAAATCCTTAATTGGCATGGGTTTGGAATTATTAGATCTTGATAAATACTCTTGAATTGTGATGATTAAATTATGCTAAAACTGTGAATGAATATATATTTGGATGAGTGATAATTTTCTAAACGTGTAGCTTTTTACGGAATCGAAATCGGAGGTCCGGAAGTCCTCAAATGATGAAAAATGCGGGGAAATCTGCATTCTGTTTCGTGTTAGCGCAGGAACAGCTTTCTGTTTTGTGTTAACCGGTTAACCCAGGGCGTTAACCGGTTAACACTGTTATAATATTGAGAAAATTGAATTCTGTCTTGCGTTAACCGGTTAACTCAGGGCGTTAACCGGTTAACACTGTTATAAATTGCCAAGAAGCGCATTCTGTTTTGCGTTAACCGATTAACCTAGGACGTTAACCGGTTAACACTGTTTGAAAAGTGAAAAATTGATATTTAAATGTTGTGTGTGTTTTGGAATGAAATCTATGTGTACATATTTGATGATTGGCCTATATTGGTGAATAATATATTGTATGAATGTGTATGTATACCATTATTGAATTGTGAATGATTTATGGTTATGGATGTGTATATGCAGGGAAATCTGCATTCTGTTTCGTGTTAGCGCAGGAACAGCTTTCTGTTTTGTGTTAACCGCTTAACCCAGGGCGTTAACCGGTTAACACTGTTATAATATTGAGAAAATTGAATTCTGTCTTGCGTTAACCGGTTAACCCAGGGCGTTAACCGGTTAACACTGTTATAAATTGCCAAGAAGCGCATTCTGTTTTGCGTTAACCGATTAACCCAGGACGTTAACCGGTTAACACTGTTTGAAAAGTGAAAAATTGATATTTAAATGTTGTGTGTGTTTTGGAATGAAATCTATGTGTACATATTTGATGATTGGCCTATATTGGTGAATAATATATTGTATGAATGTGTATGTATACCATTATTGAATTGTGAATGATTTATGGTTATGGATGTGTATATGTAATCATAATTGATCTGTTGTTATGGATGTGTATATGTACCAATTGTGAGTCATGGTGATATGTGGGATGTTAAGACGGTATATAGATGGTCTTAATTGCATATGTGTTGGTATGTGTGCATTCATTCATAGCATGGTTGACTTCATTGTGGAAGTGGTTAAGCGGTGATCCTTCATTGGAAACAGACGTAGCAGACGTTAATCCTTAATTGGGATTAGGCGTAGTATTTAAGCGGTGATCCTTCATTGGAAACAGACGTAGCAGACGTTAATCCTTAATTGGGATTAGGCGTAGTATTAAGCGGTGATCCTTCATTGGAAACAGACGTAGGGCTTTGGTCTTGTCCGGATCGGAAGCGTGGCTTGGATTCTAGATATTGAATCGGAAAGCGGTGAAACTTTGAGTTCACATTGAGGTACCACATGCATAGAGTCACATTGTCTTGCATTGAGTCGTCTATAGTTATGTGATCATTGAATGCATGTATTGATGTGGATGCGATGTACGTTTGAAATATGTGAGATGATTGTTTGTTAATATTATTGATGTGATTATACCAAGTGTGATGAATTCTTAAATTGTGTTTTAATTCATTGTGCCTTATTATGCTATTTCATAATAATTTGAATTCTCACCCTTTCTGTTTGAATGTTACCTTTACATGGGTATCGTGCAGATACTACAGAGTAGTATTGCTGGAGTAGGTGGACGGTAGCTCGCTCAAGAATAGCATGAGAGTTTCCGTATTTAGTTTGAAATTAGGTAATGAGTCAATGCTCTGGTCATGTAACACTAGGTAGATTAGTGGTATTGAACTCATATCTTATTTCGATATGCTTTATGTCATTAATTGTTTTATTTTATTTGAAGTGATTATTGAGAGATGATCATGGTATGGGACATGGATCATATTATGAAAATCATGAGTATTCTTTATTTTTCGCTGCGAACGCATATTGCTTGAATATTCATGATGAGTGAAATGTGTTATTTTGAATGACCAGGTGTATTATTGGTTTTTGAAAGTTTTAAGTTTTGAAAACGTCGATGTGACGCCCTTTTCTTTATATGCGTGCTTATTTACTCTGATTATATGTTAAATAATTTGGGGGTAGAAAAAGGGGTGTTACAATTAGTGGTATCAGAGCATGGTCGATCAGTTGGTCAATAGTCTTTAGGGTTTTCCATCCCGTTGTATTTGATTCGTGTATCTGACACGATCGATACTGTTTGTCTGATACATTAGTAGTATCAGAGCAGGTCGGCCCGTCCGGCCAGGTTGTTTAATTAAGTTGTTCCCTAGTATGCGACATGTGTGTCAGAACACTGTCGATGCTTGTTTTATTTTCCATTGGCAGGTTGAGAACTCGAGGATAAGATGAGGGAATCGTATCCGGAGTTGTTCGTTTGAGGTGAATTTTCGAGGACGAAAATCTTTTAAGTGGGGGAGAGTTGTAACAACCCGATTTTTAGTATTTTATTATTATACTATTATTACTATATTTTATTTTAATTATTTGGAGTGTTAAGTAATTAATCGGTTGTTAGGTAGTATAATGATCGAATATATTAATTAATTTGGTGTGTTAATTAATTATTTAGTTGATATGAGACATAATTGAATTAATTAATTAACTTGGTTGCATAGGGAGTGGTTAATTATTTAAATTTAAATAGAGGTATTTAAATATTAGGTATTATTGGGCCTAGTGATTAAATTAGATGATTTAAGCCCAACTAGAATACTATTATAAATAGTAAGAGTGAAGGAAGTGAGAATTAGAATTCACTTGAGCACTGAAAGCAATAGAGAAAGAGGAGAGGAAAAGAGAGAGGAGTCAAGGTTTCCATCAAATTGACAAGGTAAGGGGGGAAATCCTTATCATTATGGGTTAGTATGATTGGGTCAATGGGTAGGAACATGTTTTAGGTTGAAATCCTTAATTGGCATGGGTTTGGAATTATTAGATCTTGATAAATACTCTTGAATTGTGATGATTAAATTATGCTAAAACTGTGAATGAATATATATTTGGATGAGTGATAATTTTCTGAACGTGTAGCTTTTTACGGAATCGAAATCGGAGGTCCGGAAGTCCTCCAAACGATGAAAAATGCGGGGAAATCTGCATTCTGTTTCGTGTTAGCGCAGGAACAGCTTTCTGTTTTGTGTTAACCGGTTAACCCAGGGCGTTAACCGGTTAACACTGTTATAATATTGAGAAAATTGAATTCTGTCTTGCGTTAACCGGTTAACCCAGGGCGTTAACCGGTTAACACTGTTATAAATTGCCAAGAAGCGCATTCTGTTTTGCGTTAACCGATTAACCCAGGGCGTTAACCGGTTAACACTGTTTGAAAAGTGAAAAATTGATATTTAAATGTTGTGTGTGTTTTGGAATGAAATCTATGTGTACATATTTGATGATTGGCCTATATTGGTGAATAATATATTGTATGAATGTGTATGTATACCATTATTGAATTGTGAATGATTTATGGTTATGGATGTGTATATGTAATCGTAATTGATGTGTTGTTATGGATGTGTATATGTACCAATTGTGAGTCATGGTGATATGTGGGATGTTAAGACGGTATATAGATGGTCTTAATTGCATATGTGTTGGTATGTGTGCATTCATTCATAGCATGGTTGACTTCATTGTGGAAGTGGTTAAGCGGTGATCCTTCATTGGAAACAGACGTAGCAGACGTTAATCCTTAATTGGGATTAGGCGTAGTATTTAAGCGGTGATCCTTCATTGGAAACAGACGTAGCAGACGTTAATCCTTAATTGGGATTAGGCGTAGTATTAAGCGGTGATCCTTCATTGGAAACAGACGTAGGGCTTTGGTCTTGTCCGGATCGGAAGCGTGGCTTGGATTCTAGATATTGAATCGGAAAGCGGTGAAACTTTGAGTTCACATTGAGGTACCACATGCATAGAGTCACATTGTCTTGCATTGAGTCGTCTATAGTTATGTGATCATTGAATGCATGTATTGATGTGGATGCGATGTACGTTTGAAATATGTGAGATGATTGTTTGTTAATATTATTGATGTGATTATACCAAGTGTGATGAATTCTTAAATTGTGTTTTAATTCATTGTGCCTTATTATGCTATTTCATAATAATTTGAATTCTCATCCTTTCTGTTTGAATGTTACCTTTACATGGGTATCGTGCAGATACTACAGAGTAGTATTGCTGGAGTAGGTGGACGGTAGCTCGCTCAAGAATAGCTGGAGAGTTTCCGTATTTAATTTGAAATTAGGTAATGAGTCAATGCTCTGGTCATGTAACACTAGGTAGATTAGTGGTATTGAACTCATATCTTATTTCGATATGCTTTATGTCATTAATTGTTTTATTTTATTTGAAGTGATTATTGAGAGATGATCATGGTATGGGACATGGATCATATTATGAATGCAATGCACTGGGCCATCCTCCAAGTCATTTGATCATCTGTTGCACTGAAGCCTGATCTCTGAACTGATCATAACCATCTGAGGGAAAATGTAACCACAAACCCAACTCAAGGGTTCCGAAATAAACGGAAGACAGATACATCATCATCATCATCAAACCATCTCTGAACAGATACCAACAATCATCTGAATCGGCCCGGGGAATCCTTAAATAAACGGATCCCCACTGATAAATAACTCGGCCCAGGGAATCCTGAAATAAACTGATCCCCACTGATAAATAACTCGGACAGCACTCCGGCGTCTCGGAAATAAACGGCCATAAATCCGACTTATAAATAGGACTCTGATCCGCGGAACAAAAAGTCACCATCTGAACATGCATCTGAAAGAATCACCCTCCCCTCACAGGTAAATTCTAATCAGGTCATCCTAAGGCAGATAATAGTCTCGACAATCGGGCGGAGATACTCAATGGGTTTGCCCTTTCGGGTGTTCCATTGTAGCTCCCTTAAGATCGTCTAAACCAAAGATCCGGGAAATGATCGGTCACCAGAGTCAATAGTTCAGATGAAGTAACTCAACCAAAGTGGAGTACCCCACTGGAAGAGCACTTCTCAGATGAACCTCGTCCGGCTTGTGGTATGTCACCTCGCAACATCATGCCCAACCGACATGTGAGCGACGCGAGACCACGCTAATCCTAGGTGTATACTCGGGCCTGGGTTTTAGCCCCACTCAGAACACCCACCCCAAACAGAGAAACCACCTGCACAGAGGACGGCAACATGATAGTATGATGCATGCAAATATTTATGCAAATATATACACTGGTTAGAATAATAAATGCAATAAATAATACAACACAAGCAACCTAAACTATCCTAGAACGCTAGGAAAGACTCGCTTAGGGAAGATGGACCAGCACAGGTCAACATCATCTGTAGCAGTCCCCAGCAGAGTCGCCAGCTGTCGCATCCGCGAAAAAACAACCGGCGGGCTATTATAAAAACACAACACAGAGCCGCCACTGCGCGTTATTTATCCCAAGATAGGGAAAGGAAACGCTCAGAGAAACCTGGAAAGGAAATGGTCTCGCGACCAAAGAGAAAGGGTAAGGGAGTCGGTTACGCAAGGGGAAGGTATTAGCACCAGCACAGGATCTGGGGTTTGTGTCCCAATGCATCAACACACGACCGTGTGAGCAGAGGGACGACTCACAGAGTAGTGGGGGATAGATTGCATATCCCTTTGATCCACCAATCGCCTCATAGAGGTCTTTACCTGCTTGGGCACAATATTAAACAATCACAAACATCGCCTCTTAAGGAGGACTTCAGACAATTGCCCGGCCAGGTAACAGGCCGGGTCTCCCAGACTACATGAAGAATAGAAGTCCTACCTCAAGTGGTTTAAAAACCAAGCAGCAGCAAGCAAGTTCTTAAAGAACTGTAAGCGACTAAATGTACCTGAAATCAATCAAGTATCATCAGTACTCAGACAGACAACAATAAACAGCAAATGTTAATCAGTTAATCTGTACAAACAAACAACACAGGTTAACACACACAAGTGCAAGCTATAAGCTCAAGCTCAAGCTTCACAACCTACAAAACAAAGTTATGTTAGTTCTCCACATCAAACAAATTCAATTTTATTGACTTGAATCATTCTCCTTAAGCTTTGTGCATTTCATCCTGAAAAGTCAATCCAAATGTGAGAAACTGGACCACTAGGCCAAGCCTAGGGTCCAAAGGGGAGAAAAAAATCTAAACAGCAAGTAATTCTCAACCAAAACCAAATTAATGCAAATAGAAAGCAAATGCAATTGATCCCATACTCATATCATTCACCATATTCATTTCATGACCAAAACATCACAAACTAGGTTAAATGCAACATCAAAAGTCCAAACAGAATGACTTCAATCAAAAGCATATCAAAACAATTCCAAAAATCCTCAAATAATTCACACCTAAACAGGACCTATTCAAGGTATAGCATGTCAATTTTCAGCTCAATTGGACAAAAGGAACTAGGGCAATGAAAATCAAGAAATCCAGACACAATTATGTAAACCAATTCAAGGTATCAACACATGCATTCACTTCAAAAATTCATAAGTCAATGAAAACAATTAAGAAATGAATGGGACCAAAACAGGGATGTCCTACAATGTGTCTACAATCAGCATACCAAATTTCACATTCATCTAAAACCATATGAGGATTTCACACAAGATTTACAAACATGTGTCCTATAAGCTTGCACAATGAACATACAGAGAAGAAAAATATCAATCAAATTGAAAATGCCATAGAAAAATCCAGAAAAATTCACATAACATCTCAACATATCAATAATCATCCATGCAAAATTTCAATCCATTCCAACAATCATAGGCCAGGCAAAAGAATTCATGAAGTTGACCTAGCTAGGTGTGACACAAATTGTCACACCTAGATTCAAAAAATCATATCTCACTCCTCAGGTATCCAAAAATCACAAACTTTATATGTAAATCACCATCAACATGTCCAGAATGAGCACAAAAAATTTCAATCATTTCTTTAAATGTATGAGCATTTCACAATGAAAATGGAAAAATGTATACAAAATGCACACAAGTCAAACATCCCTAGGCAAAGTCAACATTTCATCATGCACAACTTGTAAAATCATGTCCATAAAATTCTAGAGGAAAAATGGGAACTATCAAAAAACCTCATATTTTTTGGACTTTCCAATATTTTTTTATGAATTTTCTAAGATTTGGTTGATTTTTAAATAATTATTTGAATGTTTTATTAATTAAAATTGTTCCAATGGCAGAATTGTAAATAACCATGGCCAGGGCGCGGTAAACACCGGATTTAAAAAGCCAAGCGCAGAAACGGATCAAACTCAAATTATTTCCAGATTTTCATCACCTTCATCACATATTTTCCAGGATTTCATGAATATCAAGAACATCAAAACTCAACGAAAATTTACAAACTCATATCCGTTGGAAAGGTCTCAATGCGTAGATCTCAAATATGTACATGAATCATCCTAATTGTTCCTAAATTTTCTGAATCGAACACATTAGGTTTTGGCATCAATTCTTCTAATCGCGATATCTCTCTCTACAATCATCCATTTCAAAAACCAAAGGTATCATGATCATCTACGTTGCACACACTACAAGAAGCATATAGCAATTCAAGAAATCATGATGTTCGAATTTTAAGTACCTTGAGATGGCAGTAGCGATTCGCGTGGTGTTTGCGCTCCTTGATCCGAAACAGATGGAGTATAAGCTTCAAGATGTTGACTGGAGTGCTTTGCTTGGCTCGAATTTGCTCCTAGTGCAAGAAAATCCAATTCACCATGGATGCATCAAGAGTGAACAGTCACGAATTGGTTGTTCTTTCAATCCAAATTACCAAAACAGTGCTAGAGGAAGGTGAATGAAGATCGAATCAAAAAGAATTTTGCCAAATGATCAAGAATTGAGAGAGTTTCGATCAAGTGAAGTTCTATGAAGTTCTTGAGATTTTAGAGAATTTGGAGAGAAAAGAGGTTGAGATCTTGTGAAATGTGATTGATTTCAGAAGTTTGTTATGATTAGGAATTTATACTCATGCTTAATCCATCTCTAATTACCAAATTAATCAAAATGAATGATAATTAGCAAAGTGTCATTTTCAAAGGCAAGGGCAAAATGGTCTTTTCCTATGGGCTTTATGACAGCTCATTGACAGCTCACACACTCTCAAAATGACATGTGTAAGCTGTTGCAACTTGTCCCATGGCCATTGGATGTATATTTTTGATTTTCACTATGTCATGGCATGAAATGCATTTTTCAAGTGCATTTCAAAAGTGAATTGTTCAACCATTGCACCTTGACCTGTTATGATGATTCCAACAATTTTCAAATTGCATTTGTGAGGTGTTGCAAAAATCCCCATTCCAAAATTCCCATTATTTCACAAGTTGGACCATTTTGCCCCTGGATCTTTAACTGTACACTTGAAATTTGACTTTTTGCATTGACCATCTTTGATGAATTCCAATTATTCACCATGAAAGTACATGTCAAATGGAGTTTGTGCATAAAAAGATCACTCAATTTGGACACTCCATGTGGAAGTTATGCCCCTCTGATTATGGGTCATTTTTGAAATTGAATGGACCATAACTTGCCAACCATACATGGGATTTTCAAGTTCTTGGACTTTTTGGAAAGGTGAGACCAAGATCTACAACTTTCATGTTGAACAAATTTTCATTTGAAGCTTCCTTGGACATGTAATTTTGAAGTCAAAAACTTTCCATTTTTGGAAACTTCTATTACAAGTCACTTTCTATTTTTGGCAATTCTTGTCCTGACTTTATTTTCTTCATTCTTGAGCTTTGAAGTGTCAAATAACACTTGTTCCAACATGAATAAAGTGTATCCAACTCTCTCCCACCTCCAAATCCATAAAATCAAGCACAGTTGACCACAGTTGACTTTTTCAACTGATAGATGAATTTGGCAATGCATAGATCAATCTGAGCCCCAATTCTCTGATGAAATGGCCCAAGGATGAAACCCTAGCCTCAACAATCTCCATATAATCAAATAATGATCCCCATATACATCATAGACCCCATCTCCTGATTATGCCCTGATTGGCCCAATGCAACTGATTAGGGTTGACCAGTGGTCAAAACCCTAATCTCAAAGAATATCCCCCCACACTTGATGATGACAAACCATGATGATGATGATGTATCACTTCAATCAAGATGAAGACCAATATCTTTTGAGAATCATGAAACCCTAATTTGGACCTCCACATCCTCAGATGATTAATGACCAGTCCAATGAAACCCTAGCTTGCACATGACCTCTCCATCTTCTGATCAAGACTTGTGAAGATGGCTTGCACAATGTAACCACATGATATGCAATATGCAATGCCTAATGACCTAAAAATGTTATGCAATATGTTAAGCTAGTCCCAAGAGAGGAGGGCAAATTTTGAGGTGTTACAGTTGCCCCTATTCAATCCACTGTGAACCTGTCGATATGAATAGCCTCGGCTTTCAGATGATCAGGATGAAGAGTGATTGAATACCAAGAACAGACGAACAATTTGCACTCTGATGGGAAATAATTAACAACGCCTGTCAGAATCGGCGAAGAAACAATCTCTGAAACAAGAATCCGTCTGGTACGGAGAAAGTCGGCTTGATCACCGAAACAGAAACGTCGACCTGGATACCAAAATAAATGGTAACACAGGGATAACCATGGCTTGACCACCACATCCGCTGGGGATTATTATATCTCTTCTTTTATGCTTTTCTTGAACCCCGAATTTTCTCTTCTTTTTCATTTTCTTGGCCTGAACACCACTTTGGTCTGAACACCTCTTCGGTCTAGATACCACTTCGGTCTGGATACCACTTCGGTCTGGATACCGGGAAACTGGCCGGATTGCCGCAAGCTGCATCGATCTAATCATCGTGAGCTTCTTCGATCTGGAAATCGGACCTGGCCGGAGTGCCACAAGTTCTTCGTCCTGACTGTTGAGAACCTCTTCGATCTGGAAATCGGAAACTGGCCGGAGTGCCACAAGTTCTTCGTCCTGACTGTTGAGAACCTCTTCGATCTGGAAATCGGAAACTGGCCGGATTGCCGCAAGTTCTTCGTCCTGACTGTTGAGAACCTCTTCGATCTGGAAATCGGAAACTGGCCGGATGCCACAAGTTCTTCGTCCTGACTGTTGAGAACCTCTTCGATCTGGAAATCGGAAACTGGCCGGAATGCCACAAGTTCTTCGTCCTGACTGTTGAGAACCTCTTCGATCTGGAAATCGGAAACTGGCCGGAATGCCACAAGTTCTTTGTCCTGACTGTTGAGAACCTCTTCGATCTGGAAATCGGAAACTGGCCGGAATGCCACAAGTTCTTCGTCCTGATGGTTGAGAAACTCTTCGATCTGGAAATCGGAAACTGGCCGGAATGCCACAAGTTCTTCGTCCTGACTGTTGAGAACATCTTCGATCTGGAAATCGGAAACTGGCCGGAATGCCACAAGTTCTTCGTCCTGATGGTTGAGAACCTCTTCGATCTGGAAATCGGAAACTGGCCGGAGTGCCACAAGTTCTTCGTCCTGATTGTGGAGAACCTCTTCGATCTGGAAATCGGAAACTGGCCGGAGTGCCACAACGACCCATGCTGAGGATGACAAGCCCTGAGCCGACTGCTCTCTATTCAACCCTGGCAGACAAACACTTCGCGTTTAGCTGGGGATTATCTTCTTTCTTATTTTTCTTTTTGGACCCCGAAACTTTCTTGATTAACATTCCCATCTCTGCTCGACAGAAACTTACCCTCCAGTATCGTACTACTGGGGAATATCTTTGATTAAAACCATGATGCTAGACTCCTCGGAGTAACACCTTCACTGTCTGATAAAACCACCTCTCAAACAGTAACCACAGCTTGAATCTAACTTATGCGTGCAATATGATGCATGATTGATTTTTCTGCGTAATGCTCCATACTTATGGAAATGCTACGCGATTTATTTTTCTATGCAACATGCTATGCTATTCTACATGATGAATGCATAAAAAGTATCCCCCTCAAGGGACTCTTCTGGGGAGCTCGAGACACTCTGATGAGGAACTCGTCAACACTCCGCTCTCCATCCCGCTGGGGGAATAACACTGCCATTGGGAAAAGGTAACCCTTGCTGGGGAAGAACCACCAACGCCCTCTGTGGGGATACAACAATCTTTGACTTGCTGAGGATATCAATCCCGAACCTCCTTTGGGAAACCCTCATAGATACCCGGTGACTTCATTGGGGAACTGCTCACAGATACTCTGCTGGGAAACAGCAACCTCCAGGCCTGTCGACTGGAGAAGCATTCGATCTGAAACCTGCTGGGGATAACCATCCAAACCCTGCTAGGGAAAACGAATGCTACTCCGCTGGGGACAACCCATGCAATCCACATGTAGGATACACTTGATCGCTCGACTGTGTGAGTCGAGAATGGGATACAAACTGCAAGTGCACAGTTCTATCGCGTAGTTTTAAAAGATATCGATCCCACAGGGACTTATGAATCGATATACCGTTATCTAAGGTTACTACGTAAAGCTAAGGTGAAAAATGTTTGATTGTTTGGGGAAAAACTAAAAGCTAAACTAAGATCTAGATTAAATATTAATAAAACGGATATCGGTATGTAGTTCGTCAAAACTAGGGAATCAAGTCTTTGTCGGTTTCTTGGTTTTAAAATAAATCGTTTCGGTTAACTTTATTGGTTAAAGGTTTTATCTCAAACTCTCGCTCTGTTGAATAAACCATGATTTTATATTAATGTAGCTGTCACTTATAATTAATTCAAAAACCATATTTTGAAAGCAATAAAGTTGCAGAAACTCCTTTTAAGAAAACACTGACCGTTTTAAACACCCTTATCTCAAACTCTCGCTCTGTTGACTTAGGTTATATAATTAAATCCAAATGCTTAACTCTCGTCCTCACATTCAATCTTTAAAAATACTTTTTGGAAAAGGTCAGAATTTAATTAACTCTAAAACTTGCTCTCGCCCTGATCTAGAATTAATGCCTAACTTACACTGTCCAGTTAAAACCTCAAACTCTCGCTCTATTGATTTTAACTTCTTTATGTCTTTTACTTTTGTAAAATATCTTGTTATTAAACCTGTAAGTTGAGACCGTAAAAAGATTGATTTTAATTTTAAGTTTAAATAGACCGACTCAGTCTTGATCCCTTATTCTGCTTACTTTACATACCGATATCTAGGCGAATTAGCCAGACATGCTAAATAAACAAGAATACATATCATGCATAAACAGACTCATTCCAGGCAGACAATATAAATAAATAATAAAACAAAACATTAAATAATGATGAAAGAACCTGAATGCGTAATACAATAGTCTTGAACACTCCACCACAAGCCGGTAGGATTTGTTCTTCGATTCTTCAATTAAACAATAAATTAAACCAAGGAAATAAAACTAGAATCTAACGTAAGGTTAGATCCGATAAAAAGTTGCACAATAGTTTCCGGTGTAGAAACTATTATGCGAAAAATATCTAAATGCTAAAAAGGGAAAGGTAAATTGCAAGGGAAAAAGAATGTAGAACTTGCAAAAGAAATAAATAAATAAACAATGTTAAGTTGCTGGAAAAGAAAAATAAGCAAAGGCGTAAAAAGAAAGAAAATTGGAAAAGCTTCGGCAATGTGAGCGTGGAAAAACCGAGGAACCCTTTTAGGTTTTAGAGATAGCTATTTATATTGGTGCTGGTAACTGCTTTTCGTTTCCCAAGGTCTTCAACGTGGCTAAATGCACGGCGTGGATATAGGACACAAACTCCTCAACGTCTCTTCAAGTCTTCTGAGGGCGTTACTTGCGCCAAAAAGGTAGTGGAATTGTGTGACGCTCGTCACACCATGTGTGACGTCCGTCACAAGGCTGTTTTGCGTGACGCTCGTCACGCACACTGTGACGTCCGTCACAGGCACAGCATTGGTGACTTGTGCGCTTTGGGCTGGGCTTTGGCATTTGGTTCCTTTTCTCTCCTTTTTGCACCTCCTTTTCTTCCATTTTCACTTGTTCTTCAAAATAGACTACCTGCGACAAATAGGAAGAAAATACCACGTAATATCTCATAAAATGCAGTAAACCGAAATAAATAGTCATAGAATTTAATGGAATTAAGTCCTAAAATATGATATAATTTCGTGTTATCAAACTCCCCCATACTTAGATCTTTGCTTGTCCTCAAGCAAAATTCAGCATAGAAATCGTTTTCAAAAATTTAGCCAGGCGAAGTTTCAAAACACACATCAATTCGTAATAGGTTGCAAGTGGATTTTGTTTAGAAGCAACTTGAGTTTAACCTTGACATCAACAACTACCGTTACAACCTCAGATAACCCGACCTTATGCAAACCAGTTCGAGCAATGCCATTATAGCTGTCCTAGTTCTTTTACTCTTATTTCACCCGTTTTCATTCTAGCGAAATCACATTAAGCCCTTTATCTTTTCACGCACATAGTGGAGTAACCGGTTAGTGATTATGATCCGCTTTTAGCTAGAAGTTCTGGTACATAAGTCGGATAACTTCGTTATTCAGTCCATTGCAAATTGTGGGGGATCGAACCGTAGTCCGCCCTACCGAGTTCAGTACCAGATACCTACTGAACCAACTCATAATGGATCTTTCATATTGTGTTTTTGCATGATCTGCAACCTTTAGATTAAATGATCTGGTAAGGATCACCTAATTTAATCAGTGCATTTCCTGATATATTCATATATTTTATGTTACTTTGGGGGATCATTCACTTATATTCATCGGCTCTCCACGTAGTTTGCTATTAAGATGGTGCTGACTTCTCGTATAAACTACTCGGGGTTACTATAAAACTAAAAGTTCGAGGAATCGGTATAATAGGTACTTATCCTGATCTAACATGTTGAGGTTCTCATAGTGTTGTTATGGTAATGATTTTTGTCTTGATTTCACTCAAGTTGTATAAAATAAGCGACCTTTATACTTATTGGGTGTGTTAAATTTTTGTTATGGCTCATGAAAATTTTTGAGGGAATAGATAATAGAAATTTTCACACTCGGGACTTAACTTAAATTTTTTTTTTTTTTTTTTAGGAAATAACATTAAAAGGAAAAGTACATACTTGAACAATGGAAATAGGAAGAACAAGTTTTCCCCCCCATACTTAAATTAAACATTGTCCCCAATGTTTTAAGGAAATGAAATACAATATGGAAAGGAAAAAAGAAACTACAACTAAGGTTGTCTTCCGTCTCTGGTTCTTGGACCTGGTGATCTCTGACGTAAGTCTAAGTTGTCGAACCTGCTGAACAACTCAGTAAACCGCTGGTCGGTTATGGCATTCCTAGCATCCTGTTGCTGTTGCATTTGACGCATCATTTGCAGCATTTCGACATTCTGTGCCTGCATACCGTCGATAGCATCCATAATGTCGTCGTTGGTTGCAGGCCTTCTTCGTCGACGACGTTGGGAGGATGGGCCAGTTGCATTACTGGAAGGGTTGAGCGGGACTGACTGTTGTGTAGGCGGATGATCACCTTGTTCCATTTCTTCAAACTCATCTGTTTGCGGGTTTGTTTGTGAAGGCTCGGTGGTTTCGGGAGCGTTTAGATCGTAGAGGTGGCAGTCGGGGTTTGTGACATCAGTGAGGGCAGTATTTGGTAGAACAACGCTTGGGACTGCCTGGTTGTTCACCATAAGATAATATCCTCCGCCTACTCTGTTCTTAATCAAGCGGCTGGATCGACAGTAGCTGATATCCATAGATAGGGGAGGTAGGGATTCTAAAGTTTGGAGTTTATCCCCTAGGTTTAGGCCAAGTGCGATGGTGGTGATTAATCCACCAATTATAAAAGGTTGCCTGCCTCTAGCACATAAGGTGCGGATATGATGAAATAGAAAGGTGGCGGCGTTTACCTGAGTATCTGGTTCGAAGACGCACTGGAGGAAAAATAGTTCCTTTGAGTTGACCTTGCTGTTGTTTGGCCTTCCAAAAATTGTGTTTTGCAAAATGCGGATAAAGTACCGGATAGTGGGGTTATGTATATGGGAGAGAAGGAGCTCTTCCCAGTTGTAGGTATCTATACCGGAAATTTTCTTAAAAAGGCCGAAAACGCCAACTGTGTTCCAGTTTGAGGTTGGAGGGATTCTGGCGTGTAGCAGACCTTCTGTGGGAAATTGTAGCATGGTACTCAATTGGTTTTGGGTTAGGGAGTACTCGGTGTTGAACATCCGGAAGGTTGCGGTACCGGTTAAAAATTCGTCTTCACCGGCGGGAGTGGTGTAGTCGTATGAACTTAAGAATTCTAAGGTTAGGGATGGGTAGGTGGGTTGATTATGAGTGCAAAGGAAGGTTAAGTTGGCTTGACGGAGCATCCATTCGATACCTTGGAGTAGGCCTAATTGTTGTAAACAAGGTAAATCGGGGTACCTGGTGGAAGCGACGCCTCGCTGTTGGAAACGCTCGAATTGCTCCCTCTGATAATTGTCATCTACTGATCGGAAGATGATATTTCCGAAATTTTGATTTCCCGCCATTGTGATGAATTTTGAAGGGGTGATTTGGAAAGAAAAAGAAATGTATTTGATAGGAGAGAATTGTTTGTGGTGAATGAAGGAAGGTTTGGTGGGTATTTATAGGAGAAGAATTTGGAAGGTGGAAAGAAAAAGTGGTTGAAAAGTAATTAAGTGTGGTTAAATGAAAAATGAATGGGGAAGGTAAAAAGTTAAAGGTGTAACGTTCGTCTCCAACGGCTCCTTAACGTTCACTAGTCTGAGGAGTGTTACGCTCGTCACAGGGGTGTGACGCTCGTAACAGGCAATAGGCGTGCCGTCCGTTACGGATAGTGTGACGCTCGTCACACATTCCTTTTTGGAAAGGCTTCAGTACCATTTCACAAAATCACTTCGGTAAAGGATTTAATTTTTGTTATTTATTTTGTTTTGTTTTGCTTATGATCAGTTTAGTCTGCAGTTTAATTTATTGTGCACGCTTAATCTGCTTTGTATAGTAATAATTCATAGGTAGCAACAGTAGAGTATAATAGCTATTGCATAATAAAATTAAATAAACAGCTTCAATAAAAATGATCATAATGTAATACAGGAAAGGAAAACAATGAAATGAAAGAGAAATAAACGTGAACATGAATTTAAATAACATTAATAAATAATCTAACTTAAAACTAAATAACTTAGAAAAATAACTAAATTCTATCCCTCTGTACGATCTCTGGCTGGAGGAGCAAAAGAGTTAACATGATGTAGCAACTCGTGGAACTGATTCGTCATACTGCTCATGTATCCTAGAACTTCGTGTCTCATGTTAGTAAATTCTCCTCTGAGGGCGTCTTGTTCTGACATCAAAGCTTCAATGGCGGTGTTATAATCAGTTCCGGGCATATGATGTCGGAGGTCAGGTATGGCTGATTCTTCGGTCTGAACAGGCTGAGGAGGAGGGTCAATATCATAATAGCCAGATGGTGTCTGAGGGTCAGATTCAGCATGAGGGATCTGGTCAACATAATTCTCATAGTCATTACAAATCTCATAATCCTGGATGGATTCAGTGGATCTAGCAGGAGTTGGGGTTTCATTCAGGTTATAGAGCCAGTTCCTTTGGTTATGAACACTAGTCCTAGGATCGGGCATGGTGAATAGGCAGAGAACCTGGTTATCAATAATAAGCTCAAACTCATCAGTCCCTAGGTTTGCTATAAACATAGTGTTGAAGAGGAAAGGTATACTCATAGTAGTAATGCCACAAAAAGGGCTAAGGTCAAGCATAGGCTGACGTAATCCAATGGCATTACCTATCATAGTGATCAAACCGCCTATTCTGATTGGTGCTCGCTCATCCTGGATAAGGTGGTCCAAATTAGCTAACATAAAAGTGGCACCGTTTACTGGACGGTTCTGGGAAGCACAAAATATGATGAAGAGTTCATCACGTGAAACTGAAGTACTATTTGGCTTCTTCCCAAATAAAGTGTGGGTCAGGATCTTATGGAAATAGCGAAAGGCCGGGTTGTGTATGTTTCCAGAGAGAAACTCATGTTCTTCGGGCTCATCATTTCCAGTCAGCCTACCCCAAAAGTGTTCAAGCTCTCTATATTCAAAAAGTTCTTCCTGGCTTACAGTGAATGTATCAAAGGAGGTAGGAAAACCCAAAAGGTTGGTGAAGTCTCTAATATTAAATTGGTACTCCATATTGAACATTCTGAACTGGATAAAACCTCTGCTAATTCCTTTTCCATGGCTGGGTAGATAGATTAATGAGCTAAGGAATTCTAGTGTGAGTCTCCGGTAGGTGGTGAAATGTCTCAGGATAGGGGATGTCTCCCATCCTATCTGATTCAGCAAATACAGGACACTCTGTCTCAGTCCAAGGGCAGTCATAGCCCAATCATCAGCATATAAACTAGGTAGCATCTCTCTAGCGGCTAGTTCTTCAAACTTTTGTTTCTGAGCCATTCCTCTGAACTTGATACCCATACGATCAATATGTCCCATCTGGTTAGTGTTAGCTAGAGAAAAGAAGACATGAGTTTAAGTCAGGATTTGGCCAAATGCCGAAAGAAGAAAAAATTATTATTATATTTTTTTTTCTTTTTGAATAAATCAAGAATGAATGCTAAGCAGAAATTAAAAGAATAATTAAGAAAGAAATAGGGAAATGATAATAATAGAATAATAAAATAACAAACTAATTTGTGGGTTGTCTCCCACTAAGCGCTTTGTTTAAATGTCGCAAGCTCGACAAAGAAACTGTTAAATATAATCTATAGGTCCTGGGGGCGTTTCGTCTAAGTGTAGGATTTGCGAATCCTCGTTGGTTTCCGCATAGTGATAGTGTTTCAGACGTTGCCCGTTTACGGTGAACGGTTCTGTAGATTTTCCTTTTATTTCTACCGCTCCACTGGGAAAGATTTTAGTGATATGAAAAGGCCCTGACCATCTGGATCGTAGTTTTCCCGGGAATAACTTTAGTCTAGAGTTAAATAAAAGTACTGCGTCGCCTTGCTTGAAGATTTTCCTTGATATACGCTTGTCATGCCATTGTTTTGTTCTTTCTTTATAGATTCTGGCATTTTCATAGGCGTCTCTTCTGAGTTCCTCTAATTCGTTTATGTCAAGGATTCTCTTTTCACCGGCGGCTTTATAATTCCAATTTAGATTTCTAATAGCCCAATAGGCTTTATGTTCTAATTCTACCGGGAGGTGACAGGATTTTCCATAAATGAGCTTAAATGGGGTCGTCCCTATGGGGGTTTTATAAGCAGTTCGGTATGCCCACAAAGCTTCTGGTAATTTTAATGACCAATCTTTCCTTGAAGTGGCGACCGTTTTTTCTAGTATTTGCTTGATTTCTCTGTTAGATACTTCCACTTGTCCACTGGTTTGAGGGTGGTAAGGTGTTGCTATCCTATGTCTTACTCCATACTTAAGTAGTAGTTTTTCGAGTACCTTGGATATAAAGTGTGATCCACCATCACTGACTACTATTCTTGGGATGCCAAATCTCGGAAATATTATATTTTTAAAGAGTCTAGTTACTACTCGGGTGTCATTTGTTGGGGATGCTACAGCTTCGATCCATTTTGATACGTAGTCAACTGCCACGAGTATGTATTTGTTACCGAAAGAGGATGGAAAAGGTCCCATGAAGTCTATTCCCCACACGTCGAAAATCTCTACTTCCAAAATACCTTTTTGTGGCATCTCGTCACGTCTAGATATGTTTCCCGTGCGTTGACATCTGTCACACTCCTTAATAGCCGTATGTACGTCCTTCCATATAGTTGGCCAATAAAAGCCAGCTTGTAGGATTTTAGAGCAGGTCTTGGATGTACTTGTGTGTCCACCATAAGGAGCGGAGTGACAGTGTTGGATTATATTTTCTACCTCTTCTTCGGGTATACATCGACGGAAAATACCATCGGGGCCTCTTTTGAAAAGTAAGGGATCATCCCAGTAATAGTGTTTTATGTCGTAGAAGAATCGTTTCTTCTGTTGGTAAGATAAAGTAGGTGGAACTATTCCGGCAGCTAAATAATTGACGAGATCAGCGTACCATGGTGTGACGGATATAGCTAAGGTGGTTTCTACTTGCATGTCGGAGTTGCTCTCTTCCAAAGTAGCTATAAGTTTGTCATACGAGAAATCATCATTAATTGATGTTCTTTCCGGTTCAAGGTTCTCAAGTCTAGAGAGGTGGTCTGCTACTACGTTTTCAGTTCCTTTCTTGTCCTTGATTTCTAAGTCGAATTCTTGTAGCAACAAGATCCATCTTAGTAGTCTAGGTTTAGCATCTTTTTTTGTTAAAAGGTACCTGATAGCAGCGTGATCAGTGTAGACTATTATTTTAGCTCCTACCAAGTAAGAACGAAATTTATCTAGCGCAAATACCACTGCTAGGAGTTCTTTCTCGGTAGTGGCGTAATTCATTTGCGCTTCATCCAGGGTTCTGCTAGCGTAATATATAACATGAAGCTTTTTATCCTTTCTTTGTCCTAACACAGCACCTACAGCATAATCGCTGGCATCGCACATTATTTCGAATGGTTCATTCCAGTCTGGTGTCTGCATTATGGGTGCGGAGATCAATGCTTGTTTAAGAGTTTGAAATGCTTTTAAACAGTTGTCGTCGAATATGAATTCAACATCTTTCATCAATAGTCCGGTTAAAGGTTTAGTTATCTTAGAGAAGTCTTTGATGAATCGTCGGTAAAAACCGGCGTGTCCTAAAAAGCTTCGTACTTCTCTCACGGTTCTTGGGGGTTGAAGATTTTCGATTACCTCTATTTTGGCTTTGTCTACTTCAATTCCTCTGTTCGAGATGATGTGTCCTAAAACGATTCCTTCTTGTACCATAAAGTGGCACTTCTCCCAGTTAAGTACTAAGTTTACTTTTACACATCGCTCAAGGACTCTTTCTAGGTTTTCAAGGCATTCCTCGAAACTTTGTCCGTATACAGAAAAGTCATCCATAAATACTTCCATGATGTTTTCGAGAAAGTCGACGAATATTGCCATCATGCATCTTTGAAAGGTTGCAGGGGCATTACACAGACCAAACGGCATTCGTCTATAAGCGAAGGTACCAAAAGGGCACGTGAACGTTGTCTTTTCTTGGTCATCAGGGTGAATTGGTATTTGAAAGAAGCCTGAATAACCGTCTAGATAACAGAAATGTGAATGTTTTGCTAATCGTTCTAACATTTGGTCAATGAATGGTAAAGGGAAATGATCTTTTCGGGTTGCTTTGTTTAGTTTCCTATAATCAATGCACATTCTCCATCCCGATTCGATTCGTTTAGTTATAGTTTCTCCTTTTTCGTTTTCAATAACGGTTATGCCTCCTTTCTTTGGTACAACGTGTACAGGGCTAACCCATTTGCTATCAGATATAGGATATATAATACCTGCTTCCAATAACTTGGTTATTTCTTTCTTTACTACCTCACTCAGGATCGGATTTAGTCTTCTCTGGTGTTCCCTAGAGGTTTTACAGTCTTCTTCTAACATGATGCGGTGCATACAAATAGAAGGGCTTATTCCTTTAAGATCGGTGATGTGGTATCCTAGTGCGGTGGGGTACTTCCTTAAGATATGTAGGAGTTTTTCTGTTTCGAGTCTTCCTAGATCTGCATTAACTATCACAGGTCGTTCAAGTTCTAAGTCTAGGAATTCATATCTCAGATTTTTGGGAAGTGTTTTCAGGTCAGGGGTTGGTTTGTTAAGACATTGCGTAGGGTCCGGTGTTATTGCTAAACATTGGTTAGGTTTGTCTTCTAAAAGATAGTCTGATGATTTGTCTTCTCCTAACTCTGCTTCTTTTATGCATTCATCGATGATATCCATGAAGTAACATGTATCTTCTATTGCAGGTGCTTTCAAGAATTGGGAAAGAATGAATTCAATTTTCTCTTCACCTACTTCGAAGGTGAGTCGTCCTCGTTTTACGTCTATGATTGCACCGGCAGTTGCTAAGAACGGTCTTCCTAGTATAATAGGTGTAATATCATCTTCTCTAATGTCCATAATTGTAAAATCAGTGGGAATGTAAAACTGACCTATGCGTACGGGAACGTTTTCAAGGATTCCTACAGGATATTTGATGGAACGATCTGCTAGTTGCACAGACATTTTGGTCGGTCTTAATTCTCCCATTTCCAGTTTCTTACATATGGATAAAGGCATAACGCTAATTCCGGCTCCTAAATCGCATAAAGCTTTGTCGATGACAAATTTTCCTATGTGACAGGGTATAGAGAAACTACCCGGATCCTTGAGTTTAGGAGGCATGTTTTGGATTATTGCGCTACATTCGGCAGGGAGTGTAACGGTTTCGCTATCCTCAAGTTTCCTCTTATTAGAAAGGATTTCTTTTAAGAATTTAGCATATGAGGGCATCTGCGTAATAGCTTCGGTAAACGGAATTGTAACGTTTAATTGTTTAAGGAGATCAACAAATTTTCTAAATTGGCCCGCATCTTTGGTTTTAACAAGCCTTTGAGGGTAAGGTATAGGTGGTTTGTAAGGTGGTGGAGGTACATAAGGTTCCTTCTTTTCTAGGGTTTCCTTATTACTCTCTTCCTTTTCCTTAGGTTCACTTTCCTCAGTTGATTTCTTAGGGTTTTGGTTTTCTATCCTTGGATCAGACGGTCCTTCCACTTCCGTTCCACTTCTTAATATAATTGCATGAGCTTGGCTTCTCGGATTAGGTTGGGGCTGTCCAGGGAATGTACCAGTTGGGGCAGCAGTAGGTGCTTGTTGTTGAGCTACTTGAGATATTTGTGTTTCCAGCATTTTGTTATGGGTAGCCAAGGCATCTACTTTGCTTGCTAGTTGTTTAAGTTGTTCGCCAGTGTGTATGTTCTGGTTTAAGAAATCTTTATTGGTTTGTTGTTGGGAAGCTATAAAGTTTTCCATCATGATTTCCAAGTTGGATTTTCTAGGGGTATTATTGTTAGGCATGGATGGATTCGGTTTCTGATATCCCGGAGGTATAGATGGGGCTTGATTTGGAGACTGTCCAGGTGCGTACAAAGCATTATTACTCTTATATGAAAAGTTTGGATGGTTCTTCCAATTTGGGTTATAGGTATTCGAATAGGGGCTTCCTTGAGCATAGTTCACTTGCTCTGCTTGGATTCCAGTCAAGAGTTGACAGTCCGTAGGAGTGTGGCCTTGGATTCCACAGACCTCGCAATTCTGAGTTATAGCAACCACGGCGGCTGGGGGTTATACGTTTAAACTTTCAATTTTCTGGACCAAAGCATCCACTTTTGCGTTAACGTGATCAAGGTTACTTATCTCGTACATGCCAGTTTTCGTTTGAGGTTTTTCCACCGTTGTTCGTTCGGTTCCCCACTGATAGTGGTTTTGGGCCATGCTCTCGATAAGCTGGTAAGCATCAGCATAAGGTTTGTTCATTAGTGCACCACCTGCAGCGGCGTCTATTGTTAACCTTGTGTTGTATAAGAGACCATTATAAAATGTATGAATTACTAACCAGTCTTCCAAACCATGGTGTGGGCAAAGTCTCATCATGTCTTTGTATCTTTCCCATGCTTCGAAAAGAGACTCGTTGTCTTTCTGTTTAAATCCGTTTATCTGGGCTCTTAACATAGCTGTTTTGCTTGGCGGAAAGTATCGGGCAAGAAAAACTTTCTTCAACTCGTTCCATGTGGTGACTGAGTTGGAAGGGAGAGATTGAAGCCATCTTCTAGCGCTATCTCTTAATGAGAAAGGAAAAAGACGAAGTCGAATTGCCTCTGAAGTGACACCATTAGCTTTAACAGTATCAGCGTATTGAACAAATACGGATAAATGAAGGTTTGGATCCTCGGTAGGATTTCCAGAGAATTGGTTCTGTTGCACAGCCTGCAACAGCGAAGGTTTAAGTTCGAAGTTGTTTGCTTCGATTGCGGGCGGAGCAATACTTGAATGCGGCTCATCTTGCGATGGAGCGGCGTAATCTCTAAGAGCACGAGCTGGTTCTACCATCTCGGTTATCGAAGGAAAAAGGTTTTTGATATCAGGAAGTTCTATAGGAGGGAGATTGTTTGCAGCACGATATTCCCGAATTCGTCGTAAGACTCGGAGATATAGCTCGATATCGTTGATTCGTAAATAGAGCGGTTCGCCTTGTGAGCGAGTGCGTGGCATACAAATCAACGAAAGAAAGAAAATAGAAGGAAAAGAAACCTTGGTCTCTACAGCGTAACGGAAGAGTTACGATATCGATTAAATAAAAGTCCCCGGCAACGGCGCCAAAAACTTGATCGCTCGACTGTGTGAGTCGAGAATGGGATACAAACTGCAAGTGCACAGTTCTATCGCGTAGTTTTAAAAGATATCGATCCCACAGGGACTTATGAATCGATATACCGTTATCTAAGGTTACTACGTAAAGCTAAGGTGAAAAATGTTTGATTGTTTGGGGAAAAACTAAAAGCTAAACTAAGATCTAGATTAAATATTAATAAAACGGATATCGGTATGTAGTTCGTCAAAACTAGGGAATCAAGTCTTTGTCGGTTTCTTGGTTTTAAAATAAATCGTTTCGGTTAACTTTATTGGTTAAAGGTTTTATCTCAAACTCTCGCTCTGTTGAATAAATCATGATTTTATATTAATGTAGCTGTCACTTATAATTAAGTCAAAAACCATATTTTGAAAGCAATAAAGTTGCAGAAACTCCTTTTAAGAAAACACTGACCGTTTTAAACACCCTTATCTCAAACTCTCGCTCTGTTGACTTAGGTTATATAATTAAATCCAAATGCTTAACTCTCGTCCTCACATTCAATCTTTAAAAATACTTTTTGGAAAAGGTCAGAATTTAATTAACTCTAAAACTTGCTCTCGCCCTGATCTAGAATTAATGCCTAACTTACACTGTCCAGTTAAAACCTCAAACTCTCGCTCTATTGATTTTAACTTCTTTATGTCTTTTACTTTTGTAAAAAATCTTGTTATTAAACCTGTAAGTTGAGACCGTAAAAAGATTGATTTTAATTTTAAGTTTAAATAGACCGACTCAGTCTTGATCCCTTATTCTGCTTACTTTACATACCGATATCTAGGCGAATTAGCCAGACATGCTAAATAAACAAGAATACATATCATGCATAAACAGACTCATTCCAGGCAGACAATATAAATAAATAATAAAACAAAACATTAAATAATGATTAAAGAACCTGAATGCGTAATACAATAGTCTTGAACACTCCACCACAAGCCGGTAGGATTTGTTCTTCGATTCTTCAATTAAACAATAAATTAAACCAAGGAAATAAAACTAGAATCTAACGTAAGGTTAGATCCGATAAAAAGTTGCACAATAGTTTCCGGTGTAGAAACTATTATGCGAAAAATATCTAAATGCTAAAAAGGGAAAGGTAAATTGCAAGGGAAAAAGAATGTAGAACTTGCAAAAGAAATAAATAAATAAACAATGTTAAGTTGCTGGAAAAGAAAAATAAGCAAAGGCGTAAAAAGAAAGAAAATTGGAAAAGCTTCGGCAATGTGAGCGTGGAAAAACCGAGGAACCCTTTTAGGTTTTAGAGATAGCTATTTATATTGGTGCTGGTAACTGCTTTTCGTTTCCCAAGGTCTTCAACGTGGCTAAATGCACGGCGTGGATATAGGACACAAACTCCTCAACGTCTCTTCAAGTCTTCTGAGGGCGTTACTTGCGCCAAAAAGGTAGTGGAATTGTGTGACGCTCGTCACACCATGTGTGACGTCCGTCACAAGGCTGTTTTGCGTGACGCTCGTCACGCACACTGTGACGTCCGTCACAGGCACAACATTGGTGACTTGTGCGCTTTGGGCTGGGCTTTGGCATTTGGTTCCTTTTCTCTCCTTTTTGCACCTCCTTTTCTTCCATTTTCACTTGTTCTTCAAAATAGACTACCTGCGACAAATAGGAAGAAAATACCACGTAATATCTCATAAAATGCAGTAAACCGAAATAAATAGTCATAGAATTTAATGGAATTAAGTTCTAAAATATGATATAATTTCGTGTTATCAACACTCAGCTGGGGATACAGATATCAGTCTGCTACGGAAAATTGTCCAATCCACTGGTAAGATGAACACTGCTGGAGATATATTTCATTGAAACCCGCTCCACTCGGGGAATAGCAACCTTCAGGCCTGGCTGCTGAGGAAACATCGTTTTAAACCTGCCGGGGATAACCATCTTGACTCGGCTGGGGGATCCATAGACCTTGGATCTGCAGGGGATTTGGTCCTCTAATTCTGCTTGGGGACCTAGCTGGGAAATGAGAAAAGTTGGTACAGAACACCTGTCGACTCGTCGAACCACGGTATCCACCTCCCAATCTCGTATCAGCTTTCCACTTTTGAGAACTCCCAGACTCGTCTGGACCTTTTCTGCTCCATCATCTTGTATTCCAAATCGCTCCGCGCTCGACGAGAAACGTACTCCTGGATTATACAGAAATTTCAATTTTCCGACTTTGAAGAGTCTTCTTGATTAATTCCAAGAGTCGTCGGACGTCTCGACGTCTCTTCTCGCTTCTCTACCCATTCATTCGTCCCGGATTGGACCCTGCGGGGAATTTCTACAGACTTTCCAATCTTCCGATTTTGAAGAGTCTTCTTGATTAAAATCAAGGATCGTCGTACGTTTCGACGTCTTCTCGTCATCCCTTCATATTCTTTCGTCCCTGATCGGACTCCATGGGGATATGCTTTTGTCAACAGCTTCCACATCACAACCTGCAAGTGAGTGAAAATACCTAACAGTTCCTGCAAAACAGATCGTTAGATAAAACCGTGCCCCAGGCGTGTCAAGATTTCAACACTTGGGTCACTCAACCTTCCGAATAAGATTTCAAGCTTCAATCTTATAAGCATGCATTGGAAGGGACCTGTATGTCTTAAAATGCAAGATTCTTTATCAAAATAATCGGATGCTTTTGCAATCAAAGCGGTAATGAAAAACAAAAACAAAATTATTTGACTGAATATGCATTTTATTGATTTGAAGAAGTGTGGCTCAAATTGAGCAATACAAAGGAAGCAATTCCTGAAAAGAGGTAATTGCACAAAAGGAAAAATCTATCCTAATGGCAATATGAAACCCGTGATCTCATCGAGTTCCAACTCGGTTACACCCCGTATGTCCTCAGACTCTCCATGCTTTCTGCCTTCTGAACAAGACGCTTCTGATTGATCCCTACCGGGTATTATCCATGATGCTTTAACCAAAGCACAAATGATCATGCCAGACGCAGTTGTTCGTTTCAATCCCTCTTTTGCCTGGACCGCCCTTTCGGGTTTTCAGTCCACCGGGATACCCATTTTTGCCCAAGTCGCCTTTTCAGGTTTTCGACTTGCCGGGTGTACATTTTTTCATTTTATCCCTAACTTTTGCCCGAACCTTTCTTTCTGTTTTTGGTTCGCCGGGATGCCCATTTTTGCCTGGACTATTTTGTTCTTTTCGTCCAGCGGGTCTCTTATACGAAGTATTTTTTAACTGCGTCCGCATTCACAGGGGATGGAAAATCCTCGCCATCCATGGTCGTTAGCAACAAGGCTCCGCCAGAGAAGACCTTCTTGACCACGAATGGACCTTCATAATTCGGTGTCCATTTGCCCCTCCGATCGTTTTGAGGAGGAAGGATCCTTTTCAGCACCATATCACCTACGTGATATACCCGAGGTCGCACCTTCTGTCAAAAGCACGCTTCATCCTTTGCTGGTATAATTGCCCATGACAGATGGCTGCTAGCCTCTTTTCCTCAATCAGGCTCCACTCTTCATACCGGGTCCTTACCCATTCGGCCTCTTGCAACTTCACGTCCATCAGGACTCTCAAAGAGGGAATCTGAACTTCAACAGGTAGCACGGCTTCCATTCCATATACCAATGAGAAAGGCGTTGCCCCAGTAGATGTTCGTACTGACGTTCGATACCCAGGATACAAGCTTCATACTCCATCACACCATCGGTGCACTCAAACGTTATCCTGGCAATAAAAGCTTATTCACCTTAACCTCCCCATCAGACATCAGAATCCGTTCGGATTCAGGGTCATGCCCCTCCTCCGGGATCGGTTACTCTCAATCTTTCGATTAGAGCACCTCGAGATGTCCTCATCAGGGAATTCAAACTTCATCGGTTGATCATCCTCCACGGGTTGCTGGGCGATGTAATCAGACACTACACCCATTGATTGCTTTCTGAGAGTATCACAAATCAGTCAACATTCTTTTGCACTCTCGCAACCTATCCGGTCAATGCTGGATTCTCAAACCCATACTTGATCGGATCCATCTCGGAAATCCACAAAGTGGTATGAACCAGCATATACTGTCTCAGTCGGCGAGCAGCCTATGCCAAAGTACATCAAGTTTTCTCGAACAGTGAATGTATTGTTTCACAGTCGGTAAACTTTTTGCTAAGGTAAATTGCATGCTCTTTTCAACAAGACTAGTCACGCTGACCCAACACACCTCGTAGACCCCTCGAAGGCCGTCAAGTACAGATTGACAATTCCTCCTTCCACAGGAGACATCGGAATCAGAGGTTCCTGCAACTTATCCTTTTATTTTTTAATGCCCCTTGGCAATCATTATTTCACCTGACCGTTTGATTTTTTCCTTGAATGGGTTCCCACGTGGCTGTTAGATGAGATGTGAACCATGACAGGTAGTTCAATCTTTCTAAGAAACCACGAACCTCTCTTTTTCTTTCTCGGTTCAGGCGTTTCTCTCATATTTTCTTTTACTTGTTTTTTTTTTTTTTTTTTTTTTTTTTTTTTTTGCAGGATCAACCTCGATTCCTCTCTGACAATGAACCCCAACATCTTACCGGACCGCACTCTGATAGTGCGCTTATCTGAATTCAACCTCAGTTTGAATTATCTCAACCAGATGCCCCACTCCTGTTCGGGACTTTGCTATCATGTCATAGCATAGCATTCAACTTCATGATGAATCATCTCATGAAATAAAGTCACCATGGCTCTCTGATACAGGCACTGGCGTTCTGCTTCTCTAGAGGACAGTCTGCTCTCCATGACAGCTTATGCGCAATGACATCGGTACCCGATCCTGGCATATCCTGACATGACCGAGCGAAGGTATCTACCTGCTCTTTCAACCGGGCTACCATTCTGCTCTCGATTCGCCTCTGAAGCGGCCTCAATTTCACTTCCTTCCTGACCTCGGCGGTGCTTGGAATAACAATCTCAACTCGCTCTTCCTGCGGCTGAATCACCTTCTCCTCTTGTTTAACATCCTGGCTAATTCCAGCAGATCAAAATCTTCTTCGCCTTCTTCTTCAGCCTGATTGCTCGGATTGTCGAAGTCATATGAGGTGTAACCAGATTGTTATCAACGAGATCCGGAGAATTATTTTTGAATTCGGAATGAGACAAATCAAAAGAGGAGAAAAAATGAAAATAAACATTGCCATTTTTATTTGTTTTTAAACTGCAAAAATAAATGAAAAACAGGGAACACCGCTTTTTGACTGAAAAACATCCATTTATTCATGATGCGGAAATGTTGCAAATGTAAACATGAGGTGGTCCTTACAATGAACCATTACGTGTCGGGCAACACATATGGCTTTCATGCAAATAAAGACTGAAAACAAGAAATATTACTCTTCCGGACGAGTGTCAGTGCTGATCTTTTAAGCCTTCCAGCTTCCTGGTACACACGATTTTATCCATTGATCAATCTCCCAGTCACTATCAGTTTCTTCACTCGCCGCACCGGCATGAACTGGATCTAGCATTCCAGCACTGATAAACGTGAACGATGGACGACGTCCTATATTCTGCTCAGACGAATCTTGACCTGGATGATAACCAATCCCAAACATATCCGACTTTACCACAATGCCTATGATTTTTCCCCAGCCTGGGATCCCTCCATTTCTCAACATTTCCAGGGCCTGTTTGTAAGAAGACACGGACGGTTTTTTCTCTTTTCCAATACCGATGGCATTTTTCACCTTGATGGCTCCAGCTACCAGACTGGGTGTTTCAAATTTTCCACCGTCCATTTCCACTTTCATCTTTCTCTGGACCGATTCCCCAATTACTACACACCCCTTTGTAGCGACGGCTGCGCAACAATCATCAACACAAGGGAAAGCTCCATTCTTCGTCGAACATTTTGGGACCACGGACATTGGCATTTTTAACTGATCCTTCTCAGTCACCTCTATCCCTTTCTTGTCCTCCGACATCATCTCCACTTTTACAGGACCATGCCTTGTCACGGGGTTAGCACTATCATCTGTCATTGGTGCAAAGTTTATTGCCTTAGAGTCCACCAAGTCCTGGACCACATGCTTAAAAGCTTTGCAATCCTCAACATGATGTCCGGGTGCCCCAGCATGGAACTCGCACCTGACATTCTCATCGTAACTGGCAGGCCTCTGATCAGGTTTCAACAGAGTCAACATCCTCGGATGTACTAACCCCAAATCCTGCAGCCTTTTAAACAGCGAGGCGTAAGTCACGGGCGGCTTATTGAAATGACGATCTGTCGTCCTCCTTCTCACTTGGCCCACTGCTCTTTGTGTCCTTTGTTGAGGTGGTGGTTGCCGCTATTGTGCAGATTGATTACTAGTAGGGATTGTTACCGTATCAGCATATGGGTGATAACGATCCTTACCGCGTTCTCTTTTGGCCTGCACACCACTTGATTCAGCTTCCTTCTTGGGCTGACCACTGTCAAGGGATTTCTTCACCACACAGAGGGATTTGTTACTTCGGATGACGGAACCTTTCCCTGAACTTTCTCCTTGATCATCCAGCCCTCAATCCTTTCCAATCTCTCGGCCATGGCTTTCTGCCCCAAGGCAAGCCCTTGCACAACACTGAACAAATCCCTCACCATCTCTTTCAGTTCGAGGATGTCGGCGTTGGGAAGATCCATCCGTTTGGATTTGTTGCCCCTAGCAGGATATCTGAGCAAACAAGCTATGCGCACCGGTTGACACCTACAAAACAGCAAATGGGTTAATATGCATGAATGCAACATCTATCCATATGAGGAAGATTCTGTCCTTTGATTCTGGTTTCATTGAGACAGATAATATTTCACCAATAATATTTTGACATCCAGATGTCTCTCAACCAGATTCTCAATCCATAATACTCCCCATATGGCTAGACGTAGGTTTGGTGCAGGTGAATGCAAAATGAGAATGATGTATGAATGCAATGCACTGGGCCATCCTCCAAGTCATCTGATCATCTGTTGCACTGAAGCCTGATCTCTGAACTGATCATAACCATCTGAGGGAAAATGTAACCACAAACCCAACTCAAGGGTTCCGAAATAAACGGAAGACAGATACATCATCATCATCATCAAACCATCTCTGAACAGATACCAACAATCATCTGAATCGGCCCGGGGAATCCTGAAATAAACGGATCCCCACTGATAAATAACTCGGCCCAGGGAATCCTGAAATAAACGGATCCCCACTGATAAATAACTCGGACAGCACTCCGGCGTCTCGGAAATAAACGGCCATAAATCCGACTTATAAATAGGACTCTGATCCGCGGAACAAAAAGTCACCATCTGAACATGCATCTGAAAGAATCACCCTCCCCTCACAGGTAAATTCTAATCAGGTCATCCTAAGGCAGATAATAGTCTCGACAATCGGGCGGAGATACTCAATGGGTTTGCCCTTTCGGGTGTGCCATTGTAGCTCCCTTAAGATCGTCTAAACCAAAGATCCGGGAAATGATCGGTCACCAGAGTCAATAGTTCAGATGAAGTAACTCAACCAAAGTGGAGTACCCCACTGGAAGAGCACTTCTCAGATGAACCTCGTCCGGCTTGTGGTATGTCACCTCGCAACATCATGCCCAACCGACATGTGAGCGACGCGAGACCACGCTAATCCTAGGTGTATACTCGGGCCTGGGTTTTAGCCCCACTCAGAACACCCACCCCAAACAGAGAAACCACCTGCACAGAGGACGGCAACATGATAGTATGATGCATGCAAATATTTATGCAAATATATACACTGGTTAGAATAATAAATGCAATAAATAATACAACACAAGCAACCTAAACTATCCTAGAACGCTAGGAAAGACTCGCTTAGGGAAGATGGACCAGCACAGGTCAACATCATCTGTAGCAGTCCCTAGCAGAGTCGCCAGCTGTCGCATCCGCGAAAAAACAACCGGCGGGCTATTATAAAAACACAACACAGAGCCGCCACTGCGCGTTATTTATCCCAAGATAGGGAAAGGAAACACTCAGAGAAACCTGGAAAGGAAATGGTCTCGCGACCAAAGAGAAAGGGTAAGGGAGTCGGTTACGCAAGGGGAAGGTATTAGCACCCCTCACGTCCGTCGTACTCGACGGGATCCACGTTCTAAAATAAAGAATAGGTTGCTAAAACATCACACACACACACAAGGAACGCAGGTGGGGTTAAGAGAAGGGAGCTCGATAGGACATCGCATCCTATGCCTACATATCTCGTCTGGAACGAGAATCAGAGCCACTGTAGTTCGGCTTACGCACGCCAAACAACACAAAACACACAAACAGATGGCAAACATGGAGCCCAACAGCCAATCATTGGACTTACGTCAGCATCCGAACCAAAACACACTCAAAAGGGCAAACGTGGAGCCCGACTGCCAATCACTGGACTTACGTCAGCATCCGAACCAAACACGCAATCAGATAACAAGTAAACACACACAAAAAGAAAAAAAAGTGCCCGGAGTGGTCTCGCACGACCACCTGCCTACATACCTCGTCTGGAACAAGGATCAGGGCGATGTAGTTCCCCCTCAAGGGAAAGAAAAACTAGCCAGAAACCAAGGGAAGACACACTACCAGGGAGCTGTACTCGAGCCTAGTGTTGTCATGCATCGTTACCCTACGTTGAGGTTTCTACCTACTTGCACAACTGCAAGCTAGTCCTATCCAGGAAGAAAGCAAGCATACAAGCATACAAGCAAATAAATATTCACAAAGCACACACTATAACCAGTCAAGTGGGCTCAAACAATGGGTTTGACTACCGAAGCAAGTCATCTGTACATGGGTATTATTCGCTCTTAACCTTGCCATTACGAGGCTAAGGTGAAGCAGATGAAAGGTGAAGTGAGGATGAGACCTCACAGCTCTTATCCCTGACCAGGGAGAGCTTCAGACAAAGGAACGTGGGTCCAAAATGGAGGGACCCTTCTACGCTCAAAGACTCTGACTCGATTGTGCAACAGCACAGGATCTTGGGTTTGTGTCCCAATGCATCAACACACAGCCGTGTGAGCAGAGGGACGACTCACAGAGTAGTGGGGGATAGATTGCATATCCCTTTGATCCACCAATCGCCTCATAGAGGTCTTTACCTGCTTGGGCACAATATTAAACAATCACAAACATCGCCTCTTAAGGAGGACTTCAGACAATTGCCCGGCCAGGTAACAGGCCGGGTCTCCCAGACTACATGAAGAATAGAAGTCCTACCTCAAGTGGTTTAAAAACCAAGCAGCAGCAAGCAAGTTCTTAAAGAACTGTAAGCGACTAAATGTACCTGAAATCAATCAAGTATCATCAGTACTCAGACAGACAACAATAAACAGCAAATGTTAATCAGTTAATCTGTACAAACAAACAACACAGGTTAACACACACAAGTGCAAGCTATAAGCTCAAGCTCAAGCTTCACAACCTACAAAACAAAGTTATGTTAGTTCTCCACATCAAACAAATTCAATTTTATTGACTTGAATCATTCTCCTTAAGCTTTGTGCATTTCATCCTGAAAAGTCAATCCAAATGTGAGAAACTGGACCACTAGGCCAAGCCTAGGGTCCAAAGGGGAGAAAAAAAATCTAAACAGCAAGTAATTCTCAACCAAAACCAAATTAATGCAAATAGAAAGCAAATGCAATTGATCCCATACTCATATCATTCACCATATTCATTTCATGACCAAAACATCACAAACTAGGTTAAATGCAACATCAAAAGTCCAAACAGAATGACTTCAATCAAAAGCATATCAAAACAATTCCAAAAATCCTCAAATAATTCACACCTAAACAGGACCTATTCAAGGTATAGCATGTCAATTTTCAGCTCAATTGGACAAAAGGAACTAGGGCAATGAAAATCAAGAAATCCAGACACAATTATGTAAACCAATTCAAGGTATCAACACATGCATTCACTTCAAAAATTCATAAGTCAATGAAAACAATTAAGAAATGAATGGGACCAAAACAGGGATGTCCTACAATGTGTCTACAATCAGCATACCAAATTTCACATTCATCTAAAACCATATGAGGATTTCACACAAGATTTACAAACATGTGTCCTATAAGCTTGCACAATGAACATACAGAGAAGAAAAATATCAATCAAATTGAAAATGCCATAGAAAAATCCAGAAAAATTCACATAACATCTCAACATATCAATAATCATCCATGCAAAATTTCAATCCATTCCAACAATCATAGGCCAGGCAAAAGAATTCATGAAGTTGACCTAGCTAGGTGTGACACAAATTGTCACACCTAGATTCAAAAAATCATATCTCACTCCTCAGGTATCCAAAAATCACAAACTTTATATGTAAATCACCATCAACATGTCCAGAATGAGCACAAAAAATTTCAATCATTTCTTTAAATGTATGAGCATTTCACAATGAAAATGGAAAAATGTATACAAAATGCACACAAGTCAAACATCCCTAGGCAAAGTCAACATTTCATCATGCACAACTTGTAAAATCATGTCCATAAAATTCTAGAGGAAAAATGGGAACTATCAAAAAACCTCATATTTTTTGGACTTTCCAATATTTTTTTATGAATTTTCTAAGATTTGGTTGATTTTTAAATAATTATTTGAATGTTTTATTAATTAAAATTGTTCCAATGGCAGAATTGTAAATAACCATGGCCAGGGCGCGGTAAACACCGGATTTAAAAAGCCAAGCGCAGAAACGGATCAAACTCAAATTATTTCCAGATTTTCATCACCTTCATCACATATTTTCCAGGATTTCATGAATATCAAGAACATCAAAACTCAACGAAAATTTACAAACTCATATCCGTTGGAAAGGTCTCAATGCGTAGATCTCAAATATGTACATGAATCATCCTAATTGTTCCTAAATTTTCTGAATCGAACACATTAGGTTTTGGCATCAATTCTTCTAATCGCGATATCTCTCTCTACAATCATCCATTTCAAAAACCAAAGGTATCATGATCATCTACGTTGCACACACTACAAGAAGCATATAGCAATTCAAGAAATCATGATGTTCGAATTTTAAGTACCTTGAGATGGCAGTAGCGATTCGCGTGGTGTTTGCGCTCCTTGATCCGAAACAGATGGAGTATAAGCTTCAAGATGTTGACTGGAGTGCTTTGCTTGGCTCGAATTTGCTCCTAGTGCAAGAAAATCCAATTCACCATGGATGCATCAAGAGTGAACAGTCACGAATTGGTTGTTCTTTCAATCCAAGTTACCAAAACAGTGCTAGAGGAAGGTGAATGAAGATCGAATCAAAAAGAATTTTGCCAAATGATCAAGAATTGAGAGAGTTTCGATCAAGTGAAGTTCTATGAAGTTCTTGAGATTTTAGAGAATTTGGAGAGAAAAGAGGTTGAGATCTTGTGAAATGTGATTGATTTCAGAAGTTTGTTATGATTAGGAATTTATACTCATGCTTAATCCATCTCTAATTACCAAATTAATCAAAATGAATGATAATTAGCAAAGTGTCATTTTCAAAGGCAAGGGCAAAATGGTCTTTTCCTATGGGCTTTATGACAGCTCATTGACAGCTCACACACTCTCAAAATGACATGTGTGAGCTGTTGCAACTTGTCCCATGGCCATTGGATGTATATTTTTGATTTTCACTATGTCATGGCATGAAATGCATTTTTCAAGTGCATTTCAAAAGTGAATTGTTCAACCATTGCACCTTGACCTGTTATGATGATTCCAACAATTTTCAAATTGCATTTGTGAGGTGTTGCAAAAATCCCCATTCCAAAATTCCCATTATTTCACAAGTTGGACCATTTTGCCCCTGGATCTTTAACTGTACACTTGAAATTTGACTTTTTGCATTGACCATCTTTGATGAATTCCAATTATGCACCATGAAAGTACATGTCAAATGGAGTTTGTGCATAAAAAGATCACTCAATTTGGACACTCCATGTGGAAGTTATGCCCCTCTGATTATGGGTCATTTTTGAAATTGAATGGACCATAACTTGCCAACCATACATGGGATTTTCAAGTTCTTGGACTTTTTGGAAAGGTGAGACCAAGATCTACAACTTTCATGTTGAACAAATTTTCATTTGAAGCTTCCTTGGACATGTAATTTTGAAGTCAAAAACTTTCCATTTTTGGAAACTTCTATTACAAGTCACTTTCTATTTTTGGCAATTCTTGTCCTGACTTTATTTTCTTCATTCTTGAGCTTTGCAATGTCAAATAACACTTGTTCCAACATGAATAAAGTGTATCCAACTCTCTCCCACCTCCAAATCCATAAAATCAAGCACAGTTGACCACAGTTGACTTTTTCAACTAATAGATGAATTTGGCAATGCATAGATCAATCTGAGCCCCAATTCTCTGATGAAATGGCCCAAGGATGAAACCCTAGCCTCAACAATCTCCATATAATCAAATAATGATCCCCATATACATCATAGACCCCATCTCCTGATTATGCCCTGATTGGCCCAATGCAACTGATTAGGGTTGACCAGTGGTCAAAACCCTAATCTCAAAGAATATCCCCCCACACTTGATGATGACAAACCATGATGATGATGATGTATCACTTCAATCAAGATGAAGACCAATATCTTTTGAGAATCATGAAACCCTAATTTGGACCTCCACATCCTCAGATGATTAATGACCAGTCCAATGAAACCCTAGCTTGCACATGACCTCTCCATCTTCTGATCAAGACTTGTGAAGATGGCTTGCACAATGTAACCACATGATATGCAATATGCAATGCCTAATGACCTAAAAATGTTTTGCAATATGTTAAGCTAGTCCCAAGAGAGGAGGGCAAATTTTGAGGTGTTACAGGGGAGAGTTGTAACAACCCGATTTTTAGTATTTTATTATTATACTATTATTACTATATTTTATTTTAATTATTTGGAGTGTTAAGTAATTAATCGGTTGTTAGGTAGTATAATGATCAAATATATTAGTTAATTTGGTGTGTTAATTAATTATTTAGTTGATATGAGACATAATTGAATTAATTAATTAACTTGGTTGCATAGGGAGTGGTTAATTATTTAAATTTAAATAGAGGTATTTAAATATTAGGTATTATTGGGCCTAGTGATTAAATTAGATGATTTAAGCCCAACTAGAATACTATTATAAATAGTAAGAGTGAAGGAAGTGAGAATTAGAATTCACTTGAGCACTGAAAGCAATAGAGAAAGAGGAGAGGAAAAGCGAGAGGAGTCAAGGTTTCCATCAAATTGACAAGGTAAGGGGGGAAATCCTTATCATTATGGGTTAGTATGATTGGGTCAATGGGTAGGAACATGTTTTAGGTTGAAATCCTTAATTGGCATGGGTTTGGAATTATTAGATCTTGATAAATACTCTTGAATTGTGATGATTAAATTATGCTAAAACTGTGAATGAATATATATTTGGATGAGTGATAATTTTCTAAACGTGTAGCTTTTTACGGAATCGAAATCGGAGGTCCGGAAGTCCTCCAACGATGAAAAATGCGGGGAAATCTGCATTTTGTTTCGTGTTAGCACAGGAACAGCTTTCTGTTTTGTGTTAACCGGTTAACCCAGGGCGTTAACCAGTTAACACTGTTATAATATTGAGAAAATTGAATTTTGTCTTGCGTTAACCGGTTAACCCAGGGCGTTAACCGGTTAACACTGTTATAAATTGCCAAGAAGCGCATTCTGTTTTGCGTTAACCGATTAACCCAGGGCGTTAACCGGTTAACACTGTTTGAAAAGTGAAAAATTGATATTTAAATGTTGTGTGTGTTTTGGAATGAAATCTATGTGTACATATTTGATGATTGGCCTATATTGGTGAATAATATATTGTATGAATGTGTATGTATACCATTATTAAATTGTGAATGATTTATGGTTATGGATGTGTATATGTAATCGTAATTGATGTGTTGTTATGGATGTGTATATGTACCAATTGTGAGTCATGGTGATATGTGGGATGTTAAGACGGTATATAGATGGTCTTAATTGCATATGTGTTGGTATGTGTGCATTCATTCATAGCATGGTTGACTTCATTGTGGAAGTGGTTAAGCGGTGATCCTTCATTGGAAACAGACGTAGCAGACGTTAATCCTTAATTGGGATTAGGCGTAGTATTTAAGCGGTGATCCTTCATTGGAAACAGACGTAGCAGACGTTAATCCTTAATTGGGATTAGGCGTAGTATTAAGCGGTGATCCTTCATTGGAAACAGACGTAGGGCTTTGGTCTTGTCCGGATCGGAAGCGTGGCTTGGATTCTAGATATTGAATCGGAAAGCGGTGAAACTTTGAGTTCACATTGAGGTACCACATGCATAGAGTCACATTGTCTTGCATTGAGTCGTTTATAGTTATGTGATCATTGAATGCATGTATTGATGTGGATGCGATGTACGTTTGAAATATGTGAGATCATTGTTGGTTAATATTATTGACGTGATTATACCAAGTGTGATGAATTCTTAAATTGTGTTTTAATTCATTGTGCCTTATTATGCTATTTCATAATAATTTGAATTCTCACCCTTTCTGTTTGAATGTTACCTTTACATGGGTATCGTGCAGATACTACAGAGTAGTATTGCTGGAGTAGGTGGACGGTAGCTCGCTCAAGAATAGCTGGAGAGTTTCCGTATTTAGTTTGAAATTAGGTAATGAGTCAATGCTCTGGTCATGTAACACTGGGTAGATTAGTGGTATTGAACTCATATCTTATTTCGATATGCTTTATGTCATTAATTGTTTTATTTTATTTGAAGTGATTATTGAGAGATGATCATGGTATGGGACATGGATCATATTATGAAAATCATGAGTATTCTTTATTTTCCGCTGTGAACGCATATTGCTTGAATATTCATGATGAGTGAAATGTGTTATTTTGAATGACCAGGTGTATTGTTGGTTTTTGAAAGTTTTAAGTTTCGAAAACGTCGATGTGACGCCCTTTTCTTTATATGCGTACTTATTTACTCTGATTATATGTTAAATAATTTGGGGTAGAAAAAGGGGTGTTACATTGATCATGGTATGAAATTGATTAATTCGTTTGGATTCATAGCCTTAGATGTAGACTCCCTGAGAGTGGTAATGGATGTGTACGATGATACTCTACCCTATTGGAAGGAATTATGAGTTTTACTTCCAAGATGGAACGAGAATTAGATTCTTGAAGTTAAACATGTAACTCAGACTGTATATTAGTAAGAGCATGAGCTAAGATTATGGAAGATAGGACGGAACGATTGAGACGAATGATTTTGGGATACGAAGTGAAATGTTATCTCTAGATGTGTATGAAATATTGTGTGTGACTCTATGAGGTGTATGGACACTCATAGTTATGTTCTAGATTGCATAAGTTCCTTAGAAGTGGTGTTTTGTTGATGATTTAAAGTTCCTTGACGGTGTTACTTTGTTATTGGTCGAGATTATGTGTCAGGAGAAATATTGAATGAATCAAAACCCTATAAGAGGATTTGATATGGAATATAGTGACCAGAACCGGATATTGTCAAACTAATTTGGTTTAGCTTCATCAAACACATGATAAATTTGGATGTTCTATGTTTTATGGTTGTAGTAATGTAACTCCCGGATACCTATCTTCTGAAGAGTGTTGGTCATATTTTAAACCTTTGTGTGTCAGCGAAAAATTTATTCTAGTAATGGATGTTAGTGAGGTTCTAGTACCATTTTGGACAGTAGGCACTCTGGAGGATAAGTGTGTTTCTTTGTAGATTTTCAACTAACCAATAGTGCCTAGGAATCCCAGGTGTTCCACTATTGGAATCAGAGTATCATAATGGAAGGTGATGGAAGAAAGAGCTCAATCAAGTCTATGGGGATCAGGGAGATAGTTACTTGTAAGAATGGAGGTAAGGATGAGAGTAAGACAATCTCGTGCTAATGGTGCTATCTCATCGGAGTAGTACGGGAGAAGTGAATTAGTAGGAGTATAGGCTTGTAGCATACATTATCAGATCAAGTGAGGTTGATGAGATTATCGATAAACGGATTACAAGTTGTCACATTTATTGAAGGAATAATAAGAAAAGAGTAGTCAATATTGTTTGTGGTCAGGGAATCAATAAATTTTCTTATGAAGGATTAATGAGTATTGATTAACCAAGTCGAGATAAGATGTCGTAATTATGTTTGTGTAACTTAGTGCAAGGAAGGGAAGTCATAGTTTTCGGGAGGAAAGCGACCAACTGATGTAGAGCAGTATATCATATGAATTAAGTGGAAGCAAGTTTAAATGTTAATCCAATATTAGAATGAGATTGTGATGGAAATCTAGAATTTTCAAGAGTTCATGAAAGAAGGAAATTTGATAGCAAAGACAAGTTAGAAGAATGAGTATGTCAGAGGTTTAGAATTGAAGAGAAGTCAAGTGTTGGTTTAAGATGTTGATGCAAGGTTTGTTTGTTTGTTGAGTGAAGGAAATTCGGGGGCGAATTTCAATTTAAGGGGGGGGGGGAGAATTTCAATTGAGTTCCTATGTAAATTATCTATTATCATTTGTAACAATTGGAGCTCCTATGTGCTCTAAATGTTGTCAATTGGGACCAATAGAGTAACCAGTGAACTCTGAAGGGATTAATTATTAATAAAAGAGACAGACCAATATTAATAAGTACAAGAGAGGACATTTATGGTAACATTAATAATTGGTCAATTGGTACTGGAAGATAAAATATCAATTGATATATTTTTATTACTACTTGATATTATATATATATTGTGTGGTAGGGGTTGAAAGAAGAAGAAAAGGATAAGAAGAGTAGGTAGAAAGAGAGATAAAGTTATCAGAAAGAAAGAAAAGAAGAAAGAGAGAGTAGAGAAGAGGAAAAGAGAAAGAAAGAGGAAGAAGAGGAAGGAAGAAGCTGGGAAATCATGTTCATCACCATTTTCTACTCATCTTCATCATCACCAACTTCATCTTCTTCTTTTACTAGGTGAGTTCTAGTTAGAAACTCTAGGTTTCCCAGCTTCCCTTATTCCCTTAAATGCTCAATTAGTTGTCAGTTGAGATCAATTGAGTTCCTATGTAAATTATCTATTATCATTTGTAACAATTGGAGCTCCTATGTGCTTTAAATGTTAAATTGGGACCAATAGAGTAACCAGTGAACTCTGAAGGGATTAATTATTAATAAAAGAGACAGACCAATATTAATAAGTACAAGAGAGAACATTTATGGTAACATTAATAATTGGTCAATTGGTACTGGAAGATAAAATATCAATTGAGATATTTTTATTACTACTTGATATTATATATATATTATATATATATTGTGTGGTGGGGGTTGAAAGAAGAAGAAAAGGATAAGAAGAGTAGGTAGAAAGAGAGATAGAGTTATCAGAAAGAAAGAAAATAAGAAAGAGAGAGTAGAGAAGAGGAAAAGAGAAAGAAAGAGGAAGAAGAGGAAGGAAGAAGCTGGGAAATCATGTTCATCACCATTTTCTACTCATCTTCATCATCACCAACTTCATCTTCTTCTTTTACTAGGTGAGTTCTAGTTAGAAACTCTAGGTTTCTAGAAAAGTTAGGGTTGTAGAATCATAAACAAATTATGAGTAATCCATGAATTCATAACAATATGAGTTATTCATGAAATATTCCATGAATCATGAGTTAACCATGTTTTCCATGATTATGGTGTTGTTGTAAGTTGGAAGTTTGTTGATGTATTTTATGTCAATCGATTGATTTAGTGAATTTTTTTAGAGAAATTCTCATTCAATCGATTGATTCATTTGATCAATCTATTGACATGAATTAATTATTTGATGAATTAAAATATGTCACCAATGGGGTTCAAACCCAGGACCTCCTTGGAATTGTACAAGCCTTACCACTAGGCCAAAGATGTTGTTGTTGAATACTTATGCAATGAATAAATATTAATCTAAATCTTGATTAAGATAGATTAATGAATTAATTAAGTGGTATAACTCCGTTTTGGACACGGACAGATGCGTTAGAAAGATAACGTGAAGGGCTATTATTATTGTTCCATGTTATAAAATATTATATGATTTATAAATGCCATGAATTATATCATGATGAAAATTAAATATTGTTGTTATGTGGAAGGTGAAGTAACATGATTAAAAACCTTACAAAGATGAGTGAGGAAACCTAGGAGAATGACTTGATTAATAGCTTAGAAAGATGATCTAGGTTATGGAACATGTGTGATACATATATGAGAATACGGTATTCATTCGTACGACGCTTATGTGGAGGTCATGGATGAATTGTTGCCATGATTGAGAATGAGACGCATTGTATGGAACATGCCATGTTATTGTTGTGTATTGTGGTGAATGAAGTCACCTATGATTTATGAATTTGTTATGGTTCGTGGAACAGATGATTTGTGAAACGGATCATGTATTCAAAATGTGTGTTTTATGCGGTGGTACACATCTCTTGTGGTATGCTTAGATGAGTAAGCATTGGGATGTGGGACCAATGATTCGAGCCTCAATTGGGTTTGAGCCCCAACCATGGTGGACATGGGGGAAAGGTGGACACCAAAGTGGGATAAGGCCCATACGGTGAAAGAGACTCAAAGTGGGTAAAGTCCCATACGAATGATTGTTCTTAAAAGTGGGTTTGAGTCCCATAGGGGAACCGGATATCCACCGCGAAAGTCGAATCATACGAGCATGCATGAACCGGTCCTGGCTTAGACGTAAGTCCGTTCGGGAATTGATACGTCGTGATCTGAATAATGACCGTGGTTGAGTTGTAAGAACTCAGATGCATGTTGCCATACAATTGCGAGATAGTTTCCCCATCGCTCAAGTCTTTGTTCCCTTGTTGACTTGAGTTGGATATGAGTTGAATATTGATTAGAAACCCTGTAGAGCCGAGTGGACCCATAGGATAGGAGAACTCACTAAGATTATTATCTCATCCCGTCATTGTTGTTATTTTTCAGGTAATTCTTTACAGGTTGAATCTATGAGAAGCTGTTATGGATGTTTCAAGGAATGTTGTTTACCATGATCTTTCGTTGTGATGTTGTGTGCAATGAAGATATTGCACATAGTTCTTAGATTTTATTATTTAGGAATTATTGTATAACATGTTCCATTGATGTTTTAGTTTGGACATGTATATATATTGATGCCATTAGGCACTTATGTTGTGACAGTACCAAAATTTAACACTTTTATATTATTCTAGATATATATTATACGGGTTGTTACATGCATGGGCAAATGATTGTTTCATTATTGTTTAAATCTAAAATCATTTTAGAAACATACCTAGTAGCTTATCTTTTTTATTTCTCGTTATTCAAATATATTATATAAATAACTTTACAAAAAGAAGTATATGATAGAAAAATGTTCACACGCAATCATTGTGCTAATGGTTGTCTTTGAAGGCATGCATCGCCTTGTAAAATATTTCTCATGGTTAAACCTTGGAAAATTAGGGTTTCTATTTATTTTTCCACATATAAACCGCGGCTAACCTACATAGGACTTCTAAAAATTTAACACAATCATGATTATGCTTATAGGTATCTGAAAACTAATTCCATCATATGCATATTCTTAAATTTCATTTCCTTTTGTTGGTTTATATGGTCATAATTGCTACACCATGACCGAGCAACCCTATATTTAATTCAGAAAAGATTTAAGATGAACAATTATTGCTAGCTCAAGAAAGAAGTACCTATACGAAGGATGTGATAATTTGTTATGTACACTAGGAAAATACATACTCCCCCCGACCTTATTGTAAGACCCCAATTTTGGCCCTAAGATCCCTCATGGCATCATAGTATTTCATGTGCAAAGCCCCAAGGATCATAAGCATCTTGGTTCCCCTTACCTTTGGGTGGGACCTCTTGTGAATGGTTTGAGATCACCAAGCATGCTTGAATTATATATCATTGCTTTTATCATTTTATTTACTAACCAAAAGCACAAAAATATGTCACTAACATGTTTTGTTTGTAGCTTGAGCAATCACAAGGTCCAAAGCTTCTAGGTGATCCTTGGTGCAAAGATATGGCCAAGAGAAGATAAAGGCAAGCATGGCAATGGTTCCCAAAGCTCTCATCCATAAAATATTCCTCCCTAGCATCTCAATTCATCATTTGGATCAAAGCAAGTCAAAGGGTTTGAGGTTTGTTCCTCAAGGAAACCCTAATTCATCTTATAACCCACAATGCCTTGCTAATGAAGCAACCTCAGCCCATGGTCAAGTACAATCAAGGGAAGTTATCTAATTCATCATTTCATTCATATTTGAAATTATTTGAGTGCCCTCAATCATCAATTCATCAAGATATGAGTTGTGGACCTGAGAAGTTGATCAGTCAATTCATCTGACTATTTTGAAATGCACTGAGACCTAACTTTTTATGTGTTGGTTAAATGGAGATTATCCCAAAATAAAATATGTTCTTAAGGCCAATATGAACAACTTTCATGTTCATCAAAAAGTGATTTTAATATTGTAAGGTCATCTCCCATTCCAAGACATTATAAGTCATTTTGACTGAAACCCTAATTTTGGGTCAACTTCCCAAGGACATAACTCATTCATTTTTTATGATTTTTATGTGGGATTAAATGAATTGGAAATCTTATTGTGTCTACTTCAAATTTTATGTTGAACAAAATTTCAAAATCCCAAAATAAATACATGTGATAATGCAAAACATTATAGGTCACTTTGGACCAAATGTATTGAAAGGCAAAAAAGTCCAACTTCAAGTGCCCATAACTTCTTCATAAAAAATCCAAATGCAATATTTAAGTCCATTTTGATTGTCTTGAAACGATCTACATCTTTGATGTTGGAGGTATTTTCATTTGAGGCTTGCATCATCAAAACAGAAGGGCTTGAAGTTGGTTCATTTTGACAAAATTCTCAAAGGCATGTTTTGCATTATGAACTTTATGGCCTATTTTCACCAATTTCCCAATTCCAAATGAAGTTTTGTTCAACATAGAAATTGATCCTCATGTCAAGACCTTTCCAACCATTACCCACAAGGCCATGTTTTATTTTTTGAAGTGGCATTTTCGAAGAGGGGAATATTTTGGTGCATTTATGGAAACTTGATTCAAACTCATTGCACACTCCAATTACCTCACATCTGCATGTCCATTTTAGATCAAATTGACTTCAGCTTGCCATTCCAATAGGATTTGGGCCCTTCATGTGCCTGTACAGGCCCATGCATGGAGGCCCTCTTCATTCATGCACACGAAAATTCACCTTGCTTGCCTTGCCATTTGCTATAAATAAGTGTGCTCAGCTCCACTATTCTTCAACCTGAAGGCACCTGTTATGCTGCACGAATCTCTCCATAGCCATACCTAAAGGAACTTGCTCTTTTTCTTCAAATTTTCAGATCTAAATTTCAGCTACACTGGTTGATTTCTAGATCTATAGTTCCTAAGCCTTGCTCATCTTCATCACTAGACCATACTACAAGCATTAGCAAGGGAGAATTGTGCTCTCAAGATCTACATTTCAAAGGTGGATATCATAACTTATTTGCTTCGAAACTCTTCATTTATAGCTTGTTTCTTGCGTCCTTTTGCTTGGCTGAAGTCCTCTCAATGGAGGCAACTTGTTGATGCTTTTAATTTTACAAATCCATGAAGTTTCAGTTGAACACCACATTTTTCAACTTCTGATTTCTCTTAGCATGGAGATCTAGAATGAAAATGGATGGTACAGGGGTGATGTACATCACCCCAGCTTTCCAATGATATGAGGATCACTCATTTTCATCAAGTTTTTATGACCTGCAACTCTGGCCGGAATCTCCATGCTCGCCGGAGAAGACGGTGGTGTACACCACCGTCCGTTTACCAGTTTGAATCTCAGCCGTTGATGATGATTTCCAGATTGAATCATGGATCTTGGATCTTATGACTTTTTTTTATTCCACATGTTACTCAGTTGACTAAGGCCTATGGTGAGTGCGCGGATGTGAAGCGTCTGATCAGCCACGTCAATTAATGAGGCTTGATCAGACGCCTCTCCTTTTTCTGATTTTTATTAATTCCCATTTTATTTCTTTTATTTTATTTAATTTCAAAATTTTGTATCTCTTTTATTATTGGTCCAAAAAATATGGGACCAATTGCATTATTTCTCTTTTTAATTCTAGTTTCTAAAAATGATTTTTAATATTTTTTATTTTATCATTTGATATTTTTTGTGAATTTTCTCTTTTCGGGTCATTTTTAATTCATTTTAAATAGTTTTTGATATTCAAAAAATACAAAAATATTTTCTCAACCTATTTGAATGATGATGGATCTATGAAAAATATTCTCATCAATTTATTAATTGATTTGAGATTTTAATTCAATTAGGTTATTTTTATTCACTTTTAATTGATTAAAAATAGTTTCTGACTTTTAAAAATGCTGAAATGTTTTGTCAAACTTTGCTTGACCTTGTTGAACTTGGGATAAATCACTTGGACCTTTCAAGGTTGATTTGAAGTGATTTTGAAGTTTGACCTTCCTTTAATATTTTAATTCAAGTTTATTTTGAATATTAAAAATGCCAAAAATATTTTGTTCATTTCTTGACTTCCAATCTTCATCCCACTTCTGTTTGTGATTCTTTGACCATGATCCTCAATGTCATTGGTCAACACTTATTGATTGGTACATTACATTCCATTTAATGCACTTTATTCTTTCCATTTTCATTATCCATTATTCATCTTATACTGATATCTTTTCTTTTTTGATCAATGAGTTAAAGGTTGATAAGTTAGCATTGATTAGGGAGGTTTAATCTTCCTTGATTTAAATCTAATTCATCTTGATCAATTGATCAAATGAATGGCTTTGCCTTAGGGATAGGTTGCTTCCTAAATCATGCAAAGGACTTAAACCAATACAAGATCAATTCTCTTCTTCTTTTTGGCATGGCAAGTTGTTGGAACTTGGTTCCCTAATCAAGACTTCTAACTTGTGTTGTTGCCTACATTATTATTGACCGGCCTCAGATAGTTGTGACTTCTACATAAGTCCAATTACGATTGCTTAACATAGCGCTAAATTTGCCTTATGGCACACTAACTACTAACACTAACCATTAACCATTAACATTTACTTTTTGCACTTTACTTTTTTGCAATTTACTATTCTTGTACATATTATTCATTTGCTTTTTCCTTTGCTCATTTGAGCACATGTTTATGTTAATGCAATTTGCCTTTTGCTCACTTGAGCACATAATTGTGTATATATCATTTGTGTTTGTGTTTTATTTTTTATTGTTGTTGACCATAATGCAAAGAAATGGACAAATGGACTTAGACTTTAGGACTTTCCCTGTGCAAAATTTGGAGTCAAAGAGCAACTAGGCATTGGGCCTTTAGAGTGCTATAAAAGTCAAAGAGCAACTAGGAAATGGGCCTTTAGAATGCTTAATGTTGAAAGATGACCTTGAAAGGACCAACTTCTAAACTCTTCTTGTCCATTCCTTGTTTGTTTTGCTAGAATCTTTTAATGTGTGTGTTCTTGTACTAGGGATTCCAACTTGATCCAAATTGAGGAACCATTACCATGAGCTTCAAAGAGAGAGGGATCCAAGATACATTGAGGAGCTTTCCAAGAGTTCATTTGATTGTTGATTGCTTGAGTTTATGCTTATGTGATTGCTTATTCCAAAGGATGGGAGCTACTTGGATCATCAATATGATCTCAAGATAGGAACTCCATTTTTGGTCTTGTTTCTTAACCCTTATCTCTTGTATGATTAGGACTTTAGCCATTCTTCTCCTTCTCTCCACTCTAACCCAAGCCAAAAAATTTGTGCAAACATTTAATACTTCTTTTCAAACATTAGTAACCTAAGCCTTATGCTTTTGATTTTCAAACTTTCTTTTCATAACACTTATTTTGAATTGAACTTCTAAGTCAACTTTGACCATTTTGTACATACTTTTCATTGGTAAATATAACCCATTCAAATATCTTTTTGTGGTTTCAATGGCCACCTTCTTAATCAAACTTTTCATAACCTTTAGCTATTAGGTTTGAGTTATCCTTGAGGTAGATATAATACTCACCTATATCCTTAGTGATGGACAATGAGTCTTCCATGCTTATTATAGGGTTAACCCCTCACTAGCATGTTGAAGCTATCCTCACATGGTGGATTTGTGGTTTTAGGTTGAGTTGTCTCCCTTGGATAACAAAAGACCTTAAGGCTTTTGGACCAATCAATTCACCAACTTGTTTTGAGATTTTTACCCCGAACTACGAGGTTTTGATCCTAATCTTTTTTAAGATGGTACGTAGGCAATGGGTTTATCCATCCAAACACAAATGTAAATAAACTTGTACATTCTCTTCTCATCTCTTCAATCATGTTTGCACAAACAAATTTTCACAAAATACCAACCTTACAACCAATATGAAAAGGGCTCCCTAGGAGTACCTAGGATGTTTTTGGTGCTTAAAACCTTCCCATTGCATAACCAACCCCCTTACCCAGATCTCTGACATTTTTACTAGTTTTTGATTCGATAAAACTTTTAGGTTTTTGTTCGCTTTCTAACCATTCCTTTGGATAAATAGAAGTGCAGTGGCGACTCGATTTGTATGATTTACCTTGGATTTAGTCAATATCTCTAAAGGTAACGAATACCCCGCTACACTTATTTATCAGAAAAAAAAATTCTAATATGTTTAGTCTTAAATATAAGTCAGTGACAAAGAAAATCTAGGCATGTTTAATTCTTTTAATAAAAAAAATTAATCTTGCATTAATTACTTAATACTGCCTCTTTTTTTTATTAGAAGTAGTTTTGACATTTTCGCTCATATTAAAAAATGTAATCATTGTTGTATGAAAAAGAGAAATTATGAAATATTATAAAATTATCTTTTATTAATGCTATTATAAAGATAAACTTAAAGAAAGGGAAGAAGAGAGAGTAATAAATTCTCAAGCGTATAATAAGAAAAATAATATTAATGATTTATTCGTATTGTGAAATGACTTATAATTTGGTACATTTATTTTCTCAAAGCGACTTATAATAATAAAAAATAGAGGGAGTATTGTTAGGGGATGACAATTTAATTAAGGGTAAATTAGTAATTATGTTTATTCTTGTAGGTGGAATCAAGAAAATTAAATATATTAACTACCATTCCTAATAAACGTGAAAGTTGTATTTTTTTGTTTATAATTATGCCGAAGTACTATTTGATTAGGATGAACAATGTTATTATGATATAATAATTAGCGGTCGTACATGAAAGAAGGTCTTTATAGGCTATCACATGGCCAACCAAGAACATGACTTGATCAACCCTTCAAAAAAGTCAATGACTAGAAAATAGTCCTTTGAATATGTTTTTATTATCATTTCCTCTAGAGAATCACATAATAAAATGAATTGTATAATTAGTGTTTCTTATCTTATGTCTTCATCAGATTCATTCATTAATATGATGACCCTTCTTATCCATCTCATTGAACTTTACAAAAGGTAATGACAGCGACAACTAGTTAATTATGGATAACAGTTGGGAAGTTGAAGAGTATGCCCCTAAACTCCTTAGCGATGCCCCTTATTTCATGTAAGACCTTTCTATTAAATTCCCATAAGTCCATTAGGGTGTTTTCTCCAATTCTATCACTACATGTTTCCTTTGGCATGTCATCTATATGGAACTTAGAAAGACCTTATTTAATAACATCATTTTCAAATAACACTCATTTGATATTGAAACTTGACACATACCGTGATTCACATGTCATAATAGTTTAATTTTATCGTTAACAAAATATGATCACACGAAACAATATTTTAAAACATAACACTAATATCGAGATTAATCAAGCTTTATCTTAAATGACTTAATTATTATATACATCCATTAATTGACCTAATTAAGTCTAATTACACTTCATTATTTATCACCCATTTACTCTTAAGTCTTACTATTATCTCATGCTCACCTAAAAATAAATGTCTTACAACCTAAAAATTGATTTCTATAACGCTTCAAAAATGTATGACTTTTACATCCCTAAAACAACTTTTAATGCCTTAAAAATCGATTTTTAGCTACCAAATAGCCTAATCAGTTATAATACCTTATAAGTTAATCTCCACATAACAACCACACCCTAGTATTTTCATATTTTTAGCGCCTGACTAACCTCACTCATATGACTGAACCTAACAAATACATTGTTGTTGTTGAAATTCAAGTACTTGCTTTCCTATTATAGTATATTTTCAACTTATTGTGACATTTTCTCATTGTTTCCTCTATCACCTTAGCTTTCTTTGCATCCTTCTAGGCCACATTCAATTCTAACATAAGATTGAAATTATGAAAAGTTAGAGATGCATGAACAATATTGTAGAAGAAGACGATAAGGGTAACACATCAATACACTTGTATAAATATTTTCTACTTCTTTCTTTAAAAGAAACTATTAAATTAATATTTTAGACAAAATACACGCATCGCCCATTAGCTTAGTTGGTTAGACCGTTGTGCTATTAATGCAAAGGTTGCAGGTTCGAGATCTAGTAGCTTAATTTCTATAATCTTTTTTATTTCTCATGGTTAAACCTTGGCAAATTAGGGTTTCTATTTATTTTTCCACATATAAACCGCGGCTAACCTACATAGAACTTCTAAAAATTTAACACAGTCATGATTATGCTTATAGGTATCTGAAAACTAATTCCAAACCTTGGCAAATTAGGGTTTCTATTTATTTTTCCACATATAAACCGCGGCTAACCTACATAGGACTTCTAAAAATTTAACACAGTCATGATTATGCTTATAGGTATCTGAAAACTAATTCCATCATATGCATATTCTTAAATTTCATTTCCTTTTGTTGGTTTATATGGTCATAATTGATACACCATGACCGAGCAACCCTATATTTAATTCAGAAAAGATTTAAGATGAACAATTATTGCTAGCTCAAGAAAGAAGTACCTATACGAAGGGTGTGATAATTTGTTATGTACACTAGGAAAATACATACTCCCTCCGACCTTATTTATCAGAAAAAAAAATTCTAATATGTTTAGTCTTAAATATAAGTCAGTGACAAAGAAAATCTAGGCACGTTTAATTCTTTTAATAAAAAAAATTAATCTTGCATTAATTACTTAATACTGCCTCTTTTTTTTATTAGAAGTAGTTTTAACATTTTCGTTCATATTAAAAAATGTAATCATTGTTGTATGAATAAGAGAAATTCTAAAATATTATAAAATTATCTTTTATTAATGCTATTATAAAGATAAACTTAAAGAAAGGGAAGAAGAGAGAGTAATAAATTCTCAAGCGTATAATAAGAAAAATAATATTAATGATTTATTGGTATTGTGAAATGACTTATAATTTGGTACATTTATTTTCTCAAAGCGACTTATAATAATAAAAAATAGAGGGAGTATTGTTAGGGGATGACAATTTAATTAACGGTAAATTAGTAATTATGTTTATTCTTGTAGGAAGAATCAAGAAAATTAAATATATTAACTACAATTCATAATAAACGTGAAAGTTGTATTTTTTTTGTTTATAATTATCGCCGAAGTACTATTTGATTAGGATGAACAATGTTATTATGATATAATAATTAGTGGCCGTACATGAAAGAAGGTCTTTATTGGCTATCACATGGCCAACCAAGAACATGATTTGATCAACCCTTCAAAAAAGTCAATGACTAGAAAATGGTCCTTTGAATATGTTTTTATCACTACGCCAAATAAGGGAAAAGAGGGCGCTTATTTTGGCCTATAACAGCGCTTTTAAGCGCCCTCTAAAGTGGCGCTGGCATAGGTAAAGACAGCGCTTTGTTTTCTTGGAGAAAGCGCTGTCTAAAGTGGCCCTTTAAGGGCCACATTCTAGTGCGCTTTCATAAAAAAGCGCTGTCTAAAGTGGCCCATAAAGGGCCACTTTAGAGGGCGCTTTCTGGATAAAGCGCCCTCTAAAGTTGTCATGTAAAGCCACCTTAGAGAGCCACCTTAGAGGGCGCTTTCTGGATAAAGCGCCCTCTAAAGTTGTCAATGTAAAGCCACCTTAGAGGGCTCTTTCTGGACAAAGCGCCCTCTAAAGTTGTCAATGTAAAGTGTTTAGAGGGCGCTTCCTGCAGAAAGCGCCCTCTAAAGTGTTAGTTATTTTAAAAAAAATTGTTTGAAAAGCAGTGGGTATTTAATTGGGAACCTGTTCGCATGTTACAATAGTGTAAAATTCATATTGATTTCATCCTTTAATCCAATGTTATACACCATTAATCCATTGATATATACAACATGAATCCATTTATATACAACATTAATCCTCCATATATACAACATTAATATATGATTCTTTGATCAACAATATACAACAACATATTCATGATTTAGTAAAACTAGTACAACAACAATATACAACATATATACAACAACAACATACAACAACAACATTCCATACATATATGTACAACAATATACAACCTAGCTATATGATTCTTTGATCAATAATGAATTGACACAATTCATCCTTCATTTCATCCAAATGAGCTCTTGAGTAAGATTTGTATTCGTCAAAGTACTACAATTAAGAGAATAAAACATATTCAAGATTTAGTAACAAATTAGATGAAATATCCGATAATATTAAAATAAACCCTAAGTTATTATTCCATACCATTTTTGGGATGTCTATACGATTCAACGCAATGATATCTCTCATAAATCTCAATACAAAAAATCTGCAATCGACCGAATTGTTTTGCTGAGGACACTACAAAGAAAAACAAACAATATATATATAGTTAATTTCTTACAAACACTATTATAAGCAAAAAATAAACACTATTATAATTAAGCAAAAATAAGATACTTAATATATACCTCAACTCTGACCCAGGTAATGTCCTTCCTATTACGATAATTCTTTTTCGATCTAAATTTTGGTATTGCCCTAACAAAATAAAAACGTATATTGAGATCAATCTGACAGACATAATTAAATATACAAATACACACGAATATTTAGGGGAATTTCACTTACGCGTCAACCGTCTTCTTCATACTCGGATATTTACTCCAATCACCCGATAACGAATCCAGATAATACACTATGAGTCTCGAAAGATCCATAGCAACCAACACCCAGTGACCACTGTAAAATAAAACAAAAATTTAGATGAATGAAAATTTTCTACGTAAAAGATATACCTAGATTAGAATGAAATTATTAGAAAGAAAATCTAACCCGTTGCCAGAATTAAACGGTAAAAAATACAAACTGGGTGTAGTATTATCGCCGCCCGCCATGAATCTATCGACTAGATCATTCTTTACGGATGTTGGATTTTTCGTTATTAACATTGCGTTGATACGGGAAGCAGCAATAAAATTGAAACGGTTACACAATTCAGTTCCCCGCATCAATGTTACATACATATACCTTAAATAGAAACATAATAAACATTAGACTACTCATTGAAATGTGTAAATAAATTGTTCAACTAAGTAAATTATAGATTGATCGGAGTACCATATGTATGTATGAATGACAGTGATGCCCAATTCGTCGTGTTCAAAAAGTTGTTGCATGTCCTCCTTTGCAATTATTTCGAAATGAGCAATTCCGAAAACACCTTCATCAAAATCTATACTACGAATGGCCCCGTGCATAATATCGGACTCTTCCACCATTTTCTCAAGACGCATCATAATTTGAGATTTTGTCCCGGACGTCGTTGGAATATCCTTACCAGCGCTTTTCAACTTTCGACCGGGAACCTAAAAATTCATATAAAATAAATCATGACTTTTTGTGATGCAACAGAATCGTTGCGTATATAATTAAATGGGTATATATATTTGTACCTCTTTTTGAGATGCAACCGACTCGATGCGTCTTGAAATCCCTTTACCAGCTTTATGTGTGGGTCTTGTAGGAGTCTAACATTACCATGTAATAAGGATTGATTAAATATCATAATTGTAGCTGAATTGAAATGTGAATACTAAATATTCATAATCATTTAGAACATATATACCTCGGCATCGGGGAAAATTAGATCTGACGGCCAACCAACAAAGGATCCGACTGCATCTCGCATCAACGTTGTCTCTGAAACAACGTCAGGTAATGGTAGAAGGGCGTCCGTATCTAATACAAGGTCAACCGAAACTTTCATATATCCCACCGGGAGGGGATTATGGTGAAGTAATTCACCCGAAGTATTGTGCACTTTTCCCTTGCCAACTATGCGATAAGTTGGTGACGATAGATACAGCTGACAAGGTGAAATGCCCTAAACCAATAATAAATGTTATTGTTAACATGTATATGTGTCAAGTAAAAAAGTGCTATTTTAATTTCATAATAACATATATAATTACCTCGGGAAATTTCGGTTGACAATTGATACTAGCTCGATCACTAGTATCTTTTGCCTCGGAAGCGCACCTTTCCTCTCTATACCTTGCATTCTCGTTTTGCAGTTGGAGTACTTGTGTCCTTAACTCCGCCAAGGTCTCCATCACCTCTTTGTTGGTAGGATTTTTTGTTTTTGGTTTTTTATAAAATGACGACGGAGTCACACCAAAACCCTTACCCCTCACACGACCGGAATACTCAGGAACATTTAGTACTCAACTAAGTACGCTCCTGCAATCCTGGACCTCGGTTGAAGGTAAGGTTTGGGATAAAGTCTCCTGAAATATTATTAGAGGAGATTAAAAATGAATTATATGTCTAACAAAATTTTCGATATAATTAAAGAAATAATGTTACATATACTTACACATTCGTCATAAACATTTTGGACCGCTTCAACGACAGCCCCATCCTTCCCAACCCGAGCAGCCTTCCATAATACGTGCTCCGGAAGAGATGTTGCGTCACTTTTCTCCTCGGCTAGCTACACATTGAATTAGATTATAAGATCATCAATTATAACATATTGTGACAATGTATAAGCTCATAGCATTTGAATATACTCACAATTCTTTGTTGTAACCGTGCATATCCCGTACGCCCTTTTTTGTACGGATACGCGGGTTTTGATGCCCTTTTCCGATTTTTGTCGCTTACTTCCTGGATAAAAAAGTTTAAGGCATATTAGAACCAAGTAACTTAACAATTGTATAATACCATAATTAATAGACATTACATGGAATTTTTCGTTTCTTCGTTTGGCGACAAAGTTATTCCATTCATCGGCTGAAATAATCTCGGCATACTTCATTGGCCGTTCTACTTCAACAAATTTTCCTTCCTCATCCTTGAGAAATTTGTTGGACAAAAAGGATCGAAATCCTCGGAGTCTTTTTCCGGCCAATTGAATACAATATTTTTGCCGGCTTTCATCTATGTGAAAGGATCTCTAAAAAACATACACATGGAGTGTGTTATTATAAGTAATATTATAACAATATATGGTCAACAAATAGTCAACAAAAAAAACATATAACAATATATGGTAAGTACCTGTATCTCGGACCATATTTTTTCTTTGCCAACCTTCAATTCCGGACTTCTCCAATTATCACATGTAATCGGAATATGTTGTCGAACAAGGAAACCAATGTAACTTGCCAACATTGAACCGTTAGGCTCAATTAGTTGGTCTTCAGCACTCCAATGTACTTCAAATTTTACACCCTTGTCTCTTGCACGAATGATTGACTTCATAACAGTCAATCCTCGTTTGATTTCTTTTTCAACATTGTTACGTGATCCATTCGCGTCATGGGTATCGTCTTGGTTAGCCATTTTATCTGTAATATAGAAATGATTCAATAAGACCCAAGTAAGACAATGACCATATTCGTGAAGCTACACAAAAAACACATTCATATACCTTCCATTTCTCTCATGTTACAACAATCTAAACTCTTTTTTTTATCATTATTGAATACAAACTCACACACACCTACTGCATACAAAAGACCAATGCAAACTTATGGTGTTTGGAACATGAACAAACTTGCATCCATAATCATCAAACTTCCAAGCACAAGCTCAAACACACTTCAAATGATATCAGTTTTCAATCAGAAATAAAAAACTCAGTTTGCCCTAAACAACATTAATCAACATAATGCACAAAATGTAAAACTAAGTTTAGAAAATGCCCTAATCAAACACATGAAGAAAGTGAACGGTAACGATGGAGAAGAGAAATACCTTCAAGGTGACGATAACGATGGAGAAGAAAGTGAACAGTGACGGTGGACGCAGATAACTCAGTGAACGTGAACGCAGCAGCAGAAAAAGGCGACGGCGACGACGACGGTGAGGGAGGGAGAACGAACGGAGGACGAGAGTAATCGCAGTAGAGAGTAATCGCAGTAGAGAGAAAACTCAGTTACGTAAACGAAATAGCTTGTAGAGAGGGAAAATAAAGAGACATGCAGTATATGTTATAATTTTAATGTTTACTAAAGGGGACCTTAGAGGGCGCTTTTGTAAAAAAAGCGCCCTCTAAAGGGGGCCTAAGAGGGCGCTTCTGAAAGCGCTCTCTAAAGCTTTCCAAAAGCGCCTTCTAAACTGGAAATGTACATGGACTTAGAGAGCGCTTTTTTAAAAGCGCCCTCTAAGGGTAACCTTAGAGGGCGCTTTCATTAAAGCGCCCTCTATTGGTGTCCATCCATTTCCTCATTATTTTTTATTTGGCTTCACTTTAGAGGGCGCTTTGTTACAAAAGCGCCCTCTAAAGGGGGCCTAAGAGGGCGCTTCTAAAAGCGCTCTCTAAGGCTTTCCATAAGCGCCTTCTAAACTGGAAATGTACATGGACATAGAGAGCGCTTCTTTAAAAGCGCCCTCTAAGGTTACCTTTAGAGGGCGCTTTCAATAAAGCGTCCTCTATTGGTGTCCCTCCATTTCCTCATTATTTTTTCGCTTCACTTTAGAGTGCGCTTTGTTACAAAAGCGCCCTCTAAAGTGCGCTGTCTATTCCAGTAGTATGCTCCTTATTTTTTCTCTTCACTTTAGAGTGCGCTTTTGTAATAAAGCGCCCTCTAAGGGGCGCTGTCTATTCTAGTTTTTGGCGTAGTGTATTATCATTTCCTCAAGAGAATGACATAATAAAATGAATTGTATAATTAGTGTTTCTTATCTTATGTCTTCATCAGATTCATTCATTAATATGATGACCCTTGTTATCCGTCTCATTGAACTTTACAAAAGGTAATGACAGTGACAACTAGTTAATTGTGGATAACAGTTGGGAAGTTGAAGAGTACGCCTCTAAACTCCTTAGCAATGCCCCTTATTTCATGTAAGACCTTTCTACTAAATTCCCATAAGTCCATTAGGGTGTTTTCTCCAATTCTATCACGACATGTTTCCTTTGGCATGTCATCTATATGGAACTTAGAAAGACCTTATTTAATAACATCATTGTCAAATAACACTCATCTGATATTGAAACTTGACGCATACCGTGATTCACATGTTATAATAGTTTAATTTTATCGTTAACAAAATATGATCACACGAAACAATATTTTAAAACATAACACTAATATCGAGATTAATCAAGCTTTATCTTAAATGACTTAATTATTATATACATCCATTAACTGACCTAATTAAGTCTAATTACACTTCATTATTTATCACCCATTTACTCTTAAGTTGTAACAACCCGTATAATATATATCTAGAATAATATTATACAAGTGTTAAATTTTGGTACTGTCACAACATAAGTGCCTAATGGCATCAATATATATACATGTCAAACTAAAACATCAATGGAACATGTTATAAAATAAAGCCTAAATAATAAAATCTAAGAACTATGTCCGATATCTTCATTGCACACAACTTCACAGCGGAAGATCATGGTAAACAGCATTCCTTGAAATATCCATAACCGCTTCTCATAGATTCAACCTGTAAAGAATTACCTGAAATATAACAACAATGATGGGATGAGATAATAATCTCAGTGAGTTCTCCTATCCTATGGGTCCACTCGGCTCTACAGGGTTTCTAATCAATATTCAAATCATATCCAACTCAAGTCAACAAGAAAACAAAGACTTGAGCGATGGGAAAACTATCTCGCAATTGTATGGCAACATGCATCTGAGTTCTCACAACTCAACCACGATCATTATTCAGATCACGACGCATCAATTCCCGAACGGACTTACGTCTAAGCCAAGCCCAGTTCATGCATGCTTGTATGACTCGACTTTCGCGGTGGATATTCGGTTCCCCTATGGGACTCAACCCCACTTTTAAGAACCATCACTCGTATGGGACTTTACCCACTTTGAGTCTCTTTCACCGTATGGGCCTTATCCCACTTTGGTGTCCACCTTTCCCCCATGTCCACCATGGTTGGGGCTCAAACCCAATTGAGGCTCGAATCATTGGTCCCACATCCCAATGCTTACTCATCTAAGCATACCACAAGAGATGTGTACCACCACAGAAAACACACATTCTGAATACATGATCGGTTTCACAAATCATCAGTTCCACGAACCATAACAAATTCATAAATCATAGGTGAATTCATTCACCATAATACACAACAATAACATGGCATGTTCCATACAATGCGTCTCATTCTCAATCATGGCAACAATTCGTCCATGACCTCCACATAAGCGTCGTACGAATGAATACCGTATTCTCATACATGTATCACACATGTTCCATAACCTAGATCATCTTTCTAAGTTATTAATCAAGTCATTCTCCTAGGTTTCCTCACTCATCTTTGTAAGGTTTTTAATCATGTTACTTCACCTTCCACATAACAACAATATTTAATTTTCATCATGATATAATTCATGGCATTTATAAATCACATAATATTTTATAACATGGAACAATAATAATAGCCCTTCACGTTATCTTTCTAAAGCATTCGTCCGTGTCCAAAACGGAGTTATACCACTCAATTAATTCATTAATCTATCTTAATCAAGATTTAGATTAATATTTATTCATTGCATAAGTATTCAACAACAACATCTTTGGCCTAGTTGTTAGGCTTGTACAATTCCAAGGAGGTCCCGGGTTCGAACCCCATTGGTGACATATTTTAATTCATCAAATAATTAATTCATGTCAATAGATTGAAATTCATGTCAATAGATTGATCAAATGAATCGATTGAAACTTCCAAACAACAACCACATCATTGTATCACAATAATCCAACATTCAAGGATTTCTCAACCTCATAAACTAACAACCACAACAACCATGTTCAATTACAACAACACCATAATCATGGAAAACATGGTTAACTCATGATTCATGGAATATTTCATGGATACTCATATTGTTATGAATTCATGTGATTAACCTCCATAATTTCAACAACAACAACATGATATCAACCCGATGAGGAGCATGAACACAACAAGTTCATATGTACATGTATAATAGGGATTTCAACATCATAAATACAACCATAACAACTCATGTAATCACAACAATCATGAAGAGCATATCAAGCCCATGTTCATGAAAACAACAACAACAAGAGAAATATTCATCACATAGCATGGATTAGTCATGATTTGTTTATGATTCTACAACCCTAACTTTTCTAGAAACCTAGAGTTTCTAACTAGAACTCACCTAGTAAAAGAAGAAGATGAAGTTGGTGATGATGAAGATGAGTAGAAAATGGTGATGAACATGATTTCCCAACTTCTTCCTGCCTCTTCTTCCTCTTTCTTTCTCTTTTCCTCTTCTCTACTCTCTCTTTCTTCTTTTCTTTCTTTCTGATAACTCTATCTCTCTTTCTACTTACTCTTCTTATCCTTTTCTTCTTCTTTCAACCCCCACCACACAATATATATATATAATATATATATAATATCAAGTAGTAATAAAAATATCTCAATTGATATTTTATCTTCCAGTACCAATTGACCAATTATTAATGTTACCATAAATGTCATCTCTTGTACTTATTAATATTGGTCTGTCTCTTTTATTAATAATTAATCCCTTCAGAGTTCACTGGTTACTCTATTGGTCCCAATTGAAAACATTTAGAGCACATAGGAGCTCCAATTGTTACAAATGATAATAGATAATTTACATAGGAACTCAATTGATCTCAACTGACAACTAATTGAGCATTTAAGAGAATATGGGATATTACATAAGTCTTACTATTATCTCATGCTCACCCAAAAATAAATGTCTTAAGACCTAAAAATTGATTTCTATAACGCTTCAAAAATTTATGACTTTTACATCCCTAAAACAATTTTTAATGCCTTATAAATCGATTTCTAGCTACCAAATAGCCTAATCAGTTCTAATACCTTATAAGTTAATCTCCACATAACAACCACACCCTATTATTTTCATATTTTCAGCGCCTTACTAACCTCACTCATATGACTGAACCTAACAAATACATTGTTGTTGTTGAAATTCAAGAACTTGCTTTCCTATTATAGTATATTTTCAATCTATGGTGACATTTTCTCATTGTTTCCTCTATCACCTTATCTTTCTCTGCATCCTTCTAGGCCACATTCAATTCTAACATAAGATTGAAATTATGAAAAGTTAGAGATGCATGAACAATATTGTAGAAGAAGACAATAAGGCTAACACATCAATACACTTGTATAAATATTTTCTACTTCTTTCTTTAAAAGAAACTATTAAATTAATATTTTAGACAATATACACGCATGGCCCATTAGCTCAGTTGGTTAGAGCATTGTGCTAATAACGCGAAGGTCGTAGGTTCAATCATTTGAGAAACATACCTCTTTTTTTAATATTAATGATTTATTGGTATTGTGAAATGACTTATAATTTGGTACATTTATTTTCTCAAAGCGACTTATAATAAAAAAAATAGAGGGAGTATTGTTAGGGGATGCCAATTTAATTAAGGGTAAATTAGTAATTGTGTTTATTCTTGTAGGTGGAATCAAGAAAATTAAATATATTAACTACGATTCTTAATAAACCTGAAAGTTGTATTTTTTTTGTTTATAATTATGGCCGAAGTACTATTTGATTAGGATGAACAATGTTATTATGATATATAAATTTGCGGCCGTACATGAAAGAAGGTCTTTATAGGCTATCACATGGCCAACAAAGAACATGATTTGATCAACCCTTCAAAAAAGTCAATGACTAGAAAATGGTCCTTTGAATATGTTTTTATTATCATTTCCTCAAGAGAATGATATAATAAAAAGAATTGTATAATTAGTGTTTCCTATGTTATGTCTTCATCAGATTCATTCATTAATATGATGACCCTTCTTATCCGTCTCATAGAACTTTACAAAAGGTAATGACAGTGACAACTAGTTAATTATGGATAACAGTTGGGAAGTTGAAGATTACGCCTCTAAACTCCTAAGCGATGCCCCTTATTTCATGTAAGACCTTTCTACTAAATTCCCATAAGTCCATTAGGGTGTTTTCTCCAATTCTATCACGACATGTTTCCTTTGGCATGTCATCTATATGGAACTTAGAAAGACCTTATTTAATAACATCATTGTCAAATAACATTCATCTGATATTGAAACTTGACACATACCGTGATTCACATGTCATAATAGTTTAATTTTATCGTTAACAAAATATGATTACACGAAACAATATTTTAAAAGATAACACTAATATCGAGATTAATCAAGCTTTATCTTAAATGACTTAATTATTATATACATCCATTAACTAACCTAATTAAGTCTAATTACACTTCATTATTTATCACCCATTTACTCTTAAGTCTTACTATTATCTCATGCTCACCTAAAAATAAATGTCTTACAACCTAAAAATTGATTCTATAACGCTTCAAAAATGTATGACTTTTACATCCCTAAAACAACTTTTAATGCCTTAATAATCGATTTTTAGCTACCAAATAGCCTAATCAGTTATAATACCTTATAAGTTAATCTCCACATAACAACCACACCCTAGTATTTTCATATTTTTAGCGCCTGACTAACCTCACTCATATGACTGAACCTAACAAATACATTGTTGTTGTTGAAATTCAAGTACTTGCTTTCCTAGTATAGTATATTTTCAACCTATTGTGAGATTTTCTCATTGTTTCCTCTATCACCTTAGCTTTCTTTGCATCCTTCTAGGCCACATTCAATTCTAACATAAGATTGAAATTATGAAAAGTTAGAGATGCATGAACAATATTGTAGAAGAAGACGATAAGGGTAACACATCAATACACTTGTATAAATATTTTCTACTTCTTTCTTTAAAAGAAACTATTAAATTAATATTTTAGACAGTATACACGCATGGCCCATTAGCTCAGTTGGTTAGAGTGTCGTGCTAATAACGCGAAGGTCGCAGGTTCGAGATCTAGTAGCTTAATTTCTATAATCTTTTTTATTTCTCTTGGTTAAACCTTGGAAAATTAGGGTTTCTATTTATTTTTCCACATATAAATCGCGGCTAACCTACATAGGACTTCTAAAAATTTAACACAGTCATGATTATGCTTATAGGTATCTGAAAACTAATTCCATGATATGCATATTCTTAAATTTCATTTCCTTTTGTTGGTTTATATGGTCATAATAGATACACCATGACCGAGCAACCCCATATTTAATTCAGAAAAGATTTAAGATGAACAATTATTGCTAGCTCAAGAAAGAAGTACCTATACGAAGGATGTGATAATTTGTTATCTACACTAGGAAAATACATACTCCCTCCGACCTTATTTATCAAAAAAAAATTTTCTAATATGTTTAGTCTTAAATATAAGTCAGTGACAAAGAAAATCTAGGCACGTTTAATTCTTTTAATAAAAAAAGTTAATCTTGCATTAATTACTTAATACTGCCTCTTTTTTTTATTAGAAGTAGTTTTGACATTTTCGCTCATATTAAAAAATGTAATCATTGTTGTATGAATAAGAGAAATTATGAAATATTATAAAATTATCTTTTATTAATGGTATTATAAAGATAAACTTAAAGAAAGGGAAGAAGAGAGAGTAATAAATTCTCAAGCGTATAATAAGAAAAATAATGTTAATGATTTATTGGTATTGTGAAATGACTTATAATTTGGTACATTTATTTTCTCAAAGCGACTTATAATAATAAAAAATAGAGGGAGTATTGTTAGGGGATGAAAATTTAATTAAGGGTAAATTAGTAATTATGTTTATTCTTGTAGGTGGAATCAAGAAAATTAAATATATTAACTACAATTCTTAATAAGCGTGAAAGTTGTATTTTTTTTGTTTATAATTATCGCTGAAGTACTATTTGATTAGGATGAACAATGTTATTATGATATAATAATTAGCGGCCGTACATGAAAGAAGGTCTTTATAGGCTATCACATGGCCAACCAAGAACATGATTTGATCAACCCTTCAAAAAAGTCAATGACTAGAAAATGGTCCTTTGAATATGCTTTTATTATCATTTCCTCAAGAGAATGACATAATAAAATGAATTGTATAATTAGTGTTTCTTATCTTATGTCTTCATCAGATTCATTCATTAATATGATGACCCTTCTTATCCGTCTCATTGACCTTTACAAAAGGTAATGACAGTGACAACTAGTTAATTATGGATAACAGTTGGGAAGTTGAAGAGTACGCCTCTAAACACCTTAGCGATGCCCCTTATTTCATGTAAGACCTTTCTACTAAATTCCCATAAGTCCATTAGGGAGTTTTCTCCAATTCTATCACGACATGTTTCCTTTGGCATGTCATCTATATGGAACTTAGAAAGACCTTATTTAATAACATCATTGTCAAATAACATTCATCTGATATTGAAACTTGACACATACCGTGATTCACATGTCATAATAGTTTAATTTTATCGTTAACAAAATATGATTACACGAAACAATATTTTAAAACATAACACTAATATCGAGATTAATCAAGCTTTATCTTAAATGACTTAATTATTATATACACTATGCCAAAAACTGGAATAGACAGCGCACCTTAGAGGGCGCTTTCTTAAAAAAGCGCACTCTAAGGTGAAGAGAAAAAATAAGGAGCGAACAACTGGAATAGACAGCGCATTTTAGAGGGCGCTTTTGTAACAAAGCGCCCTCTAAAGTGAAGCGAAAAAATAATGAGGAAATGGAGGGACACCAATAGAGGGCGCGTTTATGAAAGCGCCCTCTAAGGGTACCCTTAGAGGGCGCTTTTAAAAAAGCGCTCTCTAAGTCCATGTACATTTCCAGTTTATAAGGCGCTTTTGGAAAGCCTTAGAGAGCGCTTTTAGAAGCCCCCTCTTAGGCCCCCTTTAGAGGGCGCTTTTTTTACACAAGCGCCATCTAAGGTCCCCTTTAGTAAACATTAAAATTATAACATATACTGCATGTCTCTTTATTTTCCCTCTCTATATGTTATTTCGTTTACGTAACTGGGTTTTCTCTCTACTGCGATTACTCTCTACTGCGATTACTCTCGTCCTCTGTTCGTTCTCCCTCCCTCACCGTCGTCGTCGCCGTCGCCTTTTTCTATTGCTGCGTTCACGTTCACTGAGTTATCTGTGTCCACCGTCGCTGTTCACTTTCTTCTCCATCGTTACCGTCACCTTGAAGGTATTTCTCTCAATAGTTTGTATTTTCAGGTGTTTGATTAGGGCATTTTCTAAACTGAGTTTTACATTTTATGCATTATGTTGATTAATGTTGTTTAGGGCAAACGAGCACTATATGGTGTTCATGAGCACCTTGTTGTAAGGTTTTTTATTTCTGATTGAAAACTAATGTCATTTGGAGTGTGTTTGAGCTTGTGCTTGGAAGTTTGATGATTATGGATGCAAGTTTGTTCATGTTCCAAACACCATAAGTTTGCATTGGTCTTTTGTACGCAGTAGGTGTGTGTGAGTTTGTATTCAATAATGATGAAAAAAAGAGAGAGTTTAGATTGTTGTAACATGAGAGAAATGGAAGGTATATGAATGTGTTTTTTGTGTAGCTTCACGAATATGGTCATTGTCTTACTTGGGTCTTATTGAATCATTTCTATATTATAGATAAAATGGCTAGTAACCAAGACGATACCCATGACGCGAGTGGATCACGTAACAATGTTGAAAAAAAAATCAAACGAGGATTGACTGTTATGAAGTCAATCATTCGTGCAAGAGACAAGGGTGAAAAATTCGAAGTACATTGGAGTGCTGAAGACCAACTAATTGAGCCTAACGGTTCAATGTTGGCAAGTTACATTGGTTTCCTTGTTCGACAACATATTTCGATTACATGTGATAATTGGAGAAGTCAGGAATTGAAGGTTGGCAAAGACAAAATATGGTCCGAGATACAGGTACTTACCATATATTGTTATATGTTTTTTTTTGACTATTTGTTGACCATATATTGTTATAATATTACTTATAATAACACACTCCATGTGTATGTTTTTTAGAGATCCTTTCACATCGATGAAAGCCGGCAAAAATATTGTATTCAATTGGCCGGAAAAAGACTCCGAGGATTTCGATCCTTTTTGTCCAACAAATTTCTCAAGGATGAGGAAGGAAAATTTGTTGAAGAAGAACGGCCAATGAAGTATGCGGAGATTATTTCAGCCGAAGAATGGGATAACTTTGTCGCCAAACGAAGAAACGAAAAATTCCATGTAATGTCTATTAATTATAGTATTATACAATTGTTAAGTTACTTGGTTCTGATATGCCTTAAAAAATTTTATCCAGGAAGTAAGCGACAAAAATCGGAAAAGGGCATCAAAACCCGCGTATCCGTACAAAAAAGGGCGTACGAGATATGCACGGTTACAACAAAGAATTGTGAGTATATTCAAATGCTATGAGCTTATACATTGTCACAATATGTTATAATTGATGATCTTATAATCTGATTCAATGTGTAGCTAGCCGAGGAGGAAAGTGACGCAACATCTCTTCCGGAGCATGTATTGTGGAAGGCTGCTCGGGTTGGGAAGGATGGGGCTGTCGTTGAAGCGGTTCAAAATGTTTATGACGAATGTGTAAGTATATGTAACATTATTTCTTTAATTATATCGAAAATTTTGTTAGACATATAATTCATTTTTAATCTCCTCTAATAATATTTCAGGAGACTTTATCCCAAACCTTACCTTCAACCGAGGTCCAGGATTGCAGGAGCGTACTTAGTCGAGTACTAAATGTTCCTGAGTATTCCGGTCGTGTGAGGGGTAAGGGTTTTGGTGTGACTCCGTCGTCATTTTATAAAAAACCAAAAACAAAAAATCCTACCAACAAAGAGGTGATGGAGACCTTGGCGGAGTTAAGGGCACAAGTACTCGAACTGCAAAAGGAGAATGCAAGGTATAGAGAGGAAATGTGCGGTTCCGAGGCAAAAGATACTAGTGACCGAGCTAGTATCAATTGTCAACCGAAATTTCCCGACGTAATTATATATGTTATTATGAAATTAAAATAGCACTTTTTTACTTGACACATATACACGTTAACAATAACATTTATTATTGGTTTAGGGCATTACACCTTGTCAGTTGTATCTATCGTCACCAACTTATCGCATAGTTGGCAAGGGAAAAGTGCACAACACTTCGGGTGAATTACTTCACCATAATCCCCTCCCGGTGGGATATATGAAAGTTTCGGTTGACCTTGTATTAGATACGGACGCGCTTCTACCATTACCTGACGTTGTTTCAGAGACAACGTTGATGCGAGATGCAGTCGGATCCTTTGTTGGATGGCCGTCAGATCTAATTTTCCCAGATGCCGAGGTATATATGTTCTAAATGATTATGAATATTTAGTATTCACATTTCAATTCAGCTACAATTATGATATTTAATCAATCCTTATTACATGGTAATGTTAGACTCCTACAAGACCCACACATAAAGCTGGTAAAGGGATTTCAAGACGCATCGAGTCGGTTGCATCTCAAAAAGAGGTACAAATATATATACCCATTGAATTATATACGCAACGATTCTGTTGCATCACAAAAAGTCATGATTTAATTTATATGAATTTTTAGGTTCCCGGTCGAAAGTTGAAAAAAGCTGGTAAGGATATTCCAACGACGTCCGGGACAAAATCTCAAATCATGATGCGTCTTGAGAAAATGGTGGAAGAGTCAGATATTATGCACGGCGCCATCCGTAGTGTAGATATTGATGAAGGTGTTTTCGGAATTGCTCATTCCGAAATAATTGCAAAGGAGGACATGCAACAACTTTTTGAACACGAAGAATTGGGCATCACTGTCATTCATACATACATATGGTACTCCGATCAATCTATTATTTACTTAGTTGAACAATTTATTTACACATTTCAATGAGTAGTCTAATGTTTATTATGTTTTTATTTAAGGTATATGTATGACACATTGATGCGGGGAACTGAATTGTGTAACCGATTCAATTTTATTGCTGCTTCCCGTATCAACACAACGTTTATAACGAAACATCCAACATCCGTAAAGAATGAACTAGTCGATAGATTCATGGCGGCCGGCGATAATACTACACCCAGTTTGTATTTTTTACCGTTTAATTCTGGCAACGGGTTAGATTTTCTTTCTAATAATTTCATTCTAATCTATGTATATCTTTTACGTAGAAAATTTTCATGCATCTAAATTTTTGTTTTATTTTACAGTGGTCACTGGGTGTTGGTTGCTATGGATCTTTTGAGACTAATGGTGTATTATCTCGATTCGTTATCGGGTGATTGGAGTAAATATCCGAGTATGAAGAAGACGGTTGACGCGTAAGTGAAATTCCCCTAAATATTCGTGTGTATTTGTATATTTAATTATGTCTCTCAGATTGATCTCAATATACGTTTTTATTTTGTTAGGGCAATACTAAAATTTAGATCGAAAAAGAATTATCGTAATAGGAAGGACATTACCTGGGTCAGAGTTCAGGTATATATTAAGTTTCTTATATTTGCTTATAATAGTGTTTGTTTTTTGCTTATAATAGTGTTTGTAAGAAATTAACTATATATATATATATATATATATATATATATATATATATATATATATATATATATATTATATATATATATATATATATATATTGTTTGTTTTTCTGTGTAGTGTCCTCAGCAAAACAATTCGGTCGATTGCGGATTTTTTGTATTGAGATTTATGAGAGATATCATTGCGTTGAATCGTATAGACATCCCAAAAATGGTATGGAATAATAACTTAGGGTTTATTTTAATATTATCGGATATTTCATCTAATTTGTTACTAAATCATGAATATGTTTTATTCTCTTAATTGTAGTACTTTGACGAATACAAATCTTACTCAAGAGCTCATTTGGATGAAATGAAGGATGAATTGTGTCAATTCATTATTGATCAAAGAATCATATAGGTTGTAGTTGTTGTACATATATGTATGGAATGTTGTTGTACATGCATGAATATCAATATATTAATGTTGTATATATGGAGGATTAATGTTGTATATAAATGGATTCATGTTGTATATATCAATGGATTAATGGTGTATAACATTGGATTAAAGGATGAAATCAATATGAATTTTACACTTTTGCAGCATGTGAACAGGTTCCCAATTAAATACCCACTGTTTTTCAAACAATTTTTTTTAAAATAACTAACACTTTAGAGGGCGCTTTCTGTAGGAAGCGCCCTCTAAACACTTTACATTGACAACTTTAGAGGGTGCTTTATCCAGAAAGCGCCCTCTAAGGTGGCCCTTTATGGACCACTCCAGAGGGTGCTTTTTTCTGAAAGTGCACTATAATGTGGCCCTTAAAGGGCCACTTTAGAGAGCCATTTCTCCAGGAAAACAAAGTGTTGTCTTTACTTATGCCAGCGCCACTTTAGAGGGCGCTTAAAAGCGCTGTTATAGGCCAAAATAAGCGCCCTCTTTTCCCTTATTTGGCGTAGTGATACATCCATTAACTAACCTAATTAAGTCTAATTACACTTCATTATTTATCACCCATTTAGTCTTAAGTCTTACTATTATCTAATGCTCAGCTAAAAATAAATGTCTTACAACCTAAATATTGATTTCTATAACACTTCAAAAATGTATGACTTTTACATCCCTAAAACAATTTTTAATGCCTTATAAATCGATTTTTAGCTACCAAATAGCCTAATCAGTTCTAATACCTTATAAATTAATCTCCACATAACAACCACACCCTAGTATTTTCATATTTTCAGCGCCTGACTAACCTCACTCATATGACTGAACCTAACAAATACATTGTTGTTGTTGAAATTCAAGTACTTGCTTTCCTATTATAGTATATTTTCAACCTATTGTGAGATTTTCTCATTGTTTCCTCTATCACCTTAGCTTTCTTTGCATCCTTCTAGGCCACATTCAATTCTAGCATAAGATTGAAATTATGAAAAGTTAGAGATGCATGAACAATATTGTAGAAGAATATGATAAGGGTAACACATCAATACACTTGTATGAATATTTTCTACTTCTTTCTTTAAAAGAAACTATTAAATTAATATTTTAGACAGTATACACGCATGGCCCATTAGCTCAGTTGGTTAGAGCATCGTGCTAATAACGCGAAGGTCGCAGGTTCGAGGTCTAGTAGCTTGATTTCTATAATCTTTTTTATTTCTCATGGTTAAACCTTGGCAAATTAGGGTTTCTATTTATTTTTCCACATATAAACCGCGGCTAACCTACATAGGACTTCTAAAAGTTTAACACAGTCATGATTATGCTTATAGGTATCTGAAAACTAATTCCATCATATTGATATTCTTAAATTTCATTTCCTTTTGTTGGTTTATATGGTCATAATAGATACACCATAACCGAGCAACCCCATATTTAATTCAGAAAAGATTTAAGATGATCAATTAATGCTAGCTCAAGAAAGAAGTACCTATACGAAGGATGTGATAATTTGTTATGTACACTAGGAAAATACATACTCCCTATGACTTTATTTATCAGAATTTTTTTTTCTAATATGTTTAGTCTTAAATATAAGTCAGTGACAAAGAAAATCTAGGCACGTTTAATTCTTTTAATAAAATAAATTAATCTTGCATTAATTACTTAATACTGCCTCTTTTTTTTATTAGAAGTAGTTTTGACATTTTCGCTCATATTAAAAAATGTAATCATTGTTGTATGAATAAGAGAAATTATGAAATATTATAAAATTATCTTTTATTAATGGTATTATAAAGATAAACTTAAAGAAAGGGAAGAAGAGAGAGTAATAATATCTCAAGCCTATAATAAGAAAAATAAGATTAATGATTTATTGGTATTGTGAAATGACTTATAATTTGGTACATTTATTTTCTCAAACGACTTATAATAATAAAAAATAGACGGAGTATTGTTAGGGGATGACAATTTAATTAAGGGTAAATTAGTAATTGTGTTTATTCTTGTAGGTGGAATCAAGAAAATTAAATATATTAACTACAATTCATAATAAGAGTGAAAGTTGTATTTTTTTTGTTTATAATTATCGCCGAAGTACTATTTGATTAGGATGAACAATGTTATTATGATATAATAATTAGCGGCCGTACATGAAAGAAGGTCTTTATAGGCTATCACATGGCCAACCAAGAACATGATTTGATCAACCCTTCAAAAAAGTCAATGACTAGAAAATGGTCCTTTGAATATGTTTTTATTATCATTTCCTCAAGAGAATGACATAATAAAATGAATTTTATAATTAGTGTTTCTTATGTTATGTCTTCATCAGATTCATTCATTAATATGATGACCCTTCTTATCTGTCTCATAGAACTTTACAAAAGGTAATGACAGTGACAACTAGTTAATTGTGGATAACAGTTAGGAAATTGAAGAGTACGCCTCTAAACTCCTTAGCAATGCCCCTTATTTCATGTAAGACCTTTCTACTAAATTCCCATAAGTCCATTAGGGTGTTTTCTCCAACTCTATCACGACATGTTTCCTTTGGCATGTCATCTATATGGAACTTAGAAAGACCTTATTTAATAACATCATTGTCAAATAACACTCATCTGATATTGAAACTTGACGCATACCGTGATTCACATGTCATAATAGTTTAATTTTATCGTTAACAAAATATGATCACACGAAACAATATTTTAAAACATAACACTAATATCGAGATTAATCAAGCTTTATCTTAAATGACTTAATTATTATATACATCCATTAATTAACCTAATTAAGTCTAATGACACTTCATTATTTATCACCCATTTACTCTTAAGTTGTAACAACCCGTATAATATATATCTAGAATAATATTATACAAGTGTTGAATTTTGGTACTGTCACAACATAAGTGCCTAATTGCATCAATATATATACATGTCCAAACTAAAACATCAATGGAACATGTTATACAATAATTCCTAAATAATATAATCTAAGAACTATGTGCAATATCTTCATTGCACACAACTTCACAGCGGAAGATCATGGTAAACAACATTCCTTGAAATATCCATAACAGCTTCTCATAGATTCAACCTATAAAGAATTACCTGAAAAATAACAAGAATGATGTGATGAGATAATAATCTCAGTGAGTTCTCCTATCCAATGGGTCCACTCGGCTCTACAGGGTTTCTAATCAATATTCAACTCATATCCAACTCAAGTCAACAAGGGAACGAAGACTTGAGCGATGGGGAAACTATCTCGCAATTGTATGGCAACAGGCATCTGAGTTCTCACAACTCAACCACGATCATTATTCAGATCATGACGCATCAATTCCCGAATGGACTTACGTCTAAGCCAAGCCCGGTTCATGCATGCTTGTATGATTCGACTTTCGCGGTGGATATTCGGTTCCCCTATGGGACTCAAACCCACTTTTAAGAACCATCACTCGTATGGGACTTTACCCACTTTGAGTCTCTTTCACCGTATGGGCCTTATCCCACTTTGGTGTCCACCTTTCCCCCATGTCCACCATGGTTGGGGCTCAAACCCAATTGAGGCTCGAATCATTGGTCCCACATCCCAATGCTTACTCATCTAAGCATACCATAAGAGATGTGTACCACCACAGAAAACACACATTTTGAATGCATGATCGGTTTCACAATTCATCAGTTCCACGAACCATAACAAATTCATAAATCATACGTGACTTCATTCACCATAATACATAACAATAGCATGGCATGTTCCATACAATGCGTCTCATTCTCAATCATGGCAACAATTCGTCCACGGCCTCCACATAAGCGTCGTACGAACGAATACCGTATTCTCATACATGTATCACACATGTTCCATAACCTAGATCATCTTTCTAAGTTATTAATCAAGTCATTCTCCTAGGTTTCCTCACTCATCTTTGTAAGGTTTTTAATCATGTTACTTCACCTTCCACATAACAACAATATTTAATTTTCATCATGATATAATTCATGGCATTTATAAATCACATAATATTTTATAACATGGAACAATAATAATAGCCCTTCACGTTATCTTTCTAACGCATCCGTCCGTGTCCAAAACGGAGTTATACCACTCAATTAATTCATTAATCTATCTTAATCAAGATTTAGATTAATATTTATTCATTGCATAAGTATTCAACAACAACATCTTTGGCATAGTTGTAAGGCTTGTACAATTCCAAGGAGGTCCCAGCTTCGAACCCCATTGGTGACATATTTTAATTCATCAAAAAATTAATTCATGTCAATAGATTGATCAAATAATTATTGACAATAAGGACATAACCACCTCACTTTCACCTGCATAATTTTTGCTTCATCTTCCCCAACCAACCTCTTGGAATGGACATAAAACACATCAATAAACTTCCAAACAACAACCACATCATTGAATTATTACAATAATCCAACATTCAAGGATCTCTCAACCTCATAAACACATGTTCTTAACAACCACAACAACCATGTTCAATTACAACAACACCATAATCATGGAAAACATGGTTAACTCATGATTCATGGAATAGTTCATGAATAACTCATATTGTTATGAATTCATGTGATTAACCTCCATAATTTCAACAACAACAACATGATATCAACCCATAGCATGGATAAGGAGTATGAACACAACAAGTTCATATGTACATGTATAATAGGGATTTCAACATCATAAACACAACCATAACAACTCATGTAATCACAACAATCATGAAGAGCATATCAAGCACATGTTCATGAAAACAACAACAACAAGAGAAATATTCATCACATAGCATGGATTAGTCATGATTTGTTTATGATTCGACAACCCTAACTTTTCTAGAAACCTAGAGTTTCTAACTAGAACTCACCTAGTAAAAGAAGAAGATGAAGTTGGTGATGAAGAAGATGAGTAGAAAATGGTGATGAACATGATTTCCCAGCTTCTTCCTTCCTCTTCTTCCTCTTTCTTTCTCTTTTCCTCTTCTCTACTCTCTCTTTCTTCTTTTCTTTCTTTCTGATAACTCTATCTCTCTTTCTACCTACTCTTCTTATCTGTTTCTTCTTCTTTCAACCCCCACCACACAATATATAATATATATATATATATATATATATATATATATATATATATATATATATATATAATATATATATATATATATATATATATATATATATATATATATATATATATATATATATATATATATATATATATAATATATATAATATCAAGTAGTAATAAAAATATCTCAATTGATATTTTATCTTTCAGTACCAATTGACCAATTGTTAATGTTACCATAAATGTCATCTCTTGTACTTATTAATATTGGTCTGTCTCTTTTATTAATAATTAATCCCTTCAGAGTTCACTGGTTACTCTATTGGTCTCAATTGACAACATTTAGGGCACATAGGAACTCCAATTGTTACAAATGATAATAGATAATTTACATAGGAACTCAATTGATCTCAACTAACAACTAATTGAGCATTTAAGGGAATATGGGATATTACATAAGTCTTACTATTATCTCATGCTCACCTAAAAATAAATGTCTGAAAACCTAAAAATTGATTTCTATAACGCTTCAAACATTTATGACTTTTACATCCCTAAAACAATTTTTAATGCCTTATAAATCGATTTCTAGCTACCAAATAGCCTAATCAGTTCTAATACCTTATTAGTTAATCTCCACATAACAATCACACCCTAGTATTATCAGCGCCTGACTAACCTCACTCATATGACTGAACCTAACAAATACATTGTTGTTGTTGAAATTCAAGTACTTGCTTTCCTATTATAGTATATTTTCAACCTATTGTGACATTTTCTCATTGTTTCCTCTATCACCTTAGCTTTCTTTGCATCCTTCTAGGCCACATTCAATTCTAACATAAGATTGAAATTATGAAAAGTTAGAGATGCATGAACAATATTGTAGAAAAAGACGATAAGGGTAACACATCAATACACTTGTATAAATATTTTCTACTTCTTTCTTTAAAAGAAACTATTAAATTAATATTTTAGACAATATACACGCATGGCCCATTAGCTCAGTTGGTTAGAGCGTTGTGCTAATAACGTGAAGGTCGTAGGTTCAAGACCTGGGCCAAAAGGGAAGAAGAGAGAGAGAGTAATAAATTCTCAAGCGTAGAATAAGAAAAATAATATTAATGATTTATTGGTATTGTGAAATGACTTATAATTTGGTAGATTTATTTTCTCAAAGCGACTTATAATAAAAAATATAGAGGGAGTATTGTTAGGGGATGACAATTTAATTAAGGGTAAATTAGTAATTATGTTTATTCTTGTAGGTGGAATCAAGAAAATTAAATATATTAACTACCATTCTTAATAAACATGAAAGTTGTATTTTTTTTGTTTATAATTATGGCTGAAGTACTATTTGATTAGGATGAACAATGTTATTATGATATAATAATTAGCGGCCGTACATGAAAGAAGGTCTTTATAGGCTATCACATGGCCAACCAAGAACATGATTTGATCAACCCTTCAAAAAAGTCAATGACTAGAAAATGGTCCTTTGAATATGTTTTTATAATCATTTCCTCAAGAGAATAACATAATCAAATGAATTGTATAATTAGTGTTTCTTATGTTATGTCTTCATCAGATTCATTCATTAATATGATGACTCTTCTTATCCGTCTCATAGAACTTTACAAAAGGTAATGACAGTGACAACTAGTTAATTATGGATAACAGTTGGGAAGTTGAAGAGTACGCCTCTAAACTCCTTAGCGATGCCCCTTATTTCATGCAAGACCTTTCTACTAAATTCCCATAAGTCCATTAGGGTTTTCTCCAATTCTATCACGACATGTTTCCTTTGGCATGTCATCTATATGGAACTTAGAAAGAACTTATTTAATAACATCATTGTCAAATAACATTTCTCTGATATTGGAACTTGACACATACCGTGATTCACATGTCATAATAGTTTAATTTTATCGTTAACAAAATATGATTACACGAAACAATATTTTAAAACATAACACTAATATCGAGATTAATCAAGCTTTATCTTAAATGACTTAATTATTATATACATCCATTAACTAACCTAATTAAGTCTAATTGCACTTCATTATTTATCACCCATTTACTCTTAAGTCTTACTATTATCTAATGCTCACCTAAAAATAAATGTCTTACAACCTAAATATTTATTTCTATAACGCTTCAAAAATTTATGACTTTTACATCCCTAAAACAATTTTTAATGCCTTATAAATCGATTTTTAGCTACCAAATAGCCTAATCAGTTCTAATACCTTATAAATTAATCTCCACATAACAACCACACCCTAGTGTTTTCATATTATCAGCGCCTGACTAACCTCACTCATATGACTGAACCTAACAAATACATTGTTGTTGTTGAAATTCAAGTACTTGCTTTCCTATTGTAGTATATTTTCAACCTATTGTGAGATATTCTTATTGTTTCCTCTATCACCTTAGCTTTCTTTGCATCCTTCTAGGCCACATTCAATTCTAACATAAGATTGAAATTATGAAAAGTTAGAGATGCATGAACAATATTGTAGAAGAAGACGATAAGGGTAACACATCAATACACTTGTATAAATATTTTCTACTTCTTTCTTTAAAAGAAACTATTAAATTAATATTTTAGACAGTATACATGCATGGCCCATTAGCTCAGTTGGTTAGAGCGTTGTGCTAATAACGCGAATGTGCAGGTTCGAGACCTGCATGTGCCATGAGAAATCTTTTTTATTTCTCCTTGTTCAAATATGTCATATAAATTACTTTACAAAAAGAAGTGTATGAGAGAAAAATGTTCACACGCAATCGTTGTGCTGATGGTTGTCTTTGAAGGCATGCATCGCCTTGTAAAATATTTCTCATGGTTAAACCAGGGCAAGTTAGGGTTTCTATTTATTTTTCCACATATAAACCGCGGCTAACCTACATAGGACTTCTAAAAATTTAACACAGTCATGATTATGCTTATAGGTATCTGAAAACTAATTCCATCATATGCATATTCTTAAATTTCATTTCCTTTTGTTGGTTTATATGGTCATAATTGATACACCATGACCGAGCAACCCTATATTTAATTCAGAAAAGATTTAAGATGAACAATAATTGCTAGCTCAAGAAAGAAGTACTTATACGAAGGATGTGATAATTTGTTATGTACACTAAGAAAATACATACTCCCTCCGACCTTATTTATCAGAAAAAAAATCTTCTAATATGTTTAGGCTTAAATATAAGTCAGTGACAAAGAAAATCTAGGCACGTTTAATGCTTTTAATAAAAAAAAATTATCTTGCATTAAGTACTTAATACTGCCTCTTTTTTTATTAGAAGTAGTTTAGACATTTTCACTCATATTAAAAAATGTAATCATTGTTGTATGAAAAAGACAAATTATGAAATATTATAAAATTATCTTTTATTAATGGTATTATAAAGATAAACTTAAAGAAAGGGAAGAAGAGAGAGTAATAAATTCTCAAGCGTATAATAAGAAAAATAATATTAATGATGTATTGGTATTGTGAAATGACTTATAATTTGGCACATTTATTTTCTCAAAGCGACTTAAAATAAAAAAAATAGAGGGAGTATTGTTAGGGGATGACAATTTAAGTAAGGGTAAATTAGTAATTGTGTTTATTCTTGTAGGTGGAATCAAGAAAATTAAATATATTAACTACCATTCTTAATAAACGTGAAAGTTGTATTTTTTTTTGTTTATAATTATGACCGAAGTACTATTTGATTAGGATGAACACTGTTATTATGATATACAAATTAGCGGTCGTACATGAAAGAAGGTCTTTATAGGCTATCACATGGCTAACCAAGAACATGATTTGATCAACCCTTCAAAAAAGTCAATGACTAGAAAATGATCCTTTGAATATGTTTTTATTATCATTTCCTCAAGAGAATGACATAATAAAATGAATTGAATAATTAGTGTTTCTTATGTTATGTCTTCATCAGAATCATTCATTAATATAGTGACCCTTCTTATCCGTCTCATTGAACTTTACAAAAGGTAATGACAGTGACAACTAGTTAATTATGGATAACAATTGGGAAGTTGAAGAGTACGCCTCTAAACTCCTTAGCGATGCCCCTTATTTCATGTAAGACCTTTCTACTAAATTCCCATAAGTCCGTTAGGGTGTTTTCTCCAATTCTCTATCACGACATATTTCCTTTGGCATGTCATCTATATGGAACTTAGAAAGACCTTATTTAATAAAATCATTGTCAAATAACACTCATCTGATATTGAAACTTGACACATACCGTGATTCACATGTCATAATAGTTTAATTTTATCGTTAACAAAATATGATTACACGAAACAATATTTTGAAACATAACACTAATATCGAGATTAATCAAGCGTATTCTTAAATGACTTAATTATTATATACATCCATTAACTGACCTAATTAATTCTAATTACACTTCTTTATTTATCACCCATTTACTCTTAAGTCTTACTATTATCTCATGCTCACCTAAAAATAAATGTCTTACAACCTAAAAATTGATTTCTATAACGCATCAAAAATTTATGACTTTTACATCTCTAAAAATATTTTTAATGCCATATAAATCGATTTTTAGCTACCAAATAGCCTAATGAGTTCTAATACCTTATAAATTAATCTCCACATAACAACCACACCCTAGTATTTTCATATTTTCAGCGCCTGACTAACCTCACTCATATGACTGATCCTAACAAATACGTTGTTGTTGTTGAAATTCAAGTACTTGCTTTCCTATTATAGTATATTTTCAACCTATTGTGACATTTTCTCATTGTTTCCTCTATCACCTTAGCTTTCTTTCCATCCTTCTAGACCACATTCAATTCTAACATAAGATTGAAATTATGAAAAGTTAGAGATGCATGAACAATATTCTATAAGAAGACGATAAGGGTAACATATCAATACACTTGTATAAATATTTTCTACTTCTTTCTTTAAAAGAAACTATTAAATTAATATTTTAGACAATATACACGCATGGCCCATTAGCTCAGTTGGTTAGAGCGTCGTGCTAATAACGCGAAGGTCTTTTAAAAAGTTGACTTATAGGTATCTGAAAACTAATTCCGTCATATGCTCAAGAACATATATACACTAGGAAAATACATACTCCCTCCGACCTTATTTATTATCTGAAAACTAATTGTCTTAAATATATGAAAGAAGGTTTTTATACGCTATCACATGGCCAACCAAGAACATGATTTAATTAACCCTTCAAAAAAATCAATGACTAGAAAATGGTCCTTTGAATAGGTTTTTATTATCATTTCCTCAAGAGAATGACATAATAAAATGAATTGTATATATGGTGACCCTTCTTATCCGTCTCTTGAACTTTACAAAAGGTAATGACAGTGACAACTAGTTAATTGTGGATAACAGTTGGGAAGTTGAAGAGTACGCCTCTAAACTCCTTAGCGATGCCCCTTATTTCATGTAAGACCTTTCTACTAAATTCCCATGAGTCCATTAGGGTGTTTTCTCCAATTCTATCACGACATATTTCCTTTGGCATGTCATCTATATGGAACTTAGAAAGACCTTATTTAATAACATCATTGTCAAATAACACTCATCTGATATTGAAACTTGACACATACCGTGATTCACATGTCATAATAGTTTAATTTTATCGTTAACTAAATATGATTACACGAAACAATATTTTAAAACATAAAGAGAATGACATAATAAAATGAATTGTATAATTAGTGTTTCTTATGTTATGTCTTCATCAAATTCATTCATTAATATGGTGACCCTTCTTATCCGTCTCATTGAACTTTACAAAAGGTAATGACAATGACAACTAGTTAAATGTGGATAACAATTGGGAAGTTGAAGAGTACGCCTCTAAACTCCTTAGCGATGCCCCTTATTTCATGTAAGACCTTTCTACTAAATTCCCATAAGTCCATGAGGGTGTTTTCTCCAATTCTATCACGACATATTTCCTTTGGCATGTCATCTATATGGAACTTAGAAAGACCTTATTTAATAACATCATTGTCAAATAACACTCATCTGATATTGAAACTTGACACATACCGTGATTCACATGTCATAATAGTTTAATTTTATCGTTAACAAAATATGATTACACGAAACAATATTTTGAAACATAACACTAATATCGAGATTAATCAAGCTTATTCTTAAATGACTTAATTATTATATACATCCATTAACTAACCTAATTAAGTCTAATTACACTTCATTATTTATCACCCATTTACTCTTAAGTCTTACTATTCTCTCATGCTCACCTAAAAATAAATGTCTTACAACCTAAAAATTGATTTCTATAACGCTTCAAAAATTTATGACTTTTACATCCCTAAAAAAATTTCTAATGCCTTATAAATAGGTTTTTAGCTACCAAATAGCCTAATCAGTTCTAATACCTTATAAATTAATCTCCACATTACAACCACACCCTAGTATTTTCATATTTTAAAACATAAAGAGAATGACATAATAAAATGAATTGTATAATTAGTGTTTCTTATGTTATGTCTTCATCAGATTCATTCATTAATATGATGACCCTTCTTATCCATCTCATTGAACTTTACAAACGGTAATGACAGTGACAACTAGTTAATTGTGGATAACAGTTGGGAAGTTGAAGAGTACGCCTCTAAACTCCTTAGCGATGCCCCTTATTTCATGTAAGACCTTTCTACTAAATTCTCATAAGTCCATTAGGGTGTTTTCTCCAATTCTATCACGAGATGTTTCCTTTGGCACGTCATCTATATGGAACTTAGAAAGACCTTATTTAATAACATCATTGTCAAATAACACTCATCTGATATTGAAATTTGACACATACCGTGATTCACATGTCATAATAGTTTAATTTTATCGTTAACAAAATATGATTACACGAAACAATATTTTAAAACATAACTCTAATATCGAGATTAATCAAGCTTTATCTTAAATGACTTAATTATTATATACATCCATTAACTAACCTAATTAAGTCTAATTACACTTCATTTTTTATCACCCATTTACTCTTAAGTCTTACTATTATCTCATGCTCACCTAAAAATAAATGTCGTACAACCTAAAAATTGATTTCTATAACGCTTCAAAAATTTGTGACTTTTACATCCCTAAAACAATTTTTAAAGCCTTATAAATCGATTTTTAGCTACCAAATAGCCTAATCAGTTCTAATACCTTATAAATTAATCTCCACATAACAACCCCACCCTAGTATTTTCATATTTTCAGCGCCTGACTAACCTCTCTCATATGACTGAACCTAACAAATACATTGTTGTTGTTGAAATTCAAGTACTTGCTTTCCTATTATAGTATATTTTCAACCTATTGTGACATTTTCTCATTGTTTCCTCTATCACCTTAGCTTTCTTTGCATCCTTCTAGGCCACATTCAATTCTAACATAAGATTGAAATTATGAAAAGTTAGAGATACATGAACAATATTGTAGAAGAAGACAATAAGGGTAACACATCAATACACTTGTTGTAACAACCCGTATAATATATATCTAGAATAATATCATACAAGTGTTAAATTTTGGTACTGTCACAACATAAGTGCCTAATGGCATCAATATATATACACATGTTCAAACTAAAAACATCAATGGAACATGTTATACAATAATGCCTAAATAATAAAATCTAAGAACTATGTGCAATATCTTCATTGCACTCAACTCCACAGCGGAAGATCCGAATAACTGCGTCCCTTGAAATATCCATAACAGCTTCTCATAGATTCAACCTGTAAGGATTACCTGAAAAATAACAACAATAGTGGGATGAGATAATAATCTCAGTGAGTTCTCTTATCCTATCGGTCCACTCGGCTCTAAAGGGTTTCTAATAAATATTCAACCCATATCCAACTCAAGTCAACAATGGAACGAAGACTTGAGCGATGGGGAGAGTATCTCGCAATTGTATGGCAACATGCATCTGAGTCCTAATAACTCAACCACGATCATTATCCAGATCACGATGCATCAATTCCCGAACGGACTTACGTCTAAGCCAAGCCCGATTCATGCATGCTCGTATGATTCGACTTTCGCGGTGGATATCCGGTTCCCCTATGGGACTTAAACCCACTATTGAGAATCGTCACTCGTATGGGACTTTACCCACTTTGAGTCTATTTCACCGTATGGGCCTTATCCCACTTTCATGTCCACCTTTCCCCCATGTTCGCCATGGTTGGGGCTCAAACCCAATTGAGGCTCGAATCATTGGTCCCATATCCCAATGCTTACACGTTTAAGCATACCAAAAGAGATGTGTACCACCACATAAAAACACACATTTTGAATACATGATCGGTTTCACAAATCATCGGTTCCACGAACCATAACAAATTCATAAACCATAGGTGACTTCATTCACCATAATACACAACAATAACATTGCATGTTCCATACAATGGGTTTCATTCTCAATCATGGCAACAATTCGTCCACGACCTCCACATAATGGTCGTACGAATGAATACCGTATTCTTATACATATATCTCACATGTTCCATAACCTAGATCATATTTTTAAGTTATTAATCACGTTATTCTCCTAGATTTCTTCACTCATCTTTGTAAGGTTTTTAATCATGTTACTTCACCTTCCACATAAAAATATTTAATTTTCATCATGATATAATTCATGGCATTTATAAATCACATAATATTCTATAACATGGAACAATAATAATAGCCCTTTACGTAATATTCATGGCATTTTTAAAAGACGTGACCATTTTTCCTCTGTTACTTCATTTCCAACCAAACCCACACTCATTCTTCCAACACATCCATCTTACTACATGCTCACATACACATGTACAACAATAATCCCAAGTTCAAAACTACAAGGGTCTCAATATCATAACATAACCATAGTAAATCATATTATCACAATAATCACATAGAACATATCAAGCACATGTTCATAAAACAACAACATCAAGAGTAATATTCATCACATGTAATATTCATCACATAGCTCGGATTGTTCATGATTTGTTTATGATTCTATAACCCTAGTTTCTATAGAAATTTAGAGTTTCTAACTAGAACTCACCTAGTAGAAGAATAAGATGAAGTTGGTGATGATGAAGATGACATAATGATGGTGGTGATGAATATGATTTCCCATCTTCTTCCTTCCTCTTCTTCTCTTCTTCCTCTTTCTCTTCCTTCTTCTCCTCTTTTCCCTTTCTTCTTTTCTTTCTTTCTGATAATTCTTTCTCTCTTCTACCTACTCTCCTTATCTTTTTTTTTCTTCTTTCAACCCCCACCACACAATATATACACTATATAATATATATATATATATATATAGTATATAATATTAAGTAGTGACATAAAATATCCCAAGTGATATTTTATCTTCCAGTACCAATTGACCAATTATTAATGTTACCAAAAATGTCCTCTCTTGTACTTATTAGTATTGGTCTGTCTCTTTATTAATAGTTAATCTCTTTAGAGTTCACTGGTTACTCTATTGGTCCCAATTGACAACATTTAGAGCACATATGAGCTCTAATTGTTACAACTAACAAAAGATATAGTACACGGGTACTCAATTGATCTCAACTGACAACTAATTGAGCATTTAAGGGAATATGGGATATTACATTCTCCCCCCCCCCCCCTTAAATTGAAATTCGCCCCCGAATTTCCTTCACTCAACAAACAAATAATTCTTGTATCAACGTCTTAGACCAACGCTTAACTTCTCTTCAATTCCAAGTCTCTGACATACTCATTCTTCTAACTTGTCTTTGTGACAAATTTCCTTCTTCATAAACTCTTGAAACTTCTTGATTTCCATCACAATCTCATTCTGATATTGGATTAACATTTAAACTTGCTTCCACTTAATTCCTCTGATATACCGCTCAACATCAGTTGGTCACTTTCTTCTCAGAAACCACGACTTCCCTTCCTTGCACTAAATTACATAAAACATAATTACGACATCTTATCACAACTCGGTTAATCAATACTCATTAATCCTTCATAAGAAAATTTATTGATACCTTGACCGCACACAATATTGACTACTCTTCTCTTATTATTCCTTCAATAAATGTGACAAACTTGTAATCCATCTATCGGTAATCGTATAAACTTCACTTGATCTGTTACTGTATGCTACAAGCCCTTGCTCCTACTGCTTTCCTTCTCTCGTTCTACTCCAATGAGATAGAACCATTAGTACGAAATTGTCTTACTGTTATCCTTACCTCCATTCTTAAGAGTAACTATCTCCCTGATCCCCATAGACTTGATTGGGCTCTTTCTTTCGTCACCTTCCATTGTGATACTCTGATTCCAATAGTGGAACACCTGGGTTTCCTAGGCACTACTGGTTAGTTGACAATCTACAAAGAAACACACTTATCCTACAGAGTGCCTACTGTCCAAAATGGTACTAGAACCTCACTGACATCCATTAGTAGAATAAATTTTTCGCTGACACGCAAAGGTTTAAAATATGACCAACACTCTTCAGAAGATAGGTATCCAGGAGCTACATTACTACAACCATAAAACATATAACATCCAAATTCATCATGTGTTCGATGCAGCTAAACCAAATTAGTTTGACAACATCCGGTTCTAGTTACTATATTCCATATCAAATCCTCTTGTAGGGCTTTGATTCACTCAAGATTTCTCCTGACACATAATCTCGACCAAAACAACATAACACCATCAAGGAACTTTAAATCATCAACGAGACACCACTTCTAAGGAACTTAAACAATCTAGAGCGTAACTATGAGTGTTCATACACCTCATAGAGTCACACATAATATTTCACACACTTCTAGCGATAACATTTCACTTCGTATCCAAAATCGTTCATCTCAATCGTCCTGTCCCATCTTCCATAATCTTAGCTCTTGCTCTTACTAATATACAATCCGAGTTACCTGTTTAACTTTAAGAATCTACTTCTCGTTCCATCTTGGAAGTAAACCTTCACAAATCCTTCCAATAGTCTAGAGCATCATTGTATACAAAAATACTACTCTCCTTGGGGTCCTCATCTGAAGCCATGAATCCAAGAAGTTATTGAATTCCATATCTCGACTAACCAATTTACACCTCACTAACGCATACAATATACTAAACTAATCCCTTCCAGATCACCACTTAGTAGGTCTCTTCCAAGTCTATTCCGTATAGTTATTCATAATCATAATAGTGGTACTTCCCAGACTTACTTAAACTGAGCATGGTCTACCAGGTTGGTTTTCCCACACGTCTGACTTCCATGATATCTCCTCAGATGACCAACTACGCACTACACCTTCAAAAATCCCAATTTCAAAACTACCAATCTGACTTGTGGTAACTTGTAACTCCATCCTCGATTTGTACATCCACAACGATACACTTATGACAATTAAGACACCCTTAGCTCCAACACGATATGAATGTTTATACTCCGGGATCAACCAACCAAACACTCCTCAAGAAGATAAATAACAACCAAACTTCCAATAAGCCAATATTACTCTTGCAATCCAAATAAAATGCACTTAAGATGAACCTTATCATTGCCACACACTTATGACTGGAATTTTCTTCTAACCAACACCTACTACACCCTTCATCATACTGGGGTTACTTGCCTAGATGACTTGCTACGGACAATCCTCATCGTTTCCCAATAAGCTCTTACAACATAACATATTCAACATCCTACACTTAGTCCACAAGCTCCAGCTTGGTTTATCTTTCATTGTCTATCATCAACTCAACTTCTTAGAATACAAGACTCACTGCTCAACAAAATGTATGTTACTTTACATCCATCTCCAGACAAGGAATCCATTACACTTATTTGTGACCATAATGCTGCTATCACATACTTCTCTTCATACTAAGGTTTAACTTCCTCCATTCCACTACATACTCTAGAAATCCTCGACACAAACAATCATCAACTACACGCCCATAACTTCGTCTTAATGAATCTTAATGGTCTCATTGTACCTTTATCTAAAATGTACCCCATTACAACGATTGTATTGCAACATCCACACTACTTCCACACTCGGTGTTCACTTGTCTCCCTATGGTAATTCTCTCAGTTCCAATTACAAAACCATTCTAATAGAATTCCTTAAATCCAACTTATTTGCTCTTCTCCTCAACCAGATCTCATATAAGCAAAACTTACTGGAGCTTCCATTACTATATAATGTGTGTTATCTGTTTCTAACACAAACTCTTATAATTGATCTTTAGGTAACTCAACATTCCGTTACAGTTGCTCACTAACACTAAACCTCTGACTAGCTATCTTGAACCCGATCTCCCTTTTAAGATTGGATATACTTGGTTTATCTTCTAACCTCCATTGGTCCATACTTGTTTCACTTGGAACAGACAACCATGTCCTAGAGTCTCTCCTTAGACTTCACCACTACCTTAGGCTCCTAACAAAACTGAACGTCCTTATCCCTAAAGTCCTTAACCTCTTGCAAGGTACAATCCCAAATATATATACTCCACGAAGTACTCTCGTTCTTCCAAAATATTTTAGAGGCCTTAGAAACTAAAACACTGATACACTACCTCACTTCCAAACCTTATGACATATGTGCAACATAACCATCCTTTCTCCTTTACCATACATAATCACTCACAATACTTATTCCAAATTAGTGAGTATATCTTACTCCACTAGCAATTCACACCTCTCTCAAAGCTCTGACAATTCATCCAATAGAGATCCTCAACTTCTCAACTTTGTTAACACCGCAGAATCGCTTGAATGATACACTACTCTTCAATTCCATAATACCCAAATCACAACGCCTCTGAAACTTCAACTGGGCCATCTAGTTCTCCTTACTTTCTAACTATTGGCTTGAGCCTACTCTCAAAGCACAAGTTCAACCCACACTTCGGAGTCCTCGTGGTCACTCAACCATGATCCTACCTACCATGCACATATCATTAGGTTGATCAGGCCCAATACTATATATAGTGATATTAAGAATCATGTTGGCTAAATACACATATGAGGCAGGAATAGATTTTTACTTATGATGTTTCAAGGATAGATCGAGAATCGACCTGCTCTGATACCAACTGTAACAGCCCGTATAATATATATCTAAAATAATATCATACAAGTGTTAAATTTTGGTACTCTCACAACATAAGTGCCTAATGGCATCAATATATCTATACATGTCCAAACTAAAAACATCAATGGAACATGTTATACAATAATGCCTAAATAATAAAATCTAAGAACTATGTGCAGTATCTTCATTGCACGCAACTCCACAGCGGAAGATCCGAATAACTGCGTCCCTTGAAACATCCATAACAGCTTCTCATAGATTCAACCTGTAAGGATTACCTGAAAAATAACAACAATAGTGGGATGAGATAATAATCTCAATGAGTTCTCCTATCCTATGGGTCCACTCGGCTCTACAGGGTTTCTAATCAATATTCAACTCATATCCAACTCAAGTCAACAAGGGAACGAAGACTTGAGCGATGGGGAGACTATCTCGCAATTGTATGGCAACATGCATCTGAGTCCTCATAACTCAACCACGATAATTATCCAGATCACGACGCATCAATTCCCGAACGGACTTACGTCTAAGCCAAGCCCGGTTCATGCATGCTCGTATGATTCGACTTTTGCGGTGGATATCCGGTTCCCCTATGGGACTTAAACCCACTATTGAGAACCATCACTCGTATGGGACTTTACCCACTTTGAGTCTCTTTCACTGTATGGGCCTTATCCCACTTTGGTGTCCACCTTTCCCCCATGTCCGCCATGGTTGGGGCTCAAACCCAATTGAGGCTCGAATCATTGGTCCCACATCCCAATGCTTACACGTTTAAGCATACCAAAATAGATGTGTATCTCAATTGATATTTCATCTTCTAGTACCAATTGACCAATTATTAATGTTACCAAAAATGTCCTCTCTTGTACTTATTAATATTGGTCTGTCTCTTTATTAATAGTTAATCTCTTTAGAGTTCACTGGTTACTCTATTGGTCCCAACTGACAGCATTTAGAGCACATAGGAGCTCTAATTGTTACAACTAACAAAAGATATAATACACAGGTACTCAATTGATCTCAACTGACAACTAATTGAGCATTTAAGGAAATATGGGATATCACAGTTGTATAAATATTTTCTACTTCTTTCTTTAAAAGAAACTATTAAATTAATACTTTAGACAATATACACGCATGGCCCATTAACTCAGTTGGTTAGAGTGTCGTGCTAATAATGCGAAGGTCACACGTTCGAGACTTGCATGGGCCAATGATTGTTTCATTATGGGTTAAATCTGAAATCATTTGAGAAACATACCTAGTAGCTTAATTTCTATAATCTTTTTTATTTCTCCTTGTTCAAATATGTCATATAAATTACTTTACAAAAAGAAGTATGTGATAGAAAAATGTTCACATGCAATCGTTGTGCTGATGGTTGTCTTTGAAGGCATGCATCGCCATGTAAAATATTTCTCATGGTTAAACCTTGGCAAATTAGGGTTTCTATTTATTTTTCCACATATAAACCGCGGCTAACCTACATAGGACTTCTAACAATTTAACACAGTCATGATTATGCTTATAGGTATCTAAAAACTAATTCCATCATATGCATATTCTTAAATTTCATTTCCTTTTGTTGGTTTATATGGCCATAATTGATAAACCATGACCGAGCAACCCTATATTTAATTCAGAAAAGATTTAAGATGAACAATTATTGCTAGCTCAAGAAAGAAGTACCTATACGAAGGATGTGATAATTTGTTATGTACACTAGGAAAATACATACTCCCTCCGACCTTATTTATCAGAAGAAAAAAATCTTCTAATATGTTTAGTCTTAAATATAAGTCAGTGATAAAGAAAATCTAGGCACATTAAATTCTTTTAATAAAAAAAGTTAATCTTGCATTAATTACTTAATACTGCCTCTTTTTTTAATTAGAAGTAGTTTTGACATTTTCGCTCATATTAAAAAACGTAATCATTGTTGTATGAAAAAGAGAAATTATGAAATATTATTAAATTATCTTTTATTAATGGTATTATAAAGATAAACTTAAAGAAAGGGAATAAGAGAGAGTAATAAATTCTCAACCGTATAATAAGAAAAATAATATTAATGATTTATTGGTATTGTTAAATGACTTATAATTTGGTACATTTATTTTCTCAAAGCGACTTATAATAAAAAAAATAGAGGGAGTATCTTTAGGGGATGACAATTTAATTAAGGGAAAATTAGTAATTGTGTCTATTCTTGTAGGTGGAATCAAGAAAATTAAATATATTAACTACCATCCTTAATAAACGTGAAAGTTGTATTTTTTTTTTGTTTATAAGTATGTCCGAAGTACTATTTGATTAGGACGAACAATGTTATTATGATATAATAATTAGCGGTCGTACATGAAAGAAGGTCTTTATAGGCTATCACATGGCCAACCAAGAACATGATTTGATCAACCCTTCAAAAAAGTCAATGACTAGAAAATGGTCCTTTGAATATGTTTTTATTATCATTTCCTCAAGAGAATGACATAATAAAATGAATTGTATAATTAGTGTTTCTTATCTTATGTCTTCATCAGATTCATTCATTAATATGATGACCCTTCTTATCCGTCTCATTGAACTTTACAAAAGGTAATGACAGTGACAACTAGTTAATTGTGGATAACAGTTGGGAAGTTGAAGAGTATGCCTCTAAACGCCTTAGCAATGCCCCTTATTTCATGTAAGACCTTTCTACTAAATTCCCATAAGTCCATTAGGGTGTTTTCTCCAATTTTATCACGACATGTTTCCTTTGGCATGTCTTCTATATGGAACTTAGAAAGACCTTATTTAATAACATCATTGTCAAATAACACTCATCTGATATTGAAACTTGACACATACCGTGATTCACATGTCATAATAGTTTGATTTTATCGTTAATAAATTATGATTACACGAAACAATATTTTAAAACATAACACTAATATCAAGATTAATCAAGCTTTATCTTAAATGACTTAATTATTATATACATTCATTAACTAACCTAATTAAGTCTAATCACACTTCATTGTCTATCACCCATTTAGTCTTAAGTCTTACTATTATCTCATGCTTACTTAAAAATAAATGTCTTACAACCTAAAAATTGATTTCTATAACGCTTCAAAAATTAAGACTTTTACATACCTAAAATAATTTTTAATGCGTTATAAATCGATTTTTAGCTACCAAATAGCCTAATCAGTTCAAATACCTTATAAATTCATCTCCACATAACAACCACACCTTAGTATTTTCATATTTTCAGCGCCTGACTAACCTGACTCATATGACTTAACCTAACAAATACATTGTTGTTGTTGAAATTCAAGTACTTGATTTCCTATTATTGTAAATTTTCAACCTATTGTGAGATTTTCTCATTGTTTCCTCTATCACCTTAGCTTTCTTTGCATCCTTCTAGCCCACATTCAATTTTAAAATAAGATTGAAATTATGAAAAGTTAGAGATGCATGAACAATATTGTAGAAGAAGAAGATAAGGGTAACACATCAATACAATTGTATAAATATTTTCTACTTCTTTTTTTAAAAGAAACTATTAAATTTATATTTTAGACAATATACACTAATGGCCCATTAGCTCAGTTGGTTAGAGCGTCGTGTTAATAACGCGAATGTCCCAGGTTTGAGACCTGGATGGGCCAATGATTATTTTATTTTTGGCTAATAACACGAATGCCGCAGATTTAAGATGAAAAATTATTGCTAGCTCAAGAAAGAAGTACCTATATGAAGGATGTGATAATTTGTTATGTACACTAGGAAAATACATACTCCCTCCGACCTTATTTATCAGAAGAAAAAAAATCTTCTAATATGTTTAGTCTTAAATATAAGTCAGTGACAAAGAAAATCTAGGCACGTTTAATTCTTTTAATAAAAAAAAATTAATCTTGCATTAATTACTTAATATTGCCTCTTTTTTTTATTATAAGTAGTTTTGACATTTTCGCTCATATTAAAAAACGTAATCATTGTTGTATGAAAAAGAGAAATTATATAATATTATAAAATTATCTTTTATTAATGGTATTATAAAGATAAACTTAAAGAAAGGGAAGAAGAGAGAGTAGTAAATTCTCAAGCGTATAATAAGAAAAAAAAATATTAATGATTTATTGGTATTGTGAAATGACTTATAATTTGGTACATTTATTTTCTCAAAGCGAATTATAATAAAAAAAATAGAGGGGGTATTGTTAGGGGATGACAATTTAATTAAGGGTAAATTAGTAATTGTGTTTATTCTTATCTGTGGAATCAAGAAAATTAAATATATTAACTACAATTCTTAATAATCGTGAAAGTTGTATTTTTTTTGTTTATAATTATGGCCGAAACACTATTTGATTAGGATGAACAATGTTATTATGATATAATAACTAGCGGCCGTACATGAAAGAAGGTCTTTATAGGCTATCACATGGCCAACCAAGAACATGATTTGATCAACCCTTCAAAAAAGTCAATGACTAGAAAATGGTCCTTTGAATATGTTTTTATTATCATTTCCTCAAGAGAATGACATAATAAAATGAATTGTATAATTAGTGTTTCTTATATTATGTCTTCATCAGATTCATTCATTAATATGACGATCCTTCTTATCCGTCTCATTGAACTTTACAAAAGGTAATGACAGTGACAAGTAGTTAATTGTGGATAACAGTTGCGAAGTTGAAGAGTGCGCCTCTAGACTCCTTAGCGATGCCCCTTATTTCATGTAAGACCTTTCTACTAAATTCCCATATGTCCATTAGGGTGTTTTCTCCAATTCTATCACGACATGTTTCCTTTGGCATGTCATCTATATGGAACTTAGAAAGACCTTATTTAATAGCATCATTGTCAAATAACACTCATCTGATATTGAAACTTGACACATACCGTGATTCACATGTCATAATAGTTTAATTTTATCGTTAACAAAATATGATTACACGAAACAATATTTTAAAACATAACACTAATATCGAGATTAATCAAGCTTTATCTTAAATGACTTAATTATTATTTACATCCATTAACTAACCTAATAAAGTCTAATTACACTTCATTATTTATCACCCATTTATTCTTAAGTCTTACTAATATCTCATGCTCACCTAAAAATAAATGTCTTACAACCTAAAAATTGATTTCTATAACGCTTCAAAAATTTATGACTTTTACATCCCTAAAACAATTTTTAATGCCTTATAAATCGATTTTTAGCTACTAAATAGCCTAATCAGTTCTAATACCTTATAAATTAATCTCCACATAACAACCACACCCTAGTATTTTCATATTTTCAGCGCCTGACTAACTTGACTCATATGATTGAACCTAACAAATACATTGTTGTTTTATTGAAATTCAAGTACTTGCTTTCCTATTATTGTATATTTTCAACCTATTGTGAGATTTTCTCATTGTTTCCTCTATCACCTTAGCTTTCTTTGCATCCTTCTCGGACACATTCAATTCTAACATAAGATTGAATTTATGAAAAGTTAGAGATGCATGAACAATATTGTAGAAGAAGACGATAAGGGTAACACATCAATACACTTGTATAAATATTTCCTACTTCTTTATTTAATAGAAACCATTAAATCAATATTTTAGACAATATACACGCATGGCCCATTAGCTCAGTTGGTTAGAGCGTCGTGCTAATAATGTGAAGGTTGCATGTTCGAGACCTATATAGGCCAATCATTGTTTTATTTTTGGTTAAATCTGAAATCATTTGAGAAATATACCTAGTAGCTTAGCTTCTATAATCTTTTTTATTTCTCCTTGTTCAAATATGTTATATAAATTACTTTACAAAAAGAGGTATATAATAGAAAAATGTTCACACTCAATCGTTGTGCTGATGGTTGTCTTTGAAGGCATGCATCATATACATATTCTTAAATTTCATTTCCTTTTGTTGGTTTATATGGTCACAATTGATACACCATGACCGAGAAACCCTATATTTAATTCAAAAAATATTTAAGATGAACAATTATTGCTAGTTCAAGAAAGAAGTACCTATATGAAGGATGTGATAATTTGTTATGTACACTAGGAAAATACATACTCCCTCCGACCTTATTTATCATAAAAAAATCTTCTAATATGTTTAGTCTTAAATATAAGTCAGTGACAAAGAAAATCTAGGCACGATTAATTCTTTTAATAAAAAAAATTAATCTTGCATTAATTACTTAATACTGCCTCTTTTTTTATTAGAAGTCATTTTGACATTTTTCGTTTATATTAAAAAATGTAATCATTGTTGTATAAAAAAGAGAAAATATGAAATATTTCAAAATTATCTTTTATTAATGGTATTATAAAGATAAACTTAAAGAAAGGGAAGAAGAGAGAGTAGTAAATTCTCAAGCTTATAATAAGAAAAATAGTATTAATGATTTATTGGTATTGTGAAATGACTTATGATTTGGTACATTTATTTTCTCAAAGCGACTTATAATAAAAAAATAGATGGAGTATTGTTAGGGGATGACAATTTAATTAAGGGTAAATTAGTAATTGTGTTTATTCTTATAGGTGGAATCTAGAAAATTAAATATATTAATGTAATATCCCATATTCCCTTAAATGCTCAATTAGTTGTCAGTTGAGATCAATTGAGTTCCTGTATACTATATCTTTTGTTAGTTGTAACAATTGGAGCTCCTATATGCTCTAAATGTTGTCAATTGGGACCAATAGAGTAACCAGTGAACTCTGAAGATATTAATTATTACTAAAAGAGACAGACCAATATTAATAAGTACAAGAGAGGGCATTTTTGGTAACATTAATAATTGGTCAATTGGTACTGGAAGATGATATATCAGTTGAGATATTTTATGTTACTACCTAATATTATAATATATATAAAGTATATGTTATATATTTGTGTGGTTGTAAGAGAAAGAGAAAGAAAAGGATAAGAAGAGTAGGTAGAAAAAGAGAGAGAGAGTTATCAGAAAGAAGAAAGGGAAGAGTAGAGAAGAGGAAAAGAGAAGAAAGAAGAAGAGAGAAAGAAGGAAGAAAGGCTTAAAGGAGAAGAAGGAAAAGCTCATCATCACCATTTTCTACTCATCATCCTCACCAAACTTCATCTTCTTCTTCTACTAGGTGAGTTCTAGTTAGAAACTCTAGGTTTCTAGAAAAGTTAGGGTTGTAGAATGTTAGACAAATCATGATAATCCATGCCATATAATGAATATGTTCTTGCTCTTGTTGATTTCCATGAACATGTGCTTTGTTGTGTTCTTATATTGGTTATGATAACATGATTTGTTATGGTTGTGGTGAGATGATTGGTTGTGATTATGACCTTGAAAATCCTTGTGATTGTGAGCTTGAAAGCCTTGATTTATATGTGTATGAGAACATGTAATATGATGGGTTGTTGTTGGAAGAAGTAGTGGTAATTTGTAGAAATGGTAGAACAAAGGAAAATGGTGTCTGTGAGGTGAAATGAGAAAATGTGAGAGGATCAATCGATTGGCCTCTGTTTGTGAAGAAGTGAAGTTTTTCAGGAACTAATCGATTGGTCATTTGCATCAATCGATTGTTTAAACTTTCTGTTTTTGAAGAAATTGAAATTTTTCAAAGACCAATCAATTGATTCCTTTGTATTTTGTGAGTACGGAGTTCCAACCAATCGATTGGTCCTTCCCCAGCAGAGTCGCCACTTTTCTGTAGCGGGGTATTCGTTACCATTAGAGATATTGACTAAATCCAAGGTAAACCATACAAGTCGAGTCACCACCGCACTTCTATTTATCCAAAGGAATGGTTAGAAAGCGAACAAAAACCTAAAAGTTTTATCGAATCAAAAACTAGTAAAAATGTCAGAGATCTGGGTAAGGGGGTTGGTTATGCAATGGGAAGGTTTTAAGCACCCCAAAACATCCTATGTACTCCTAGGGAGCCCTTTTCATAAGTGTTGTTCTAGTCTAAAGGGTGTAGGTATATCTAAAGTACTATTTACTAAAAGGAAGGTTAAAAGAAAATGACTCGCAAGGATGTCGCATCCACTGCCTACGTATCTCATCTGAGTATGAGAATCAGAGTCTTCGTAGCTCGGCTACCTATGGGTTAAAGAGAAGTGTGCTCGGTAAGACGTCGCATCTTATGCCTACGTATCTTATCTGGAATGAGAATCAAAGCAAAACGTAGTTCGGCTAACTAGGGGTTAAGGATTTCCATCTAAACATGGACTTACAAAAGAGGACACCAGTTGTGTCAAAGGAGGGTGGGCAGTGTATTCAATGTCCTAGCAGTAGGTGTCAAAGCTCGCTGAATCGAGTCTTAGGCAGTTACCTCTTTGCAATAGAACTGACTGACATGCCACAAGATCGGAGACGCACGGAAGGTCTAAAAGTGGGGAAGCTCTGCTCTAGAGTTGTCATGCAATATGGACCTATGTGTTAAGATTTGCAAAGGGGAACATTTACCTAATGTTAGCATGCAAAGAATAAGGGAATTCTACCTATGTTATCATACAAAGGGTTCTACCTAATGGGTGCTACCTAAACGGAACAAGAGTCGACGGATGGAGCGCGGAGAGGAGTTACGGATAAGGGTAGATGGCGATGCCGGAGGCAATCGACTTATAGGTAGATGGCGATGCCTGAGGCAATCGACTTACAAGAGGATGGATGAATGCGTGCTGGTTTTGTTAAGTTTTGAAAATGATTACTCGACGTTGGATCGAGCTTTTGATCTTATTTTGAAATGATTATCGGATGTTCGTTTTAATTCTTGTATTAATAGATGAATAAAGAATGAAAGAATAAATATTATACACTTCATGGGAGAGGGGTATATTTTTTATGAATGGGGATTGTTCATGGCAAACAAACAATAAGAATATATGCCTCATGCATCATACAAGTAGGCAACAGTTATCAATCAGATCGGATAAATAAACAATATATAATCAAACCAAAGAATCAAATAATGGAGCATTTAAACAATGCATGGGAGTATGAACATGTTAAATAATCAAGCAATAGAAAGCATGAATGAGAGAAACAAGTATAAAAGATAACAGATGAATCAAACAGATGAAAATATACACACGAAGGGTCCACTGAATAATTTGATCAGGAAATGAGGTAAGGACCAAATAAAATCAAGGTAAAAGGCCTCTAATACATGGCATATGAGATGAACAAGGGAGGATCAAAAGATCTCTTCAATTGCCATAAGCAATCCCTAAGTCAAACATCGATCATAAAGAAGTCAACTGAAAATTCAAGTCAACTTAAAAAATAACAAATAAATAGCAAATTAATCAAGAAAATTATGAAAAATTAAACTAAATAAGGTGGGGTCAGGACATCATCATCCCCCAAAAAGATTTTAACATTAACGAAAATTGGTACATAAATTAATTAAAATAAAACAGATGTCAAACCAAAAGTCAATTAATGAGACTGTGTTAGAAATAAATCAAGAATAAATAGCAAATTAATCAAGAAAATTATGAAAAATAAAATTAAATAAGGTGGGGTCAGGGCATCATCATCCCCCAGAAATATTTTAAAAATAACGAAAATTGGTACATAAATTAATTAAAATAAAACAGAGGTCAAACCAAAAGTCAATTAATGAGACTAGGTTAGAAATAAATCAAGAATAAATAGTAAATTAATCAAGAAAATTATGAAAAATTAAAATAAATGAGTTGGGGTCAGGAAATCATCACCCCCCAAAAAGATTTTAAAAATAATGAAAATTGGTATGTGAATTAATTAAAATAAAACAGAAGTCAAATTAAAAGTCAACCAACCAAACTAGGTCAAAAATAAATCCAAAATAAATTGAAAACGTGAAATAAAATTCCAAGAAAAGGTCAGGTTGACCATGAGACAGTGGTAAACCTTCATCTCAAAAATCAAACGCTAACAATAATTTTAAGTCATTAAAATAAAATCAATAAAATAAGTGTGTTAAAATGGACGAGTTATAATAAATAATTAAAATAAAATATTAATATTAAAAAAATACGAAATTAAAAATTATATAAAATTAAATAAAATGTTAAGAAAAGTGAAAAATATTTTTGGGTAATTTTATGGACAAAGAAAATATTTTAAATAAGAAAAAGAAATATGAAAATGGAAGGATTAATGGTGATGAACATGGTAAGCAAGCGCAGATATATCAAAACATGGCCATGGAAGAGATGATTACCTAATGGAAAATAGAAGTGAAATGGAATCTGATATGTGATGAAGCTTTTCCTCCTTTCCACGAAATTCTAATGCTCCTTTAGGGTTAGGGTTTCAGCTTCTTAAATAGGGTGGATTAGGTGTTCTCATGGCCTTTTTAATAAGTGATTTATCCATAAGAATAAAAGTGTGAAGTGAGGTGTAAAATGTTGTTATTTTGGGTCAAACTTAAGTGAATGGATTTCCCATGCATGGCCAAAAGAGGTAAAAAAAAACGTGGCTGGTTTGTGCAGCATGCTTAAAAAATCTGATTGGGCCAGCCAGGCCCAAAATCTGCCTAGAAAATCAAGTCATGGTGCCCACTTTAAATGAATGTATCTCTCAAACCATGGATCCAAATGAGATGATTCCGAAAGGATGTGAAAGAGGACATGGCAAGGTACAATTGTTGTGAATAAAGTATTTTCAAATAATGTCTTGAAGTGCAAGAAAACTGGCCAAGAAGTCTTGACAAATTTTGAAGATTTTGGACTTAGAAATTTTTCTAAGTGTCCTAAAAAAATGTCTCATTTTGACTAAGCATAACTTTCTCAATTCTAATAAAAATGGAGCAAACTTTATATCTCTAGAAAGCTTGGAACAAGAGGAACAACTTTCATGTTAGAGAAATTTTCAAATGGAGCTTTTATCTTGATGAAAAATGGGCTTAAAGTGAGTGCAACGATCATGAAAACTTACCCTAAATAGAAAGTCAACCATTTCCAAATTAAGTAACTTTTCCAATTCCTGATTAAATGATAAATCCATGATCCAACCTTGATCAAATTTCACATGTAGGATCCCCTAGGCATGGATTTTGAGATTCCACTCTCAAAATGTCAGGAGTTGACTTTTCTGGCCCCACAGTTGACTTTTCCCAAACTGTCTGATTCCCGATTCCATTGATCAATTGAAGCACTTCTAGCTCAAATAAAGAGCTGATGTTTTGTATGTAGACCCTTGTGGACATATGGAGTCCATGGAGAAGAGTTTCACCCAAAGAATCAAAAATAAACTGATTTTATACCAAATCCTAGTTTTAGGGCAAAATGATCAGGAACTGATTGCACTGATTGCCAATGGATCTTTCTGAGATAATTGTGTATCTTCCTAGGCTAAGATACCTCTCTTATCATGACATGGATGAGCTCCTCTACTTCCAACCAAACATTTCATGTTGTAGGTAGCCATGAAACCCTAATTTCTGATTAAATCCAGATGAACACTCTAATAGCTTTGAATCCTTCACTGATGAACTGAGGACCATAATAAGATACTTGGACCCCCCTGAGACCCTTGAGACTTGTATACTTAGAAAATGAAGTCCAATTCTCAATCTTGCTTTGTGTGGGCTCCTTCTGTTAAGGAGTGATCGATCAAAACCTGATCTCCATGTCAGTAATGCAGTATGCAATGAGTATGACCTAATATGATGATAATGAAGTGTAAAACATAATCCCATGCTTCCAGGAAAAATGAAGGGTAAATTTTGGGGTATTACAGCTACCCCTATTCAATCAACTGGAAACCCGAAAGGAAGATAGCAACGGCTTTCACACTTTTGAGGTATCAAGTGTTTGAATACGATAAAAGCCCGAAAATTTACACTGAAGTGAAAAAATGAAGTAACAATGCCTGTCAGAATCGGCCAAGAGGTGGTCTTGAAAAAGAACCCGTCTGGTACGGTGAGAGTCGGTCTGAACACCGAAACAAGGAATGTTATCCTGAATACCAAAATAAATGGTAACACAGAAATAACCATGGCCTGAATGTCACTCATCAATCTGAATACTGGAAATGACTTCGATATGAGCATCGGACGATACTTGATTATCAAACATCGGTCTGAACACCGGGAAACTGGCCTGAATGCCACTTCGGTCTGAATACTGGAAAACTGGCCTGAATGCCACAAGTTGCATTGACCTGAATGTCGGAAACTTCTTCGATCTGAACATCGGAAGATATTAGATTATCAAACATCGGTCTGAACACCGGGAAACTGGCCTGAGTGCCACTTCGGTCTGAATACCGAAAAACTGGCCTGAATGCCACAAGTTGCATCGACCTGAATGTCGGAAACTTCTTTGATCTGAACATCGAAAAACTGGCCTGAATGCCACTTCGGTCTGAATACCGGAAACTTGGCCTGAATGCCACAAGTTGCATCGACCAGAACGTTGGAAACTTCTTCGATCTGAACATCGGAAGATATTAGATCATCAAACATCGGCCTGAACACCGGGAAATTGGCCTGAGTGCCACTTCGGTCTGAATACCGAAAAACTGGCCTGAATGCCACAAGTTGCATCGACCTGAATGTCAGAAACTTCTTCTATTTGAACATCGGAAAACTGGCCTGAATGCCACTTCAGTCTGAATACCGGAAACTTTCATGCCTGTCAGCATCGGTAGAAATAGGGAAAATGATAATTGAGGCGGCGCGTGGGCCAACGACCCCTGTTGGGAATAATAAAGATAAGTCATGAACAATCTTCAGTCTGAGTACTGTAAACAACTTATGGCTTATCACTTGGGATACTGAGAATGCCTTATGCTTTACATGTGTATGTTTGAATTTTTCAATGGCGTAATGCTCCATGAAAATGGAAATGCTACGCAATTTGGGAGGATGCAATGCAATATGATTCTACATGCAGGGATGCGAAATGCTTGATTAGAGAGAACGCCAAGCCGAGGCAAGGAATTCTGCTGGGGAAATGATCGCCATCTTCTGGACCCTGGCAAGGTTGTTGGAGATGCACAGCACAAAGAACTCTGTGGGGAAATGACCCGCCACACGGTGTTCTGGCAAATAACAAAATACTGAGGCTCTGACTGGGGAGAGAATGGCACTAAAAACTTGTTGCTGAGGAAAGCGACAGTGGTTCTGGCAACCATAATCTGCGAGAGAGATGACTCAGCAGGGGAAGCAAACACCGATACGGTACCGAGATTCTGCTTCAAGGAAAGAGACCATGGGTCTAGCGTCGAGATCATCGATCTGGCATCGAACTCTGAGGAGCAGCCGCTTCTGCTGGGAAGATATAGTTTGGCACTGTCAACTCCGCTGGGGATATACAGTCTGACACTGTCAACTCCGTTAGTGAATGTATAATCTGAAACAAATGCTTGGGGAAGTACAGCAGTGAGAGCCTGCTGGGGATTTAGGAATCCAACGCTCGGACCAGCTCTGCAGGGATAAGATACCAAATTCCAACTGTTGAGGAAAAACATCCGTGATCATTTGATGGGGACCTTAAGGAAATGCCCCGAGTGTACCTGTTCTGAATAGACGATCCAAAGCACTTAAAATTTACAGCAATTTTCAATGTTTATTAAGCACGTACCTATAAAGCTCTTATGTTTCATGATGCAATGTTTATCAAAAATTCGGACGTCATTTTTGCAAACAAAACAGTAAAATGAAAATGAACACAGAGATGTACTGAATAACATGATTTTATTGATTGAGTGGCCTCTGAATAGGTATTTACATCAGGAAGCAATCCCTGGAAAGAGGTAATTGCACAATAGATAAAAAACAGAAATTAATCTAATGGCAATGTGAAATGGATTTCTATCGGGTTCCAATTCTACTATGATTCGCTCGTCTTCAAGATCCTCCAGATGATCAGCTTTCCGAAAAAGGTGATTGGACTGTTTCCTATCCTTCGGAAGTTTCCGATTATCGACACGAGATGATATTCAGAACTACTCAGAACGCAGCCATTCGCTTAATCCCTAACTTTTTCCTGGATCGCCCTTTCGGGTTTTCAATCCACCGGGATACCCATTTTTGCCTAAGTTGCCCTTTCAGGTTTTCAACTTATCGGGTGTACAATCTTTTCATTTTTTAATCCCTAACTTTTGCCCGAACCTTTTTCATTTTCTTGGTTCGCCGGGATGCCCATTTTTTTGCCTGGACTATTCTTTTTATCGTCTAGCGGGTCTATTTTATGTGTAGTATTTTTTAACTGCATCTGAGTTCACAGGGGAAGTGAAGTTTTCACCATCCATAGTTGCAAGCATTAAGTCTCCACCATCAAAAACCTTGGTGACAATATACGGTCCATCATAATTAGGAGTCCACTTGCCCCTGTGATCTGTCTGAGGAGGAAGGATCCTTTTCAACACCAAATCTCCGAATTGGAAGCATCGAGGACGCACCTTCTGATCAAAGACTCTCTTCATCCGACTCTGATATAATTTCCCATGACAAATGGCTGCCATTCGCTTCTCTTCGATAAGACTCAACTCATTGAACCTTCTCTGAATCCATTCAGCTTCGTCTAACTTGACATCCAACATGACTCTTAGAGAAGGAATCTCCACTTCAACAGGTAGGACTGCTTCCATACCATACACAAGGGAATAAGGGGTTGCCCCGGTCGATGTACGTACTGAAGTACGGTACCCATGCAAGGCGAAGGGTAGCATCTCATGCCAATCTCTGTACATAACGACCATCTTCTGCACAATCTTCTTTATGTTCTTATTTGCTGCCTCAACAACACCATTCATCTTAGGACGATAAGGGGAAGAGTTGTGATGTTGAATGTTGAAGTTCTTGCACAACTCTTTCATCATTTTGTTATTGAGATTAGAACCATTATCAGTAGTGATTCTTTCGGGAATCCCATAACGACAAATGATTTCTTTCTTGATGAATCGAGAAACCACATGTCTGGTGACCTTCGCAAATGACGCTGCTTCGACCCACTTGGTGAAATAGTCGATGGCAACAAGGATGAAGCGATGCCCATTGGAAGCAGTTGGCTCAATCTTTCAAATCATATCAATGCCCCACATAGCAAACGGCCTCGGGGAAGACATCACATTCAGAGGATTTGGCAGCACATGCACCTTATCAGCATAAATCTGGCATTTATGACACTTCCGAGCATATTTGAAACAATCAGATTCCATGGTCATCTAGTAATAACCCGCTCTCAACAATTTCTTAGCCATTGCATGTCCGCCGACATGAGCACCGAAGGAGCCTTCATGAACTTCTTGCATTAACATGTCCGCTTCGTGTCTATCCACGCATCTGAGCAAAACCATGTCGAAGTTCCTCTTATACAGCACATCGTCTTTGTTCAAAAAGAAACTGCCTGCCAATCTTCTCAAAGTCTTTCTATCATTGTTGGATGCCCCTTCAAGGTACTCTTGATTCTTCAGAAAGCACTTGATGTCGTGATACCAGGGCTTGTCATCAACTACCACTTCAGCAGCAAACACATACGCGGCCCTATCAAGGCGCATAACATCAATCCTGGGAACATGGTTCCACCGAATCACCTTGATCATGGAGGACAGAGTAGCAAGAGCATCTGCCATCTAGTTCTCATCACGAGGTATATGATACAGCCTTACTGTTGTGAAGAAAGTCAACAGTCTTCTCGTGTAGTCTCTGTAGGGGACCAGATTAGGCTGGAGAGTATTCCAATCACCATTCACTTAATTGATCACTAGAGCTGAATCTCCGAAGATGTCCAGAGTCTTGATTCTCAAATCAATGGCTTGCTCGATGCCCAAGATACAGGCTTCATACTCAGCTTCATTATTGGTGCATTCAAAAGTCAGACAAGCGGTGAAAGGCATGTGGGCACCTTTCGGAGTGGTAATGACAGCACCAATTCCACTTCCTTTGGCATTGACGGTCCCATCAAACATTAAAGTCCACTTTTCATCTGGATCAGGTCCCTCCTCAACAACTGGCTCTTCACAGTCTTTCATCTTGAGGAACATGATGTCTTCATCCGGAAAATCAAACTTCATCGGCTTATAATCATCAATCGGCTGCTGAGCAAGATAGTCTGACAGAATACTCCCTTTGATGGCTTTCTGGGATGTATATTGGATGTCGTACTCTGTCAGTACCATTTACCAACGAGCAACCCTTCTGGTGAGAGTTGGCTTCTCAAATATATACTTGACTAGATCCATTTTGGAGATTAGTAAGGTTGTGTGAGTCAGCATGTATTGTCTCAATCGCTTAGAAGCCCATGCAAGTGCACAACATGTCTTTTCAAGCATTGAGTATCTCGACTCGCAATCTGTGAATTTTTTACTCAGGTAGTAGATGGCATGCTCTTTCCTACCCGTCTCGTCGTGTTGACCAAGAACACAACCCATGGAATTATCAAGTACTGTCAAATACATAATCAGCGGTCTCCCTGGGACTGGAGGCATAAGGATTGGAGGATTCTGCAAATACTCTTTTATCTTCTCGAAAGCCCTTTGGAAATCATCATTCCACCTGACGGCCTGATCTTTTCTCAACAATTTGAATATTGGCTCACACGTGGCTGTTAGGTGAGAGATGAACCTTGCAATTTAGTTCAACCTTCCTAAGAAACCACAAACTTGTTTTTCTGTTCTTGGCTCAGGAATTTCTTGTATCACTTTCACTTTGGCCGGATCCACCTCAATCCCTTTTTCACTAATAATAAAACCCAGCAGTTTTCCAAATCTCACCCCGAAAGTACACTTGTTCGGATTAAGCCTCAGCTTGAATTTCCTCAAACGCTCAAACAGTTTCTGCAGATTCACCAAATGTTCTTCCCCTGTCTGAGATTTGGCAATCATATCATCAACATAAACCTCGATTTCATGATGAATCATATCATGGAAAAGAGTTACCATAGCTCGTTGATATGTTGCCCCGGCATTTTTCAGACCAAACGGCATCACCTTGTAGCAGAAGGTGCCCCATGGGGTTATGAAAGTTGTCTTCTCCATGTCTTCTGGTGCCATCTTAATTTGATTATAGCCAGAAAAGCTATCCATGAAGGAGAATACCGAGAACTGAGCCGTGTTATCCACCAAAACATCGATGTGAGGTAATGGGAAATCATCTTTAGGGCTAGCTCTATTCAGATCCCGATAGTCGACACACATTCGTACCTTTCCATCCTTCTTAGGTACCGGAATGATATTTGCAACCCATGGCGGATAATTTGTAACCGCTAGGAACCCTGCATCCAACTGTTTTCGCACTTCTTCCTTTATCTTGACGGCCATCTCTGGTCTTGTTCTTCTGAGCTTCTGCTTGACCGGAGGACAATCCTCTTTGAGAGGCAAACGGTGTACCACAATGTCTGTGTCAAGCCCTGGCATGTCCTGATAAGACCAAGCGAAGATGTCAACATACTCTTGCAGCAATTCAATCAGCCCCTTCTTCACATTATCTTCCAAAGCAACCCCTATCTTGACCTCTCTCTTGACGTCCTCGGTGCCGAGATTAATCACTTCAGTAGACTCTTGATGCGGTTGAATGACCCTTTCTTCCTGTTTTAACAACCTGGCAAGTTCTTTAGGGAGTTCACAGTCTTCATCACCCTCTTCTTCAGCTTGAAAGATTGGATTTTCAAAGTCGAAGCGAGCCATAGCAGAACTATTATCAATAGGATCCGGTGACGTGCATCTGCATGAGTGATGGTATGTGCTTATGAGTGTGAACAAGAAGTGGAAACTAAACAAAACATTGCCAAATGTATATGATTTTTTTTATATTTTTGATTTTTGAAAACTGCAAAAATAGAAAGACAGTGAACAAAATATTTGAATGCAAAAAGACGTCCTTTATGATAAAAAATGCAGGTATCCACATAGATGAGCCCTACAATGAGTCATCACGCCCTGGGCGGAACGTAAGACTTGGATATGCATGAATAAACAAAGAAAATTACTCTTTAAGAAGAGTGACTTAGATAATCTCTTCAGAAGACCAGTTGCGGAGAACTTCACCCGGGACCCTTGGACGCACCCAGTTGTCAATGTCGCAATCACTATCCCCGTCTTCTTTGTTGATTGCAGAGACCTGGCCATACTGAATGATGCCAACACTGGAGAAAGTAATCGACCCCTGACGAGTCTGAGGCGTTGAAGTTCTAGAAGTCAATGCCGGCTGATACCCAATCCCAAACTTGTCTTCCTTTACAGGTAAATCCACCAGACGTCCCCAACCGGGAGCAACACCTGAATTTACCAAGGCATGTGCCTGCTTGAAGGACGACAAAGAGGCACCTGCTTCAACCTCTTCCACTGGAGCTGCATCCTTGACTTGAACTGCCTCAAAGGCCTGACACAGTGTCTCATGAATCTCACCTTCTACCTCTACATACTTGAATGTAGACAGGTTACTGACCAGAATATCCTCCTCACCATAGACAGTGATAATTCTTCCGTTGACCGGGAATTTGATTTTCTAATGCAAAGTTGAGGAGACTTCCCCAGCATTGTGGATCCAAGGACGATCCAGCAAGCAGCTATAGGAAGGACTGATATCCATCACATAGAATACGGTGTTAAAGGTTTATGATCCAATCTGAATTAGCAATTCTATCTCTCCGAACACCGACCTCTTAAAACCATCGAAGGCTCTTACCACAAGATCAGAAGGCTTCAAGATCAAACCTTCTACATATAACCTTGACAGGGCTCTCTTAGGTAGCACATTGAGAGAGGAACCTGTATCCACCAGAACATGGGATAGCACAGTGTCTTTACACTCCATCGAGATGTGCAAAGCCTTGTTATGATCGTGTCCAACTGGCGTCAAGTCAGAATCAGTAAAACCCAACCTGTTGCTTGTATGAACATTTGCAACGATCCCTTCTAGTTGGTTCACTGAGATCTCCTGAGGCACATATGCAGCATTAAGGACCTTCAGGAGTGCCTCCCTGTGTGCCTCCGAACACAGCAGGAATGAGAGAATAGATATCTTAGACGGCGTCTGAATCAACTGATTGACTACCTTGTAGTCTCTTTTCTTTATGATCCTCAAGAGCTCGTCCACATCCTTCGTGAAAGAAGGCTCAGAGCCAGCCTGTGGCGCAGAGGTACCCTCATTCACAACTTGCTTACCTTTGGCCTTCGCCGTGGCGTCAGCACTATCAGGTTGGGTAACCGGTGGTGAGAACAGTCTACCACTTCTGGTGAATCGCCCGATTCCACCAACATTGTCCACTGCGGGATCTTTTATTTCAATTCCAGGTTCAGACTTCTGATCCTGCACCTCTTCTACTTTCAGTGGCTTCTCCACTCCATGATCATGCGTGTACACACTCCCCCCGTAATGCCAAGGAATGGCCCTTTCGCTGGTGAAAGGTAAAGGACCAGGGGTCGTGATGGTCATAGTGGATTGATGCGGTCGCATTGGTGGTACCGGTTGCGCTACTGGCGCACTGATCTGAGTGGTCGGGTAGAAAATTATGATAGTGGCAACGTCACAGTCATACTCAGAAATCTTATTTATTGAAGTACAAACATCCGAAACATCGGAATCAAGTTCGGCAAGTACATCAGAATCAAACACCATGTTTGGAATATCAGCATCTGAAGAATTAATTACATCATTGGGAATTACAAAATCAGCAGGAACAACACTTGTAAATTCTTCAGCATCTTCAGGAAAGAGAGGATCAACATCTGCATTCTCAACAACCCCTTCAACAGACCTTTAGGCAGATAAGTCTTCAGCTTGGAGGATACCATTGTCAAGCAAGTCCTGGATACCCTGCTGCAGCTTCACACAACCCCCACTCTGTGCAACATAACCCAAACAACCGCTCCCACAGCCGGGTAAAACATCTGCCTTTAGCAAGTATTCTTTGATTTCTAACAGCGGAGTCTTCAGCTTCAACACCTCCTTGACTAATTTGACTTCTCCTTCAACCGTGTTAACATTTGCTCTACCATGATGCGGCATAGGATTGTTGACAACATTAGGAGCCGGCGCAAAGTTAATGGCCTTTGAATCAATAAGGTCCTGAACTACGTGCTTAAAAGCTTTGCATTTCTCAATAGTGTGGCCAGGTGCCCCAGAGTGGAAATTACACCTAGCATTGGCGTCATAACCCACTGGAAGCCTGCTAATGGGAGGAGCCAAAGTGTGTAACTGCACAAGTTGCAAATGTTGAAGTTTGGGAAGCAACTGGGCATACGACATCCGAAGAGTGTCGAAATGCCTACCCATCATCCTCTGTCTCTGTTGATAAGCAGGTCTGTGACCCTGTTGTTGTTGGTATTGATTTTGTTGATGTTGAGGTTATTGTTGTTGCACTGGTGCTGCAGCCGGAATGGTCACTGCTGCAACATAAGGTTGTTGATGGTAATTCTGAAAGTTATTCCTCCAGTTACTCCTGTTCTGATAAGAAGATATGGCATTTGCATCCCCTTCTCTCCTCTTCTGCCCTCCTAAGAACGGCTTCTTTGACCCCGAAGATGATCCAACCCCATTTTGGATCTTACATGTCTTCAAGTAGTTCTCCACCCCCTCACCGGTAGAGACCACATCAGCAAAATTCGAGGCGTTGCAACCCACCAGACGCTCCAAATAAGATCCAGGCAGTGTGTTCATAAACATGTTGGCCATCTCTTTTTCCAACATCGGAGGCTGAACACGGGAAGCCAACTCTCTCCAGCGTTGAGCATACTCTTTGAAGCACTCGATGCTCTTGAGAGATAGATTCTGGAGCTGAGTCCTGTCAGGTGCCATATCCGTATTGTACTGATATTACTTCACAAAGGCCTCAGCCAAGTCTCTCCAGCAGCGAATATGGACTCTGTCCAGCCTCATATACCACTCCAAGGATGCCCCAACTAGGTTGTCCTGGAAGAAGTACATGAGCAGCTTCTCATCATCAGAATACACGATCATCTTGCGGAAGTAAGCTTGTACATGAGTCTTCGGGCAAGAGTTGCCATTGTACTTATCAAACACGAGGACTTTGAATTTTGGCGGAACTCTCACGCCTGGGACCAGCCCCAAGTCAGCAACATCCACACCAAGAGCATTTTTCCCTTCCACAGCTTTCAACCTCCCTTCCAGTCTCCGAAACATAGGGTCCATACCATGGCCCATGCCAAAGTCCTCCTGAAGCAGGGGGAATTGATCCTCCTGATCATCATGGATGGGTTGTTGACCAAGGTTGCCATGTGGGATTGGGGTAGGCCCTGGTCCATTGGGTCCATTAGCCTCTCCAGCGGGAGGATCAGCCACAACTTCCGGTTGAGTAGTAGGGGGATTCCCCTATACCAACAATCTAATCTCCTGTTGTCCCTGAGCCACTCCTTGGACCACTTCCATGAACTGATTGATGTGAATCATCATCTCAGCGAGCTCTGCTTGTAAACCTTCCATTACTCTCTGTTGATTCCTTCGGGTACCGTATCGGTGAATGCCTGAGTCAGCTATCCTAATAATGGAATACCAAATAAGATGAGAACACTGCGGCGGTACTTGTTATGCAAGACATGCTAATGAATATGCAAATGCAATGACATGTTTATCAATTTCAAAGGGTATTCTACCCCTTGATTCCAGTCTCACATTAGATAAACAATGTAAGAAAACCCCGACTAGAATCAAGAAGAAGATATAAACCCCTAGGAATATATAAACATGATGCATGCAATGCTTATGATTTAATTTTTATATCAGAGGAACTTTAGAGTCTTATTTGCAAATTTTGGAAATATTAAACGTTTATCACATACGGAAATATCACGTCAATTAATATTTGGAAATGTTTTTACGCCAAAGAAGTACAGTCTTGGTAACCAAATACAATACAAGAGAGAAGGAAAATGAACATCCTATGGATCCCTAGAAGCAATCGTCCAAAGCCCTCGAGACCGGAAGATAAGCTGCATGAAGCCTCTTCACCTCCCTCTCATAGGTTGCCTCCATATCTGCCTTCTCTTTGGCGAGTCGATTATACTTCCTCTTCCAAAACTTGGAACACTGAGGAAGTAGAGAAGTCAATGCGTCACCAGGATCATCAATAACCTGGTGCTCAAATAACTCTAACAAAGCATCCTTCTCTCTGATCTACTGAAGCAACTCCTCTCGTTCACGAATCCAAGCACGCGAACGGTCTTCATCTCTCACATGGCCGTACATGAAAGAAGGTCTTTATAGGCTATCACATGGTTGAAGTACTATTTGATTAGGATGAACAATGTTATTATGATATAATAATTAGCGGTCGTACATGAAAGAAGGTCTTTATAGGCTATCACATGGCCAACCAAGAACATGATTTGATCAACCCTTCAAAAAAGTCAATGACTAGAAAATGGTCCTTTGAATATGTTTTTATTAACATTTCCTCAAGAGAATGACATAATAAAATGAATTGTATAATTAGTGTTTCTTATGTTATGTCTTCATCCGATTCATTCATTAATATGATGACCCTTCTTATTCGTCTCATTGAACTTTACAAAAGGTAATGACAGTGAAAACTAGTTAATTGTGGATAATAGTTGGGAAGTTGAAGAGTATGCCTCTAAACTCCTTAGCGATGCCCCTTATTTCATGTAAGACCTTTCTACTATATTCCCATAACTCCATTAGGGTGTTTTCTCCAATTCTATCACGACATGTTTCCTTTGGCATGTCATCTATATGGAACTTAGAAAGACCTTATTTAATAACATCATTGTCAAATAACACTCATCTGATATTGAAACTTGACACATACCGTGATTCACATGTCATAATAGTTTAATTTTATCGTTAACAAAATATGATTACACGAAACAATATTTTCAAACATAACACTAATATCGAGATTAATCAAGTTTTATCTTAAATGACTTAATTATTATATACATCCATTAAATAACCAAATTAAGTCTAATTACACTTCATTATTTATCACCCATTTATTCTTAAGTCTTACTATTATCTCATGCTCACCTAAAAATAAATGTCTTACAACCTAAAAATTGATTTCTATAACGCTTCGAAAATTATGACTTTTACATCCCTAAAACAATTTCTAATGCCTCATAAATCGATTTTTAGCTACCAAATAGCCTAATCAGTTCTAATACCCTATAAATTAATCTCCACATAACAACCACACCCTAGTATTTTCATATTTTCAGCGCCTGACTAACCTCACTCATATGACTGAACCTAACAAATACATTGCTGTTGTAGAAATTCAAGTACTTGCTTTCCTATTATAGTGTATTTTCAACCTATTGTGAGATTTTCTCATTGTTTCCTCTATCACCTTAGCTTTCTTTGCATCCTTCTAGGCCACATTCAATTCTAACATAAGATTGAAATTATGAAAAGTTAGATATTGTAGAAGAAGACGATAAGGGTAACACATCAATACACTTGTATAAATATTTTCTACTTCTTTCTTTAAAAGAAACTATTAAATTAGTATTTTAGACAATATACACGCATGGCCCATTAGCTCAGTTGGTTAGAGCGTCGTGCTAATAACGCGAAGGTCGCAGGTCTCATGGGCCAATGGTTGTTTTATTTTTGGTTAAATCTGAAATCATTTGACAAACATACCTAGTAGCTTAATTTCTATAATATTTTTTATTTCTCCTTGTTCAAATATATCATATAAATTACTTTACAAAAAGAAGTATATGATAGAAAAATGTTCACACGCAATCGTTGTGCTGATGGTTGTCTTTGAAGGCATGCATCGCCTTGTAAAATATTTCTCATGGTTAAACCCTGGCAAATTAGGGTTTCTATTTATTTTTCCACATATAAACCGCGGCTAACCTACATAGTGTAACACCTCAAAATTTGCCCTCCTCTCTTGGGACTAGCTTAACATCTATTGCATATCATTTTTTAGGGCATTAGGCATTGCATATTGCATATCATGTGATTACATTGTGCAAGCTATCCTCCCAAGTCTTGATCAGAAGATGAAGAAGTCAAAAGTGCAAGCCTAGGGTTTACTGACTGATCATTGGCCATCTGAGGATTGGGCTGTGAATTAGGGTTTTGTGATTCTCAATGGATGTTGGTCTTAATCTTGATTGCAATGATACATCATCATCATCATGGTTGGTTATCATCAGAAGAATCAAGTGTTGAAGCAGATTCCTCGAGATTAGGGTTTTGACCACTGGTCAACCCTAATCGGTTGCATTGGGCCAATCAGGGCATGGTCAGGAGATGGGGTTTATGATGGTTATGGGGTTCATTCTTTGGTTATTTTGAGCTTATTGAGGCTAGGGTTTCACCCTTGAGCCATTTCAGTTGGAGATTGGGGCTTAGATTGATCAATGCATTGCCAGATTCATCTATCAGATGAAAAAGTCAACTGTGGTCAACTGTACATGATCTGATGGATTTGGAGGTGGAAATGAGTTGGATACACTTCATTCATGTTGGAACAAGTGTTATTTGATATCTCAAAGCTTAAGAATGGAGAAAATCAAGTCAGAACAAAAACTGCCAAAAATAGAAAGTGACTTGTAATTGAAGTTTCCAAAAATGGAAAGTTTTTGACCTCAAGACCACGTGTCCAAGGAAGCTTCAAATGAAAATTTGTTCAACATGAAAGTTGTAGATCTTGTTCTCACCTTTCCAAAAAGTCCAAGAACTTGAAAATCCCATGTATGGTTGTCAAGTTATGGCTCAGTGAAATTCAAAAATGACCCATAATCAGGAGGCCATAACTTCCACATGGATTGTCCAAATTGGAAGTTCTTTATATGCACAAACTCCATTTGACATGTACTTTCATGGTGCATAATTGGATTTTCTCAAAAGTGGCCAATGCAAAAAGTCAAATTTCAACTGGACAGTTAAATGGACCAAGGGCAAAATTGTCCAACTTGTGAAATAATTGGAATTTTTGAGTGGGGATTTTTGCAACACCTCATAAATGGTATTTGGAACTTGTTGGAATATTCATAATATGCCAAAGCCTTATGGTTTGAAAATTGGATTTTGAAATGGACTTGAAAATGAACACATAAGCCATCACATAGTGAAAATGAGAATTACACATCCAATGAACATCCAACAAGTGGCAACAGCTCATGACAGGTGTTTAGAAGGTGTATGAGGTGGCATTGAGCTGTCATGAGCTGGCATGTGAAAGTTCAATTTTGCCCCTAGCTTGAAAATAACCACTTTCACTAATTATTTGCATTTTGTTAATTGGTGTGATTAAGGCTTGGATTAATCATGAATATATAAGCTTAATCACAACTAATCATAACAGAATTCACAATTCCAAGAATCAGATCAAAAACTCTCCAAATTCTCAAAATTCTCTCAAGAACACTTCATACCAAAATTCATCAAACTTCCTCAGTTCTTGATCATTTGGAAAAGCGCTTGTGGATTCGAGTTTCATACATCATCTACTTCATCTGTTTGTGAAGATTCATCTCAAATTCACCACCATTCACGACTGTTCAAGCAAGGTCCTTCCATGGTGAAATCGAATTTCTCCTTCTAGAAGCCATTGCCATTGATCCTGAGTGTTCCAGGCTACTTCTTGAAGCTTGTTCTTCGACTGTTTCGCGTCACAACACCTTGAAAGCTCCGATTCCAACACTGCAATCTCAAGGTACTCAAAATTCGAGTCTCACGATTTTGCCAATTGTCATATGCGTTGTGTAGGTCATTTGTCATAGGTTAACATGTAGCAATTGGTTTGAAAAATGATTGAGCGAGTTGAGAGAAATCGCGACTCGAAGCTTTGAATGTGAAACTTTAATTGATCGATCCGTGAGATGTGTTAGGAATTAGGTGGAATTAGTTACATAGTTGAGATGTACATGGTGAGACGATTCCAACGGATATCAGTTTGTGAAATTTGGTTGTGAAATGAGCAATGTCGAAGTTGCCGTTGATGAACGTGTTAATGCCGCGCGGCGAAGAAGATGAAGTCTGGGAATTCTTCCTGTTGATTCACGTTTCAGGCCTTTTCCAAATTCAAAATGAGTTTACCGCGCCACTGTTCACAGGAATTACAAGACTGCCATTAATAATTCAATTTAATTATATTAATTCATAAAAAATTGTAAAAAATTCATAACACTTTAAAAAATTCACCAAAAATCATAGAAAATTCAGAAAAATATAGGAATTTTTTCTTTGACTTCCTTGTTGACTGTAGATGTTTTTTGACCTATTGGTTGAAGTTGTGCATGGTAATATTTGTGTTTGACTTAGGTTTCTTTAACATGTGCTACATTTTGATACATTCTACCATTTTGATTGTGAAATGCTCATAGTATGAAATAAATTCTTGAAAATTTTTGTGATGATTGTGGACTGATCAATGTTTATTTACATGTAAATTTCATGAATTTTTGATACCTGGCCATTGAGATGTGAATTTTTGAACTTAGGTGTGACAATGTGTGTCACACCTCATTATGTCAACTTGCTGGATTTTTTTGAGTGACCTATACTTGTTGGAATGACATGAAATTTTGCATGATGTTGGATTGACATGTTAAGATGCTATGTGAATTTTTGTGGAATTTTATGTGGCATTTTCAAATTGATTGCTATTTTTCATTTCTGGTAGTTGAATTTGCAAGTTCATGTGACATATGTTGGAATATTTGGTGTGAAATACTCATATGGTATTGTGTGATCATGAAATTTGATATGATTGTAATAGACACATGATAGGACATCCCTGTTTTGGTCTCATCCATTTCTTTTTTGTTCTCATGGAGTTATGAATTTTTGAAGTGGAAGCATGTGTTGATGTTGTGATTTGGAGCATATAATTGTGTCTGTTTTTGTTGATTTTCATTGACATGGTTCCTTTTGCCCAATTAAGCTGAAATTTGGTATGCTAGACCTTGAATAGTCCCTGTTTAGGTGTAAATTATTTGAGAATTTTTGGAAGTGTTTTGATGTGGATTTGAATGCAATAGTTCTGTTTGCATGTTTGATGCTTCATTTGAGCTAGTTTGCTTTGTTTTGTGCATAACATGAATATAATGAATGATATGGACATGGGACTAATTGTGTTGGCTTTTGTTTGACATTAATTTGAGTTTGGTTAGAGATACCTTGCTGTTTAGGAATTTTTCTTGCCTTTGGACCCTAGGCTTGGCCTAGTGGTCTAGTTGCTAATGTTTGCTTGATTTTTCAGGATGAATAGCACAATGCACATGGAGAATGAATCAAGTTAAATGCAATTGATGTTGTTTGATGTTTGTACACTAACATAACATTGTTTTGTAGGTTGTGAAGCTTGGGCTTGAGCTCATAGCTTGCCTTTGTTGTGCATTAGTTTGCATAGTTTGACTGATTAACTTGTTGTTTTCTGATTGGTTGTCTGAGTACTAACTGTGTTTGACTGTTTCCAGGTACTTTTAGTTGCTCAGTTCCTTGTGAACTTTTGCTTTGCTTTGCTTAAGCAACTTGCATTGAGGTATAACTTCCTAACTTCATGTAGTCTGGAGACCCGGTCTGTTATTTGACCGGGCAAACTGTCTGAAGTCCTCCTTAAGAGGCGATGATTGTGGTTGTTTATTTTTCGTGCCAAGCAGGTGAAAGTCCTTTAAATAAGGCAATTGGTGGAAGGTAGGGGTATGCAGTCTACCCCCCACTATTATGTGAGTCTTCTCCTTGCTCCCATTACATGGTTGTAGCATTGAGATTACAAGCCCAAGATCCGTGCAGTGCACATTGTGTCAGAGTCTCTGAGTATAGAAGGGTTCCCCCATTCTGGACCCATGCTCATTTGTCAGAAGCTCTCCCTGGTTAGGGATAAGAGCTGTGAGGTCTGATCCTCACTTCACCTATCATCTGCTTCACCTTAGCCTCGTAATGGCAAGGTTAAGAGCAAAACCAGCCTGTACAGATGACTCGCTGAGGCAGTCAAACCTATTGATTGAGCCCCCTTGTTTGGCTATAGTGGGTGCTCTGTGGATATCTGATTGACATGCCTGTTTGAGATGCTTGTTCTCATTTGATGTATGCTTGTATGTTGTTTGCTTGTGTGCTTGCTTCTTTCCTGGATAGGAATAGTTTGCTTATGCAAGTAGGATAGAAAACTGAACTTAGGGTAACGATGCATGACAACACTAGGCTCGAGTAGTAGTCTCCCTAGTGTTGTGTCTCCCCGGTTTCTGGCTGAAATCTTTTTCCCTTTCGGGGGAACTACATCGCCCTGATCCTCGTTCCAGACGAGGTATGTAGGCAGGTGGTCGTGCGAGACCACTCCGGGCAACCTTTTTCTTTTTTGCGTGTGTTTACTTGTTATCTGATTGTGTGTTTGGTTCGGATGCCGACGTAAGCCCAGTGATTGGCTGTCGGGCTCCACGTTTGCCCTTTTGAGTGTGTTTTGGTTCGGATGCCGACGTAATTCCATCCAGTGGTTGTCGGGCTCCATGTTTGCCACCCTTGCTTGTTTGTATGTTTTGTGTTGTTTGGCGTGCGTAAGCCGAACTACAGTGGCTCTGATTCTTGTTCCAGACAAGATATGTAGGCATAAGGTGCGATACCTTATCGAGCCCGTTTCTCCTAACCCCACCTGTGTTCCCTGTGTGTGTGTGTGATGTTTAGCAACCTATTCTTTATTCTAGGACGTGGATCCCGTCGAGTACGATGGACGTGAGGGGTGCTAATACCTTCCCCTCGCGTAACCGACACCCTTACCCTTTCTCTTTGGTCACGAGACCATTTCCTTTCCAGGTTTCTCTGAGCGTTTCCTTTCCCTATCTTGGGATAAATAACGCGCAGTGGCGGCTCTGTGTTGTGTTTTTATTCGAGTCTCGCCGGTTGTTTTTCGCAGGATGCGACACATAGGACTTCTAAAAATTTAACACAATCATGATTATGCTTATAGGTATCTGAAAACTAATTCCATCATATGCATATTCTTAAATTTCATTTCCTTTTGTTGGTTTATATGGTCACAATTGATACACCATGACCGAGCAACCCTATATTTAATTCAGAAAAGATTTAAGATGAACAATTATTGCTAGCTCAAGAAAGAAGTACCTATACGAAGGATGTGATAATTTGTTATGTACACTAGGAAAATACATACTCCCTCCGACCTTATTTATCTAGAAAAAAATCTTCTAATATGTTTAGTCTTAAATATAAGTCAGTGACAAAGAAAATCTAGGCACGTTTAATTCTTTTAATAAATAAAAAATTAATCTTGCACTAGTTACTTAATACTACCTCTTTTTTTTTAGAAGTCGTTTTGACATTTTCGTTTATATTAAAAAAATGTAATCATTGTTGTATGATAAAGAGAAATTATGAAATATTATAAAATTATCTTTTATTAATGGTATTATAAAGATAAACTTAAAGAAAGGGAAGAAGAGAGAGTAATAAATTCTCAAGCGTATAGTAAGAAAAATAATATTAATGATTTATTGGTATTGTGAAATGACTTATAATTTGGTACATTTATTTTCTCAAAGTGAATTTTAACAAAAAAATAGAGGGAGTATTATTAGGCGATGACAATTTAATTAAGGGTAAATTAGTAATTATGTTTATTCTTGTTAGTGGAATCAAGAAAATTAAATATATTAACTACCATTCTTAATAAACGTGAAAGTTGTATTTTCTTTGTTTATAATTATGGCCCAAGTACTATTTGATTAGGATGAACAATGTTATTATGATATAATAATTAGCGGTCGTACATGAAAGAAGGTCTTTATAGGCTATCACATGGCCAACCAAGAACATGATTTGATCAACCCTTCAAAAAAGTCAATGACTAGAAAATGGTCATTTGAATATGTTTTTATTATCATTTCCTCAAGAGAATGACATAATAAAATGAATTGTATAATTAGTGTTTCTTATGTTATGTCTTCATCAGATTCATTCATTAATATGATGACCCTTCTTATTCGTCTCATTGAACTTTACAAAAGGTAATGACAGTGAAAACTAGTTAATTGTGGATAATAGTTGGGAAGTTGAAGAGTACGCCTCTAAACTCCTTAGCGATGCCCCTTATTTCATGTAAGACCTTTCTACTAAATTCCCATAAGTCCATTAGGGTGTTTTCTCCAATTCTATCACGACATGTTTCCTTTGGCATGTCATCTATATGGAACTTAGAAAGACCTTATTTAATAACATCATTGTCAAATAACACTCTTCTGATATTGAAACTTGACACATACCGTGATTCACATGTCATAATAGTTTAATTTTATCGTCAACAAAATACGATTACACGAAACAATATTTTCAAACATAACACTAATATCGAGATTAATCAAGCTTTATCTTAAATGACTTAATTATTATATACATCCATTAAATAACCTAATTAAGCCTAATTACACTTCATTATTTATCACCCATTTATTCTTAAGTCTTACTATTATCTCATGCTCACCTAAAAATAAATGTCTTACAACCTAAAAATTGATTTCTATAACGCTTCGAAAATTTATGACTTTTACATCCTAAAACAATTTCTAATGCCTCATAAATCGATTTTTAGCTACCAAATAGCCTAATCAGTTCTAATACCCTATAAATTAATCTCCACATAACAACCACACCTTAGTATTTTCATATTTTCAGTGCCTGACTAACCTCACTCATATGACTGAACCTAACAAATACATTGCTGTTGTTGAAATTCAAGTACTTGCTTTCCTATTATAGTGTATTTTCAACCTAGTGTGAGATTTTCTCATTGTTTCCTCTATCACCTTAGCTTTCTTTGCATCCTTCTAGGCCACATTCAATTCTAACATAAGATTGAAATTATGAAAAGTTAGATATTGTAGAAGAAGACGATAAGGGTAACACATCAATACACTTGTATAAATATTTTCTACTTATTTCTCTAAAAGAAACTATTAAATTAGTATTTAGACAATATACACGCATGGCCCATTAGCTCAGTTGGTTAGAGCGTCGTGCTAATAACGCGAAGGTCGCAGGTTCGAGACCTGCATGGGCCAATGGTTGTTTTATTTTTGGTTAAATATGAAATCATTTGACAAACATACCTAGTAGCTTAATTTCTATAATATTTTTTATTTCTCCTTGTTCAAATATATCATATAAATTACTTTACAAAAAGAAGTATATGATAGAAAAATGTTCACACGCAGTCGTTGTGCTGATGGTTGTCTTTGAAGGCATGCATTGCCTTGTAAAATATTTCTCATGGTTAAACCCTGGCAAATTAGGGTTTCTATTTATTTTTCCACATATAAACCGCGGCTAACCTACATAGGACTTCTAAAAATTTAACACAGTCATGATTATGCTTATAGGTATCTGAAAACTAATTCCATCATATGCATATTCTTAAATTTCATTTCCTTTTGTTGGTTTATATGGTCACAATTGATACACCATGACCGAGCAACCCTATATTTAATTCAGAAAAGATTTAAGATGAACAATTATTGCTAGCTCAAGAAAGAAGTACCTATACGAAGGATGTGATAATTTGTTATGTACACTAGGAAAATACATACTCCCTCCGACCTTATTTATCAGAAAAAAAATCTTCTAATATGTTTAGTCTTAAATATAAGTCAGTGACAAAGAAAATCTAGGCACGTTTAATTCTTTTAATAAATAAAAAATTAATCTTGCACTAGTTACTTAATACTACCTCTTTTTTTTTAGAAGTCGTTTTGACATTTTCGTTTATATTAAAAAAAATGTAATCATTGTTGTATGATAAAGAGAAATTATGAAATATTATAAAATTATCTTTTATTAATGGTATTATAAAGATAAATTTAAAGAAAGGGAAAAAGTGAGAGTAATAAATTCTCAAGCGTATAGTAAGAAAAATAATATTAATGATTTATTGGTATTGTGAAATGACTTATAATTTGGTACATTTATTTTCTCAAAGCGAATTTTAACAAAAAAATAGAGGGAGTATTGTTAGGGGATGACAATTTAATTAAGGGTAAATTAGTAATTATGTTTATTCTTGTTAGTGGAATCAAGAAAATTAAATATATTAACTACCATTCTTAATAAACGTGAAAGTTGTATTTTCTTTGTTTATAATTATGGCCCAAGTACTATTTGATTAGGATGAACAATGTTATTATGATATAATAATTAGCGGTCGTACATGAAAGAAGGTCTTTATAGGCTATCACATGGCCAACCAAGAACATGATTTGATCAACCCTTCAAAAAAGTCAATGACTAGAAAATGGTCATTTGAATATGTTTTTATTATCATTTCCTCAAGAGAATGACATAATAAATTGAATTGTATAACTAGTGTTTCTTATGTTATGTCTTCATCAGATTCATTCATTAATATGATGACCCTTCTTATTCGTCTCATTGAACTTTACAAAAGGTAATGACAGTGAAAACTAGTTAATTGTGGATAATAGTTGGGAAGTTGAAGAGTACGCCTCTAAACTCCTTAGCGATGCCCCTTATTTCATGTAAGACCTTTCTACTAAATTCCCATAAGTCCATTAGGGTGTTTTCTCCAATTCTATCACGACATGTTTCCTTTGGCATGTCATCTATATGGAACTTAGAAAGACCTTATTTAATAACATCATTGTCAAATAACACTCATCTGATATTGAAACTTGACACATACAGTGATTCACATGTCATAATAGTTTAATTTTATCGTTAACAAAATATGATTACACGAAACAATATTTTCAAACATAACACTAATATCGAGATTAATCAAGCTTTATCTTAAATGACTTAATTATTATATACATCCATTAAATAACCTAATTAAGTCTAATTACACTTCATTATTTATCACCCATTTATTCTTAAGTCTTACTATTATCTCATGCTCACCTAAAAATAAATGTCTTACAACCTAAAAATTGATTTCTATAACGCTTCAAAAATTTATGACTTTTACATCCCTAAAACAATTTCTAATGCCTCATAAATCGATTTTTAGCTACCAAATAGCCAAATCAGTTCTAATACCCTATAAATTAATCTCCACATAACAACCACACCCTAGTATTTTCATATTTTCAGCGCCTGACTAACCTCACTCATATGACTGAACCTAACAAATACATTGTTGTTGTTGAAATTCAAGTACTTGCTTTCCTATTATAGTGTATTTTCAACCTATTGTGAGATTTTCTCATTGTTTCCTCTATCACCTTAGCTTTCTTTGCATCCTTCTAGGCCACATTCAATTCTAACATAAGATTGAAATTATGAAAAGTTAGATATTGTAGAAGAAGACGATAAGGGTAACACATCAATACACTTGTATAAATATTTTCTACTTCTTTCTTTAAAAGAAACTATTAAATTAGTATTTTAGACAATATACACGCATGGCCCATTAGCTCAGTTGGTTAGAGCGTCGTGCTAATAACGCGAAGGTCGCAGGTTCGAGACCTGCATGGGCCAATGGTTGTTTTATTTTTGGTTAAATCTGAAATCATTTGACAAACATACCTAGTAGCTTAATTTCTATAATATTTTTTATTTCTCCTTGTTCAAATATATCATATAAATTACTTTACAAAAAGAAGTATATGATAGAAAAATGTTCACACGCAATCGTTGTGCTGATGGTTGTCTTTGAAGGCATGCATCGCCTTGTAAAATATTTCTCATGGTTAAACCCTGGCAAATTAGGGTTTCTATTTATTTTTCCACATATAAACCGCGGCTAACCTACATAGGACTTCTAAAAATTTAACACAGTCATGATTATGCTTATAGGTATCTGAAAACTAATTCCATCATATGCATATTCTTAAATTTCATTTCCTTTTGTTGGTTTATATGGTCACAATTGATACACCATGACCGAGCAACCCTATATTTAATTCAGAAAAGATTTAAGATGAACAATTATTGCTAGCTCAAGAAAGAAGTACCTATACGAAGGATGTGATAATTTGTTATGTACACTAGGAAAATACATACTCCCTCCGACCTTATTTATCAGAAAAAAAATCTTCTAATATGTTTAGTCTTAAATATAAGTCAGTGACAAAGAAAATCTAGGCACGTTTAATTCTTTTAATAAATAAAAAATTAATCTTGCACTAGTTACTTAATACTACCTCTTTTTTTTTTAGAAGTCGTTTTGACATTTTCGTTTATATTAAAAAAATGTAATCATTGTTGTATGATAAAGAGAAATTATGAAATATTATAAAATTATCTTTTATTAATGGTATTATAAAGATAAACTTAAAGAAAGGGAAGAAGAGAGAGTAATAAATTCTCAAGCGTATAGTAAGAAAAATAATATTAATGATTTATTGGTATTGTGAAATGACTTATAATTTGGTACATTTATTTTCTCAAAGCGAATTTTAACAAAAAAATAGAGGGAGTATTGTTAGGGGATGACAATTTAATTAAGGGTAAATTAGTAATTATGTTTATTCTTGTTAGTGGAATCAAGAAAATTAAATATATTAACTACCATTCTTAATAAACGTGAAAGTTGTATTTTCTTTGTTTATAATTATGGCCCAAGTACTATTTGATTAGGATGAACAATGTTATTATGATATAATAATTAGCGGTCGTACATGAAAGAAGGTCTTTATAGGCTATCACATGGCCAACCCAGAACATGATTTGATCAACCCTTCAAAAAAGTCAATGACTAGAAAATGGTCATTTGAATATGTTTTTATTATCATTTCCTCAAGAGAATGACATAATAAAATGAATTGTATAATTAGTGTTTCTTATGTTATGTCTTCATCAGATTCATTCATTAATATGATGACCCTTCTTATTCGTCTCATTGAACTTTACAAAAGGTAATGACAGTGAAAACTAGTTAATTGTGGATAATAGTTGGGAAGTGGAAGAGTACGCCTCTAAACTCCTTAGCGATGCCCCTTATTTCATGTAAGACCTTTCTACTAAATTCCCATATGTCCATTAGGGTGTTTTCTCCAATTCTATCACGACATGTTTCCTTTGGCATGTCATCTATATGGAACTTAGAAAGACCTTATTTAATAACATCATTGTCAAATAACACTCATCTGATATTGAAACTTGACACATACCGTGATTCACATGTCATAATAGTTTAATTTTATCGTTAACAAAATATGATTACACGAAACAATATTTTCAAACATAACACTAATATCGAGATTAATCAAGCTTTATCTTAAATGACTTAATTATTATATACATCCATTAAATAACCTAATTAAGTCTAATTACACTTCATTATTTATCACCCATTTATTCTTAAGTCTTACTATTATCTCATGCTCACCTAAAAATAAATGTCTTACAACCTAAAAATTGATTTCTATAACGCTTCGAAAATTTATGACTTTTACATCCCTAAAACAATTTCTAATGCCTCATAAATCGATTTTTAGCTACCAAATAGCCTAATCAGTTCTAATACCCTATAAATTAATCTCCACATAACAACCACACCCTAGTATTTTCATATTTTCAGCGCCTGACTAACCTCACTCATATGACTGAACCTAACAAATACATTGTTGTTGTTGAAATTCAAGTACTTGCTTTCCTATTATAGTGTATTTTCAACCTATTGTGAGATTTTCTCATTGTTTCCTCTATCACCTTAGCTTTCTTTGCATCCTTCTAGGCCACATTCAATTCTAACATAAGATTGAAATTATGAAAAGTTAGATATTGTAGAAGAAGACGATAAGGGTAACACATCAATACACTTGTATAAATATTTTCTACTTCTTTCTTTAAAAGAAACTATTAAATTAGTATTTTAGACAATATACACGCATGGCCCATTAGCTCAGTTGGTTAGAGCGTCGTGCTAATAACGTGAAGGTCGCAGGTTCGAGACCTGCATGGGCCAATGGTTGTTTTATTTTTGGTTAAATCTGAAATCATTTGACAAACATACCTAGTAGCTTAATTTCTATAATATTTTTGATGGTTGTCTTTGAAGGCATGCATCGCCTTGTAAAATATTTCTCATGGTTAAACCCTGGCAAATTAGGGATTCTATTTATTTTTCCACATATAAACCGCGGCTAACCTACATAGGACTTCTAAAAATTTAACACAGTCATGATTATGCTTATAGGTATCTGAAAACTAATTCCATCATATGCATATTCTTAAATTTCATTTCCTTTTGTTGGTTTATATGGTCACAATTGATACACCATGACCGAGCAACCCTATATTTAATTCAGAAAAGATTTAAGATGAACAATTATTGCTAGCTCAAGAAAGAAGTACCTATACGAAGGATGTGATAATTTGTTATGTACACTAGGAAAATACATACTCCCTCCGACCTTATTTATCAGAAAAAAAATCTTCTAATATGTTTAGTCTTAAATATAAGTCAGTGACAAAGAAAATCTAGGCACGTTTAATTCTTTTAATAAATAAAAAATTAATCTTGCACTAGTTACTTAATACTACCTCTTTTTTTTTTAGAAGTCGTTTTGACATTTTCGTTTATATTAAAAAAAATGTAATCATTGTTGTATGATAAAGAGAAATTATGAAATATTATAAAATTATCTTTTATTAATGGTATTATAAAGATAAACTTAAAGAAAGGGAAGAAGAGAGAGTAATAAATTCTCAAGCGTATAGTAAGAAAAATAATATTAATGATTTATTGGTATTGTGAAATGACTTATAATTTGGTACATTTATTTTCTCAAAGCGAATTTTAACAAAAAAATAGAGGGAGTATTGTTAGGGGATGACAATTTAATTAAGGGTAAATTAGTAATTATGTTTATTCTTGTTAGTGGAATCAAGAAAATTAAATATATTAACTACCATTCTTAATAAACGTGAAAGTTGTATTTTCTTTGTTTATAATTATGGCCCAAGTACTATTTGATTAGGATGAACAATGTTATTATGATATAATAATTAGCGGTCGTACATGAAAGAAGGTCTTTATAGGCTATCACATGGCCAACCAAGAACATGATTTGATCAACCCTTCAAAAAAGTCAATGACTAGAAAATGGTCATTTGAATATGTTTTTATTATCATTTCCTCAAGAGAATGACATAATAAAATGAATTGTATAATTAGTGTTTCTTATGTTATGTCTTCATCAGATTCATTCATTAATATGATGACCCTTCTTATTCGTCTCATTGAACTTTACAAAAGGTAATGACAGTGAAAACTAGTTAATTGTGGATAATAGTTGGGAAGTTGAAGAGTACGCCTCTAAACTCCTTAGCGATGCCCCTTATTTCATGTAAGACCTTTCTACTAAATTCCCATAAGTCCATTAGGGTGTTTTCTCCAATTCTATCACGACATGTTTCCTTTGGCATGTCATCTATATGGAACTTAGAAAGACCTTATTTAATAACATCATTGTCAAATAACACTCATCTGATATTGAAACTTGACACATACCGTGATTCACATGTCATAATAGTTTAATTTTATCGTTAACAAAATATGATTACACGAAACAATATTTTCAAACATAACACTAATATCGAGATTAATCAAGCTTTATCTTAAATGACTTAATTATTATATACATCCATTAAATAACCTAATTAAGTCTAATTACACTTCATTATTTATCACCCATTTATTCTTAAGTCTTACTATTATCTCATGCTCACCTAAAAATAAATGTCTTACAACCTAAAAATTGATTTCTATAACGCTTCGAAAATTTATGACTTTTACATCCCTAAAACAATTTCTAATGCCTCATAAATCGATTTTTAGCTACCAAATAGCCTAATCAGTTCTAATACCCTATAAATTAATCTCCACATAACAACCACACCCTAGTATTTTCATATTTTCAGCGCCTGACTAACCTCACTCATATGACTGAACCTAACAAATACATTGTTGTTGTTGAAATTCAAGTACTTGCTTTCCTATTATAGTGTATTTTCAACCTATTGTGAGATTTTCTCATTGTTTCCTCTATCACCTTAGCTTTCTTTGCATCCTTCTAGGCCACATTCAATTCTAACATAAGATTGAAATTATGAAAAGTTAGATATTGTAGAAGAAGACGATAAGGGTAACACATCAATACACTTGTATAAATATTTTCTACTTCTTTCTTTAAAAGAAACTATTAAATTAGTATTTTAGACAATATACACGCATGGCCCATTAGCTCAGTTGGTTAGAGCGTCGTGCTAATAACGCGAAGGTCGCAGGTTCGAGACCTGCATGGGCCAATGGTTGTTTTATTTTTGGTTAAATCTGAAATCATTTGACAAACATACCTAGTAGCTTAATTTCTATAATATTTTTTATTTCTCCTTGTTCAAATATATCATATAAATTACTTTACAAAAAGAAGTATATGATAGAAAAATGTTCACACGCAATCGTTGTGCTGATGGTTGTCTTTGAAGGCATGCATCGCCTTGTAAAATATTTCTCATGGTTAAACCATGGCAAATTAGGGTTTCTATTTATTTTTCCACATATAAACCGCGGCTAACCTACATAGGACTTCTAAAAATTTAACACAGTCATGATTATGCTTATAGGTATCTGAAAACTAATTCCATCATATGCATATTCTTAAATTTCATTTCCTTTTGTTGGTTTATATGGTCACAATTGATACACCATGACCGAGCAACCCTATATTTAATTCAGAAAAGATTTAAGATGAACAATTATTGCTAGCTCAAGAAAGAAGTACCTATACGAAGGATGTGATAATTTGTTATGTACACTAGGAAAATACATACTCCCTCCGACCTTATTTATCAGAAAAAAAATCTTCTAATATGTTTAGTCTTAAATATAAGTCAGTGACAAAGAAAATCTAGGCACGTTTAATTCTTTTAATAAATAAAAAATTAATCTTGCACTAGTTACTTAATACTACCTCTTTTTTTTTTAGAAGTCGTTTTGACATTTTCGTTTATATTAAAAAAAATGTAATCATTGTTGTATGATAAAGAGAAATTATGAAATATTATAAAATTATCTTTTATTAATGGTATTATAAAGATAAACTTAAAGAAAGGGAAGAAGAGAGAGTAATAAATTCTCAAGCGTATAGTAAGAAAAATAATATTAATGATTTATTGGTATTGTGAAATGACTTATAATTTGGTACATTTATTTTCTCAAAGCGAATTTTAACAAAAAAATAGAGGGAGTATTGTTAGGGGATGACAATTTAATTAAGGGTAAATTAGTAATTATGTTTATTCTTGTTAGTGGAATCAAGAAAATTAAATATATTAACTACCATTCTTAATAAACGTGAAAGTTGTATTTTCTTTGTTTATAATTATGGCCCAAGTACTATTTGATTAGGATGAACAATGTTATTATGATATAATAATTAGCGGTCGTACATGAAAGAAGGTCTTTATAGGCTATCACATGGCCAACCAAGAACATGATTTGATCAACCCTTCAAAAAAGTCAATGACTAGAAAATGGTCATTTGAATATGTTTTTATTATCATTTCCTCAAGAGAATGACATAATAAAATGAATTGTATAATTAGTGTTTCTTATGTTATGTCTTCATCAGATTCATTCATTAATATGATGACCCTTCTTATTCGTCTCATTGAACTTTACAAAAGGTAATGACAGTGAAAACTAGTTAATTGTGGATAATAGTTGGGAAGTTGAAGAGTACGCCTCTAAACTCCATAGCGATGCCCCTTATTTCATGTAAGACCTTTCTACTAAATTCCCATAAGTCCATTAGGGTGTTTTCTCCAATTCTATCACGACATGTTTCCTTTGGCATGTCATCTATATGGAACTTAGAAAGACCTTATTTAATAACATCATTGTCAAATAACACTCATCTGATATTGAAACTTGACACATACCGTGATTCACATGTCATAATAGTTTAATTTTATCGTTAACAAAATATGATTACACGAAACAATATTTTCAAACATAACACTAATATCGAGATTAATCAAGCTTTATCTTAAATGACTTAATTATTATATACATCCATTAAATAACCTAATTAAGTCTAATTACACTTCATTATTTATCACCCATTTATTCTTAAGTCTTACTATTATCTCATGCTCACCTAAAAATAAATGTCTTACAACCTAAAAATTGATTTCTATAACGCTTCGAAAATTTATGACTTTTACATCCCTAAAACAATTTCTAATGCCTCATAAATCGATTTTTAGCTACCAAATAGCCTAATCAGTTCTAATACCCTATAAATTAATCTCCACATAACAACCACACCCTAGTATTTTCATATTTTCAGCGCCTGACTAACCTCACTCATATGACTGAACCTAACAAATACATTGTTGTTGTTGAAATTCAAGTACTTGCTTTCCTATTATAGTGTATTTTCAACCTATTGTGAGATTTTCTCATTGTTTCCTCTATCACCTTAGCTTTCTTTGCATCCTTCTAGGCCACATTCAATTCTAACATAAGATTGAAATTATGAAAAGTTAGATATTGTAGAAGAAGACGATAAGGGTAACACATCAATACACTTGTATAAATATTTTCTACTTCTTTCTTTAAAAGAAACTATTAAATTAGTATTTTAGACAATATACACGCATGGCCCATTAGCTCAGTTGGTTAGAGCGTCGTGCTAATAACGCGAAGGTCGCAGGTTCGAGACCTGCATGGGCCAATGGTTGTTTTATTTTTGGTTAAATCTGAAATCATTTGACAAACATACCTAGTAGCTTAATTTCTATAATATTTTTTATTTCTCCTTGTTCAAATATATCATATAAATTACTTTACAAAAAGAAGTATATGATAGAAAAATGTTCACACGCAATCGTTGTGCTGATGGTTGTCTTTGAAGGCATGCATCGCCTTGTAAAATATTTCTCATGGTTAAACCATGGCAAATTAGGGTTTCTATTTATTTTTCCACATATAAACCGCGGCTAACCTACATAGGACTTCTAAAAATTTAACACAGTCATGATTATGCTTATAGGTATCTGAAAACTAATTCCATCATATGCATATTCTTAAATTTCATTTCCTTTTGTTGGTTTATATGGTCACAATTGATACACCATGACCGAGCAACCCTATATTTAATTCAGAAAAGATTTAAGATGAACAATTATTGCTAGCTCAAGAAAGAAGTACCTATACGAAGGATGTGATAATTTGTTATGTACACTAGGAAAATACATACTCCCTCCGACCTTATTTATCAGAAAAAAAATCTTCTAATATGTTTAGTCTTAAATATAAGTCAGTGACAAAGAAAATCTAGGCACGTTTAATTCTTTTAATAAATAAAAAATTAATCTTGCACTAGTTACTTAATACTACCTCTTTTTTTTTTAGAAGTCGTTTTGACATTTTCGTTTATATTAAAAAAAATGTAATCATTGTTGTATGATAAAGAGAAATTATGAAATATTATAAAATTATCTTTTATTAATGGTATTATAAAGATAAACTTAAAGAAAGGGAAGAAGAGAGAGTAATAAATTCTCAAGCGTATAGTAAGAAAAATAATATTAATGATTTATTGGTATTGTGAAATGACTTATAATTTGGTACATTTATTTTCTCAAAGCGAATTTTAACAAAAAAATAGAGGGAGTATTGTTAGGGGATGACAATTTAATTAAGGGTAAATTAGTAATTATGTTTATTCTTGTTAGTGGAATCAAGAAAATTAAATATATTAACTACCATTCTTAATAAACGTGAAAGTTGTATTTTCTTTGTTTATAATTATGGCCCAAGTACTATTTGATTAGGATGAACAATGTTATTATGATATAATAATTAGCGGTCGTACATGAAAGAAGGTCTTTATAGGCTATCACATGGCCAACCAAGAACATGATTTGATCAACCCTTCAAAAAAGTCAATGACTAGAAAATGGTCATTTGAATATGTTTTTATTATCATTTCCTCAAGAGAATGACATAATAAAATGAATTGTATAATTAGTGTTTCTTATGTTATGTCTTCATCAGATTCATTCATTAATATGATGACCCTTCTTATTCGTCTCATTGAACTTTACAAAAGGTAATGACAGTGAAAACTAGTTAATTGTGGATAATAGTTGGGAAGTTGAAGAGTACGCCTCTAAACTCCATAGCGATGCCCCTTATTTCATGTAAGACCTTTCTACTAAATTCCCATAAGTCCATTAGGGTGTTTTCTCCAATTCTATCACGACATGTTTCCTTTGGCATGTCATCTATATGGAACTTAGAAAGACCTTATTTAATAACATCATTGTCAAATAACACTCATCTGATATTGAAACTTGACACATACCGTGATTCACATGTCATAATAGTTTAATTTTATCGTTAACAAAATATGATTACACGAAACAATATTTTCAAACATAACACTAATATCGAGATTAATCAAGCTTTATCTTAAATGACTTAATTATTATATACATCCATTAAATAACCTAATTAAGTCTAATTACACTTCATTATTTATCACCCATTTATTCTTAAGTCTTACTATTATCTCATGCTCACCTAAAAATAAATGTCTTACAACCTAAAAATTGATTTCTATAACGCTTCGAAAATTTATGACTTTTACATCCCTAAAACAATTTCTAATGCCTCATAAATCGATTTTTAGCTACCAAATAGCCTAATCAGTTCTAATACCCTATAAATTAATCTCCACATAACAACCACACCCTAGTATTTTCATATTTTCAGCGCCTGACTAACCTCACTCATATGACTGAACCTAACAAATACATTGTTGTTGTTGAAATTCAAGTACTTGCTTTCCTATTATAGTGTATTTTCAACCTATTGTGAGATTTTCTCATTGTTTCCTCTATCACCTTAGCTTTCTTTGCATCCTTCTAGGCCACATTCAATTCTAACATAAGATTGAAATTATGAAAAGTTAGATATTGTAGAAGAAGACGATAAGGGTAACACATCAATACACTTGTATAAATATTTTCTACTTCTTTCTTTAAAAGAAACTATTAAATTAGTATTTTAGACAATATACACGCATGGCCCATTAGCTCAGTTGGTTAGAGCGTCGTGCTAATAACGCGAAGGTCGCAGGTTCGAGACCTGCATGGGCCAATGGTTGTTTTATTTTTGGTTAAATCTGAAATCATTTGACAAACATACCTAGTAGCTTAATTTCTATAATATTTTTTATTTCTCCTTGTTCAAATATATCATATAAATTACTTTACAAAAAGAAGTATATGATAGAAAAATGTTCACACGCAATCGTTGTGCTGATGGTTGTCTTTGAAGGCATGCATCGCCTTGTAAAATATTTCTCATGGTTAAACCATGGCAAATTAGGGTTTCTATTTATTTTTCCACATATAAACCGCGGCTAACCTACATAGGACTTCTAAAAATTTAACACAGTCATGATTATGCTTATAGGCATCTGAAAACTAATTCCATCATATGCATATTCTTAAATTTCATTTCCTTTTGTTGGTTTATATGGTCACAATTGATACACCATGACCGAGCAACCCTATATTTAATTCAGAAAAGATTTAAGATGAACAATTATTGCTAGCTCAAGAAAGAAGTACCTATACGAAGGATGTGATAATTTGTTATGTACACTAGGAAAATACATACTCCCTCCGACCTTATTTATCAGAAAAAAAATCTTCTAATATGTTTAGTCTTAAATATAAGTCAGTGACAAAGAAAATCTAGGCACGTTTAATTCTTTTAATAAATAAAAAATTAATCTTGCACTAGTTACTTAATACTACCTCTTTTTTTTTTAGAAGTCGTTTTGACATTTTCGTTTATATTAAAAAAATGTAATCATTGTTGTATGATAAAGAGAAATTATGAAATATTATAAAATTATCTTTTATTAATGGTATTATAAAGATAAACTTAAAGAAAGGGAAGAAGAGAGAGTAATAAATTCTCAAGCGTATAGTAAGAAAAATAATATTAATGATTTATTGGTATTGTGAAATGACTTATAATTTGGTACATTTATTTTCTCAAAGCGAATTTTAACAAAAAAATAGAGGGAGTATTGTTAGGGGATGACAATTTAATTAAGGGTAAATTAGTAATTATGTTTATTCTTGTTAGTGGAATCAAGAAAATTAAATATATTAACTACCATTCTTAATAAACGTGAAAGTTGTATTTTCTTTGTTTATAATTATGGCCCAAGTACTATTTGATTAGGATGAACAATGTTATTATGATATAATAATTAGCGGTCGTACATGAAAGAAGGTCTTTATAGGCTATCACATGGCCAACCAAGAACATGATTTGATCAACCCTTCAAAAAAGTCAATGACTAGAAAATGGTCATTTGAATATGTTTTTATTATCATTTCCTCAAGAGAATGACATAATAAAATGAATTGTATAATTAGTGTTTCTTATGTTATGTCTTCATCAGATTCATTCATTAATATGATGACCCTTCTTATTCGTCTCATTGAACTTTACAAAAGGTAATGACAGTGAAAACTAGTTAATTGTGGATAATAGTTGGGAAGTTGAAGAGTACGCCTCTAAACTCCATAGCGATGCCCCTTATTTCATGTAAGACCTTTCTACTAAATTCCCATAAGTCCATTAGGGTGTTTTCTCCAATTCTATCACGACATGTTTCCTTTGGCATGTCATCTATATGGAACTCAGAAAGACCTTATTTAATAACATCATTGTCAAATAACACTCATCTGATATTGAAACTTGACACATACCGTGATTCACATGTCATAATAGTTTAATTTTATCGTTAACAAAATATGATTACACGAAACAATATTTTCAAACATAACACTAATATCGAGATTAATCAAGCTTTATCTTAAATGACTTAATTATTATATACATCCATTAAATAACCTAATTAAGTCTAATTACACTTCATTATTTATCACCCATTTATTCTTAAGTCTTACTATTATCTCATGCTCACCTAAAAATAAATGTCTTACAACCTAAAAATTGATTTCTATAACGCTTCGAAAATTTATGACTTTTACATCCCTAAAACAATTTCTAATGCCTCATAAATCGATTTTTAGCTACCAAATAGCCTAATCAGTTCTAATACCCTATAAATTAATCTCCACATAACAACCACACCCTAGTATTTTCATATTTTCAGCGCCTGACTAACCTCACTCATATGACTGAACCTAACAAATACATTGTTGTTGTTGAAATTCAAGTACTTGCTTTCCTATTATAGTGTATTTTCAACCTATTGTGAGATTTTCTCATTGTTTCCTCTATCACCTTAGCTTTCTTTGCATCCTTCTAGGCCACATTCAATTCTAACATAAGATTGAAATTATGAAAAGTTAGATATTGTAGAAGAAGACGATAAGGGTAACACATCAATACACTTGTATAAATATTTTCTACTTCTTTCTTTAAAAGAAACTATTAAATTAGTATTTTAGACAATATACACGCATGGCCCATTAGCTCAGTTGGTTAGAGCGTCGTGCTAATAACGCGAAGGTCGCAGGTTCGAGACCTGCATGGGCCAATGGTTGTTTTATTTTTGGTTAAATCTGAAATCATTTGACAAACATACCTAGTAGCTTAATTTCTATAATATTTTTTATTTCTCCTTGTTCAAATATATCATATAAATTACTTTACAAAAAGAAGTATATGATAGAAAAATGTTCACACGCAATCGTTGTGCTGATGGTTGTCTTTGAAGGCATGCATCGCCTTGTAAAATATTTCTCATGGTTAAACCATGGCAAATTAGGGTTTCTATTTATTTTTCCACATATAAACCGCGGCTAACCTACATAGGACTTCTAAAAATTTAACACAGTCATGATTATGCTTATAGGCATCTGAAAACTAATTCCATCATATGCATATTCTTAAATTTCATTTCCTTTTGTTGGTTTATATGGTCACAATTGATACACCATGACCGAGCAACCCTATATTTAATTCAGAAAAGATTTAAGATGAACAATTATTGCTAGCTCAAGAAAGAAGTACCTATACGAAGGATGTGATAATTTGTTATGTACACTAGGAAAATACATACTCCCTCCGACCTTATTTATCAGAAAAAAAATCTTCTAATATGTTTAGTCTTAAATATAAGTCAGTGACAAAGAAAATCTAGGCACGTTTAATTCTTTTAATAAATAAAAAATTAATCTTGCACTAGTTACTTAATACTACCTCTTTTTTTTTTAGAAGTCGTTTTGACATTTTCGTTTATATTAAAAAAATGTAATCATTGTTGTATGATAAAGAGAAATTATGAAATATTATAAAATTATCTTTTATTAATGGTATTATAAAGATAAACTTAAAGAAAGGGAAGAAGAGAGAGTAATAAATTCTCAAGCGTATAGTAAGAAAAATAATATTAATGATTTATTGGTATTGTGAAATGACTTATAATTTGGTACATTTATTTTCTCAAAGCGAATTTTAACAAAAAAATAGAGGGAGTATTGTTAGGGGATGACAATTTAATTAAGGGTAAATTAGTAATTATGTTTATTCTTGTTAGTGGAATCAAGAAAATTAAATATATTAACTACCATTCTTAATAAACGTGAAAGTTGTATTTTCTTTGTTTATAATTATGGCCCAAGTACTATTTGATTAGGATGAACAATGTTATTATGATATAATAATTAGCGGTCGTACATGAAAGAAGGTCTTTATAGGCTATCACATGGCCAACCAAGAACATGATTTGATCAACCCTTCAAAAAAGTCAATGACTAGAAAATGGTCATTTGAATATGTTTTTATTATCATTTCCTCAAGAGAATGACATAATAAAATGAATTGTATAATTAGTGTTTCTTATGTTATGTCTTCATCAGATTCATTCATTAATATGATGACCCTTCTTATTCGTCTCATTGAACTTTACAAAAGGTAATGACAGTGAAAACTAGTTAATTGTGGATAATAGTTGGGAAGTTGAAGAGTACGCCTCTAAACTCCATAGCGATGCCCCTTATTTCATGTAAGACCTTTCTACTAAATTCCCATAAGTCCATTAGGGTGTTTTCTCCAATTCTATCACGACATGTTTCCTTTGGCATGTCATCTATATGGAACTTAGAAAGACCTTATTTAATAACATCATTGTCAAATAACACTCATCTGATATTGAAACTTGACACATACCGTGATTCACATGTCATAATAGTTTAATTTTATCGTTAACAAAATATGATTACACGAAACAATATTTTCAAACATAACACTAATATCGAGATTAATCAAGCTTTATCTTAAATGACTTAATTATTATATACATCCATTAAATAACCTAATTAAGTCTAATTACACTTCATTATTTATCACCCATTTATTCTTAAGTCTTACTATTATCTCATGCTCACCTAAAAATAAATGTCTTACAACCTAAAAATTGATTTCTATAACGCTTCGAAAATTTATGACTTTTACATCCCTAAAACAATTTCTAATGCCTCATAAATCGATTTTTAGCTACCAAATAGCCTAATCAGTTCTAATACCCTATAAATTAATCTCCACATAACAACCACACCCTAGTATTTTCATATTTTCAGCGCCTGACTAACCTCACTCATATGACTGAACCTAACAAATACATTGTTGTTGTTGAAATTCAAGTACTTGCTTTCCTATTATAGTGTATTTTCAACCTATTGTGAGATTTTCTCATTGTTTCCTCTATCACCTTAGCTTTCTTTGCATCCTTCTAGGCCACATTCAATTCTAACATAAGATTGAAATTATGAAAAGTTAGATATTGTAGAAGAAGACGATAAGGGTAACACATCAATACACTTGTATAAATATTTTCTACTTCTTTCTTTAAAAGAAACTATTAAATTAGTATTTTAGACAATATACACGCATGGCCCATTAGCTCAGTTGGTTAGAGCGTCGTGCTAATAACGCGAAGGTCGCAGGTTCGAGACCTGCATGGGCCAATGGTTGTTTTATTTTTGGTTAAATCTGAAATCATTTGACAAACATACCTAGTAGCTTAATTTCTATAATATTTTTTATTTCTCCTTGTTCAAATATATCATATAAATTACTTTACAAAAAGAAGTATATGATAGAAAAATGTTCACACGCAATCGTTGTGCTGATGGTTGTCTTTGAAGGCATGCATCGCCTTGTAAAATATTTCTCATGGTTAAACCATGGCAAATTAGGGTTTCTATTTATTTTTCCACATATAAACCGCGGCTAACCTACATAGGACTTCTAAAAATTTAACACAGTCATGATTATGCTTATAGGCATCTGAAAACTAATTCCATCATATGCATATTCTTAAATTTCATTTCCTTTTGTTGGTTTATATGGTCACAATTGATACACCATGACCGAGCAACCCTATATTTAATTCAGAAAAGATTTAAGATGAACAATTATTGCTAGCTCAAGAAAGAAGTACCTATACGAAGGATGTGATAATTTGTTATGTACACTAGGAAAATACATACTCCCTCCGACCTTATTTATCAGAAAAAAAATCTTCTAATATGTTTAGTCTTAAATATAAGTCAGTGACAAAGAAAATCTAGGCACGTTTAATTCTTTTAATAAATAAAAAATTAATCTTGCACTAGTTACTTAATACTACCTCTTTTTTTTTTAGAAGTCGTTTTGACATTTTCGTTTATATTAAAAAAAATGTAATCATTGTTGTATGATAAAGAGAAATTATGAAATATTATAAAATTATCTTTTATTAATGGTATTATAAAGATAAACTTAAAGAAAGGGAAGAAGAGAGAGTAATAAATTCTCAAGCGTATAGTAAGAAAAATAATATTAATGATTTATTGGTATTGTGAAATGACTTATAATTTGGTACATTTATTTTCTCAAAGCGAATTTTAACAAAAAAATAGAGGGAGTATTGTTAGGGGATGACAATTTAATTAAGGGTAAATTAGTAATTATGTTTATTCTTGTTAGTGGAATCAAGAAAATTAAATATATTAACTACCATTCTTAATAAACGTGAAAGTTGTATTTTCTTTGTTTATAATTATGGCCCAAGTACTATTTGATTAGGATGAACAATGTTATTATGATATAATAATTAGCGGTCGTACATGAAAGAAGGTCTTTATAGGCTATCACATGGCCAACCAAGAACATGATTTGATCAACCCTTCAAAAAAGTCAATGACTAGAAAATGGTCATTTGAATATGTTTTTATTATCATTTCCTCAAGAGAATGGCATAATAAAATGAATTGTATAATTAGTGTTTCTTATGTTATGTCTTCATCAGATTCATTCATTAATATGATGACCCTTCTTATTCGTCTCATTGAACTTTACAAAAGGTAATGACAGTGAAAACTAGTTAATTGTGGATAATAGTTGGGAAGTTGAAGAGTACGCCTCTAAACTCCATAGCGATGCCCCTTATTTCATGTAAGACCTTTCTACTAAATTCCCATAAGTCCATTAGGGTGTTTTCTCCAATTCTATCACGACATGTTTCCTTTGGCATGTCATCTATATGGAACTCAGAAAGACCTTATTTAATAACATCATTGTCAAATAACACTCATCTGATATTGAAACTTGACACATACCGTGATTCACATGTCATAATAGTTTAATTTTATCGTTAACAAAATATGATTACACGAAACAATATTTTCAAACATAACACTAATATCGAGATTAATCAAGCTTTATCTTAAATGACTTAATTATTATATACATCCATTAAATAACCTAATTAAGTCTAATTACACTTCATTATTTATCACCCATTTATTCTTAAGTCTTACTATTATCTCATGCTCACCTAAAAATAAATGTCTTACAACCTAAAAATTGATTTCTATAACGCTTCGAAAATTTATGACTTTTACATCCCTAAAACAATTTCTAATGCCTCATAAATCGATTTTTAGCTACCAAATAGCCTAATCAGTTCTAATACCCTATAAATTAATCTCCACATAACAACCACACCCTAGTATTTTCATATTTTCAGCGCCTGACTAACCTCACTCATATGACTGAACCTAACAAATACATTGTTGTTGTTGAAATTCAAGTACTTGCTTTCCTATTATAGTGTATTTTCAACCTATTGTGAGATTTTCTCATTGTTTCCTCTATCACCTTAGCTTTCTTTGCATCCTTCTAGGCCACATTCAATTCTAACATAAGATTGAAATTATGAAAAGTTAGATATTGTAGAAGAAGACGATAAGGGTAACACATCAATACACTTGTATAAATATTTTCTACTTCTTTCTTTAAAAGAAACTATTAAATTAGTATTTTAGACAATATACACGCATGGCCCATTAGCTCAGTTGGTTAGAGCGTCGTGCTAATAACGCGAAGGTCGCAGGTTCGAGACCTGCATGGGCCAATGGTTGTTTTATTTTTGGTTAAATCTGAAATCATTTGACAAACATACCTAGTAGCTTAATTTCTATAATATTTTTTATTTCTCCTTGTTCAAATATATCATATAAATTACTTTACAAAAAGAAGTATATGATAGAAAAATGTTCACACGCAATCGTTGTGCTGATGGTTGTCTTTGAAGGCATGCATCGCCTTGTAAAATATTTCTCATGGTTAAACCATGGCAAATTAGGGTTTCTATTTATTTTTCCACATATAAACCGCGGCTAACCTACATAGGACTTCTAAAAATTTAACACAGTCATGATTATGCTTATAGGCATCTGAAAACTAATTCCATCATATGCATATTCTTAAATTTCATTTCCTTTTGTTGGTTTATATGGTCACAATTGATACACCATGACCGAGCAACCCTATATTTAATTCAGAAAAGATTTAAGATGAACAATTATTGCTAGCTCAAGAAAGAAGTACCTATACGAAGGATGTGATAATTTGTTATGTACACTAGGAAAATACATACTCCCTCCGACCTTATTTATCAGAAAAAAAATCTTCTAATATGTTTAGTCTTAAATATAAGTCAGTGACAAAGAAAATCTAGGCACGTTTAATTCTTTTAATAAATAAAAAATTAATCTTGCACTAGTTACTTAATACTACCTCTTTTTTTTTTAGAAGTCGTTTTGACATTTTCGTTTATATTAAAAAAATGTAATCATTGTTGTATGATAAAGAGAAATTATGAAATATTATAAAATTATCTTTTATTAATGGTATTATAAAGATAAACTTAAAGAAAGGGAAGAAGAGAGAGTAATAAATTCTCAAGCGTATAGTAAGAAAAATAATATTAATGATTTATTGGTATTGTGAAATGACTTATAATTTGGTACATTTATTTTCTCAAAGCGAATTTTAACAAAAAAATAGAGGGAGTATTGTTAGGGGATGACAATTTAATTAAGGGTAAATTAGTAATTATGTTTATTCTTGTTAGTGGAATCAAGAAAATTAAATATATTAACTACCATTCTTAATAAACGTGAAAGTTGTATTTTCTTTGTTTATAATTATGGCCCAAGTACTATTTGATTAGGATGAACAATGTTATTATGATATAATAATTAGCGGTCGTACATGAAAGAAGGTCTTTATAGGCTATCACATGGCCAACCAAGAACATGATTTGATCAACCCTTCAAAAAAGTCAATGACTAGAAAATGGTCATTTGAATATGTTTTTATTATCATTTCCTCAAGAGAATGGCATAATAAAATGAATTGTATAATTAGTGTTTCTTATGTTATGTCTTCATCAGATTCATTCATTAATATGATGACCCTTCTTATTCGTCTCATTGAACTTTACAAAAGGTAATGACAGTGAAAACTAGTTAATTGTGGATAATAGTTGGGAAGTTGAAGAGTACGCCTCTAAACTCCATAGCGATGCCCCTTATTTCATGTAAGACCTTTCTACTAAATTCCCATAAGTCCATTAGGGTGTTTTCTCCAATTCTATCACGACATGTTTCCTTTGGCATGTCATCTATATGGAACTCAGAAAGACCTTATTTAATAACATCATTGTCAAATAACACTCATCTGATATTGAAACTTGACACATACCGTGATTCACATGTCATAATAGTTTAATTTTATCGTTAACAAAATATGATTACACGAAACAATATTTTCAAACATAACACTAATATCGAGATTAATCAAGCTTTATCTTAAATGACTTAATTATTATATACATCCATTAAATAACCTAATTAAGTCTAATTACACTTCATTATTTATCACCCATTTATTCTTAAGTCTTACTATTATCTCATGCTCACCTAAAAATAAATGTCTTACAACCTAAAAATTGATTTCTATAACGCTTCGAAAATTTATGACTTTTACATCCCTAAAACAATTTCTAATGCCTCATAAATCGATTTTTAGCTACCAAATAGCCTAATCAGTTCTAATACCCTATAAATTAATCTCCACATAACAACCACACCCTAGTATTTTCATATTTTCAGCGCCTGACTAACCTCACTCATATGACTGAACCTAACAAATACATTGTTGTTGTTGAAATTCAAGTACTTGCTTTCCTATTATAGTGTATTTTCAACCTATTGTGAGATTTTCTCATTGTTTCCTCTATCACCTTAGCTTTCTTTGCATCCTTCTAGGCCACATTCAATTCTAACATAAGATTGAAATTATGAAAAGTTAGATATTGTAGAAGAAGACGATAAGGGTAACACATCAATACACTTGTATAAATATTTTCTACTTCTTTCTTTAAAAGAAACTATTAAATTAGTATTTTAGACAATATACACGCATGGCCCATTAGCTCAGTTGGTTAGAGCGTCGTGCTAATAACGCGAAGGTCGCAGGTTCGAGACCTGCATGGGCCAATGGTTGTTTTATTTTTGGTTAAATCTGAAATCATTTGACAAACATACCTAGTAGCTTAATTTCTATAATATTTTTTATTTCTCCTTGTTCAAATATATCATATAAATTACTTTACAAAAAGAAGTATATGATAGAAAAATGTTCACACGCAATCGTTGTGCTGATGGTTGTCTTTGAAGGCATGCATCGCCTTGTAAAATATTTCTCATGGTTAAACCATGGCAAATTAGGGTTTCTATTTATTTTTCCACATATAAACCGCGGCTAACCTACATAGGACTTCTAAAAATTTAACACAGTCATGATTATGCTTATAGGTATCTGAAAACTAATTCCATCATATGCATATTCTTAAATTTCATTTCCTTTTGTTGGTTTATATGGTCACAATTGATACACCATGACCGAGCAACCCTATATTTAATTCAGAAAAGATTTAAGATGAACAATTATTGCTAGCTCAAGAAAGAAGTACCTATACGAAGGATGTGATAATTTGTTATGTACACTAGGAAAATACATACTCCCTCCGACCTTATTTATCAGAAAAAAAATCTTCTAATATGTTTAGTCTTAAATATAAGTCAGTGACAAAGAAAATCTAGGCACGTTTAATTCTTTTAATAAATAAAAAATTAATCTTGCACTAGTTACTTAATACTACCTCTTTTTTTTTTAGAAGTCGTTTTGACATTTTCGTTTATATTAAAAAAAATGTAATCATTGTTGTATGATAAAGAGAAATTATGAAATATTATAAAATTATCTTTTATTAATGGTATTATAAAGATAAACTTAAAGAAAGGGAAGAAGAGAGAGTAATAAATTCTCAAGCGTATAGTAAGAAAAATAATATTAATGATTTATTGGTATTGTGAAATGACTTATAATTTGGTACATTTATTTTCTCAAAGCGAATTTTAACAAAAAAATAGAGGGAGTATTGTTAGGGGATGACAATTTAATTAAGGGTAAATTAGTAATTATGTTTATTCTTGTTAGTGGAATCAAGAAAATTAAATATATTAACTACCATTCTTAATAAACGTGAAAGTTGTATTTTCTTTGTTTATAATTATGGCCCAAGTACTATTTGATTAGGATGAACAATGTTATTATGATATAATAATTAGCGGTCGTACATGAAAGAAGGTCTTTATAGGCTATCACATGGCCAACCAAGAACATGATTTGATCAACCCTTCAAAAAAGTCAATGACTAGAAAATGGTCATTTGAATATGTTTTTATTATCATTTCCTCAAGAGAATGGCATAATAAAATGAATTGTATAATTAGTGTTTCTTATGTTATGTCTTCATCAGATTCATTCATTAATATGATGACCCTTCTTATTCGTCTCATTGAACTTTACAAAAGGTAATGACAGTGAAAACTAGTTAATTGTGGATAATAGTTGGGAAGTTGAAGAGTACGCCTCTAAACTCCATAGCGATGCCCCTTATTTCATGTAAGACCTTTCTACTAAATTCCCATAAGTCCATTAGGGTGTTTTCTCCAATTCTATCACGACATGTTTCCTTTGGCATGTCATCTATATGGAACTTAGAAAGACCTTATTTAATAACATCATTGTCAAATAACACTCATCTGATATTGAAACTTGACACATACCGTGATTCACATGTCATAATAGTTTAATTTTATCGTTAACAAAATATGATTACACGAAACAATATTTTCAAACATAACACTAATATCGAGATTAATCAAGCTTTATCTTAAATGACTTAATTATTATATACATCCATTAAATAACCTAATTAAGTCTAATTACACTTCATTATTTATCACCCATTTATTCTTAAGTCTTACTATTATCTCATGCTCACCTAAAAATAAATGTCTTACAACCTAAAAATTGATTTCTATAACGCTTCGAAAATTTATGACTTTTACATCCCTAAAACAATTTCTAATGCCTCATAAATCGATTTTTAGCTACCAAATAGCCTAATCAGTTCTAATACCCTATAAATTAATCTCCACATAACAACCACACCCTAGTATTTTCATATTTTCAGCGCCTGACTAACCTCACTCATATGACTGAACCTAACAAATACATTGTTGTTGTTGAAATTCAAGTACTTGCTTTCCTATTATAGTGTATTTTCAACCTATTGTGAGATTTTCTCATTGTTTCCTCTATCACCTTAGCTTTCTTTGCATCCTTCTAGGCCACATTCAATTCTAACATAAGATTGAAATTATGAAAAGTTAGATATTGTAGAAGAAGACGATAAGGGTAACACATCAATACACTTGTATAAATATTTTCTACTTCTTTCTTTAAAAGAAACTATTAAATTAGTATTTTAGACAATATACACGCATGGCCCATTAGCTCAGTTGGTTAGAGCGTCGTGCTAATAACGCGAAGGTCGCAGGTTCGAGACCTGCATGGGCCAATGGTTGTTTTATTTTTGGTTAAATCTGAAATCATTTGACAAACATACCTAGTAGCTTAATTTCTATAATATTTTTTATTTCTCCTTGTTCAAATATATCATATAAATTACTTTACAAAAAGAAGTATATGATAGAAAAATGTTCACACGCAATCGTTGTGCTGATGGTTGTCTTTGAAGGCATGCATCGCCTTGTAAAATATTTCTCATGGTTAAACCATGGCAAATTAGGGTTTCTATTTATTTTTCCACATATAAACCGCGGCTAACCTACATAGGACTTCTAAAAATTTAACACAGTCATGATTATGCTTATAGGTATCTGAAAACTAATTCCATCATATGCATATTCTTAAATTTCATTTCCTTTTGTTGGTTTATATGGTCACAATTGATACACCATGACCGAGCAACCCTATATTTAATTCAGAAAAGATTTAAGATGAACAATTATTGCTAGCTCAAGAAAGAAGTACCTATACGAAGGATGTGATAATTTGTTATGTACACTAGGAAAATACATACTCCCTCCGACCTTATTTATCAGAAAAAAAATCTTCTAATATGTTTAGTCTTAAATATAAGTCAGTGACAAAGAAAATCTAGGCACGTTTAATTCTTTTAATAAATAAAAAATTAATCTTGCACTAGTTACTTAATACTACCTCTTTTTTTTTTAGAAGTCGTTTTGACATTTTCGTTTATATTAAAAAAAATGTAATCATTGTTGTATGATAAAGAGAAATTATGAAATATTATAAAATTATCTTTTATTAATGGTATTATAAAGATAAACTTAAAGAAAGGGAAGAAGAGAGAGTAATAAATTCTCAAGCGTATAGTAAGAAAAATAATATTAATGATTTATTGGTATTGTGAAATGACTTATAATTTGGTACATTTATTTTCTCAAAGCGAATTTTAACAAAAAAATAGAGGGAGTATTGTTAGGGGATGACAATTTAATTAAGGGTAAATTAGTAATTATGTTTATTCTTGTTAGTGGAATCAAGAAAATTAAATATATTAACTACCATTCTTAATAAACGTGAAAGTTGTATTTTCTTTGTTTATAATTATGGCCCAAGTACTATTTGATTAGGATGAACAATGTTATTATGATATAATAATTAGCGGTCGTACATGAAAGAAGGTCTTTATAGGCTATCACATGGCCAACCAAGAACATGATTTGATCAACCCTTCAAAAAAGTCAATGACTAGAAAATGGTCATTTGAATATGTTTTTATTATCATTTCCTCAAGAGAATGGCATAATAAAATGAATTGTATAATTAGTGTTTCTTATGTTATGTCTTCATCAGATTCATTCATTAATATGATGACCCTTCTTATTCGTCTCATTGAACTTTACAAAAGGTAATGACAGTGAAAACTAGTTAATTGTGGATAATAGTTGGGAAGTTGAAGAGTACGCCTCTAAACTCCATAGCGATGCCCCTTATTTCATGTAAGACCTTTCTACTAAATTCCCATAAGTCCATTAGGGTGTTTTCTCCAATTCTATCACGACATGTTTCCTTTGGCATGTCATCTATATGGAACTCAGAAAGACCTTATTTAATAACATCATTGTCAAATAACACTCATCTGATATTGAAACTTGACACATACCGTGATTCACATGTCATAATAGTTTAATTTTATCGTTAACAAAATATGATTACACGAAACAATATTTTCAAACATAACACTAATATCGAGATTAATCAAGCTTTATCTTAAATGACTTAATTATTATATACATCCATTAAATAACCTAATTAAGTCTAATTACACTTCATTATTTATCACCCATTTATTCTTAAGTCTTACTATTATCTCATGCTCACCTAAAAATAAATGTCTTACAACCTAAAAATTGATTTCTATAACGCTTCGAAAATTTATGACTTTTACATCCCTAAAACAATTTCTAATGCCTCATAAATCGATTTTTAGCTACCAAATAGCCTAATCAGTTCTAATACCCTATAAATTAATCTCCACATAACAACCACACCCTAGTATTTTCATATTTTCAGCGCCTGACTAACCTCACTCATATGACTGAACCTAACAAATACATTGTTGTTGTTGAAATTCAAGTACTTGCTTTCCTATTATAGTGTATTTTCAACCTATTGTGAGATTTTCTCATTGTTTCCTCTATCACCTTAGCTTTCTTTGCATCCTTCTAGGCCACATTCAATTCTAACATAAGATTGAAATTATGAAAAGTTAGATATTGTAGAAGAAGACGATAAGGGTAACACATCAATACACTTGTATAAATATTTTCTACTTCTTTCTTTAAAAGAAACTATTAAATTAGTATTTTAGACAATATACACGCATGGCCCATTAGCTCAGTTGGTTAGAGCGTCGTGCTAATAACGCGAAGGTCGCAGGTTCGAGACCTGCATGGGCCAATGGTTGTTTTATTTTTGGTTAAATCTGAAATCATTTGACAAACATACCTAGTAGCTTAATTTCTATAATATTTTTTATTTCTCCTTGTTCAAATATATCATATAAATTACTTTACAAAAAGAAGTATATGATAGAAAAATGTTCACACGCAATCGTTGTGCTGATGGTTGTCTTTGAAGGCATGCATCGCCTTGTAAAATATTTCTCATGGTTAAACCCTGGAAAATTAGGGTTTCTATTTATTTTTCCACATATAAACCGCGGCTAACCTACATAGGACTTCTAAAAATTTAACACAGTCATGATTATGCTTATAGGCATCTGAAAACTAATTCCATCATATGCATATTCTTAAATTTCATTTCCTTTTGTTGGTTTATATGGTCACAATTGATACACCATGACCGAGCAACCCTATATTTAATTCAGAAAAGATTTAAGATGAACAATTATTGCTAGCTCAAGAAAGAAGTACCTATACGAAGGATGTGATAATTTGTTATGTACACTAGGAAAATACATACTCCCTCCGACCTTATTTATCAGAAAGATAAAGAGAAATTATGAAATATTATAAAATTATCTTTTATTAATGGTATTATAAAGATAAACTTAAAGAAAGGGAAGAAGAGAGAGTAATAAATTCTCAAGCGTATAGTAAGAAAAATAATATTAATGATTTATTGGTATTGTGAAATGACTTATAATTTGGTACATTTATTTTCTCAAAGCGAATTTTAACAAAAAAATAGAGGGAGTATTGTTAGGGAATGACAATTTAATTAAGGGTAAATTAGTAATTATGTTTATTCTTGTTAGTGGAATCAAGAAAATTAAATATATTAACTACCATTCTTAATAAACGTGAAAGTTGTATTTTCTTTGTTTATAATTATGGCCCAAGTACTATTTGATTAGGATGAACAATGTTATTATGATATAATAATTAGCGGTCGTACATGAAAGAAGGTCTTTATAGGCTATCACATGGCCAACCAAGAACATGATTTGATCAACCCTTCAAAAAAGTCAATGACTAGAAAATGGTCATTTGAATATGTTTTTATTATCATTTCCTCAAGAGAATGACATAATAAAATGAATTGTATAATTAGTGTTTCTTATGTTATGTCTTCATCAGATTCATTCATTAATATGATGACCCTTCTTATTCGTCTCATTGAACTTTACAAAAGGTAATGACAGTGAAAACTAGTTAATTGTGGATAATAGTTGGGAAGTTGAAGAGTACGCCTCTAAACTCCATAGCGATGCCCCTTATTTCATGTAAGACCTTTCTACTAAATTCCCATAAGTCCATTAGGGTGTTTTCTCCAATTCTATCACGACATGTTTCCTTTGGCATGTCATCTATATGGAACTTAGAAAGACCTTATTTAATAACATCATTGTCAAATAACACTCATCTGATATTGAAACTTGACACATACCGTGATTCACATGTCATAATAGTTTAATTTTATCGTTAACAAAATATGATTACACGAAACAATATTTTCAAACATAACACTAATATCGAGATTAATCAAGCTTTATCTTAAATGACTTAATTATTATATACATCCATTAAATAACCTAATTAAGTCTAATTACACTTCATTATTTATCACCCATTTATTCTTAAGTCTTACTATTATCTCATGCTCACCTAAAAATAAATGTCTTACAACCTAAAAATTGATTTCTATAACGCTTCGAAAATTTATGACTTTTACATCCCTAAAACAATTTCTAATGCCTCATAAATCGATTTTTAGCTACCAAATAGCCTAATCAGTTCTAATACCCTATAAATTAATCTCCACATAACAACCACACCCTAGTATTTTCATATTTTCAGCGCCTGACTAACCTCACTCATATGACTGAACCTAACAAATACATTGTTGTTGTTGAAATTCAAGTACTTGCTTTCCTATTATAGTGTATTTTCAACCTATTGTGAGATTTTCTCATTGTTTCCTCTATCACCTTAGCTTTCTTTGCATCCTTCTAGGCCACATTCAATTCTAACATAAGATTGAAATTATGAAAAGTTAGATATTGTAGAAGAAGACGATAAGGGTAACACATCAATACACTTGTATAAATATTTTCTACTTCTTTCTTTAAAAGAAACTATTAAATTAGTATTTTAGAAAATATAAACGCATGGCCCATTAGCTCAGTTGGTTAGAGCGTCGTGCTAATAACGCGAAGGTCGCAGGTTCGAGACCTGCATGGGCCAATGGTTGTTTTATTTTTGGTTAAATCTGAAATCATTTGACAAACATACCTAGTAGCTTAATTTCTATAATATTTTTTATTTCTTCTTGTTCAAATATATCATATAAATTACTTTACAAAAAGAAGTATATGATAGAAAAATGTTCACACGCAATCGTTGTGTTGATGGTTGTCTTTGAAGGCATGCATCGCCTTGTAAAATATTTCTCCTGGTTAAACCATGGAAAATTAGGGTTTCTATTTATTTTTCCACATATAAACCGCGGCTAACCTACATAGGACTTCTAAAAATTTAACACAGTCATGATTATGCTTATAGGCATCTGAAAACTAATTCCATCATATGCATATTCTTAAATTTCATTTCCTTTTGTTGGTTTATATGGTCACAATTGATACACCATGACCGAGCAACCCTATATTTAATTCAGAAAAGATTTAAGATGAACAATTATTGCTAGCTCAAGAAAGAAGTACCTATACGAAGGATGTGATAATTTGTTATGTACACTAGGAAAATACATACTCCCTCCGACCTTATTTATCAGAAAAAAAATCTTCTAATATGTTTAGTCTTAAATATAAGTCAGTGACAAAGAAAATCTAGGCACGTTTAATTCTTTTAATAAATAAAAAATTAATCTTGCACTAGTTACTTAATACTACCTCTTTTTTTTTTAGAAGTCGTTTTGACATTTTCGTTTATATTAAAAAAAATGTAATCATTGTTGTATGATAAAGAGAAATTATGAAATATAATAAAATTATCTTTTACTAATGGTATTATAAAGATAAACTTAAAGAAAGGGAAGAAGAGAGAGTAATAAATTCTCAAGCGTATAGTAAGAAAAATAATATTAATGATTTATTGGTATTGTGAAATGACTTATAATTTGGTACATTTATTTTCTCAAAGCGAATTTTAACAAAAAAATAGAGGGAGTATTGTTAGGGGATGACAATTTAATTAAGGGTAAATTAGTAATTATGTTTATTCTTGTTAGTGGAATCAAGAAAATTAAATATATTAACTACCATTCTTAATAAACGTGAAAGTTGTATTTTCTTTGTTTATAATTATGGCCCAAGTACTATTTGATTAGGATGAACAATGTTATTATGATATAATAATTAGCGGTCGTACATGAAAGAAGGTCTTTATAGGCTATCACATGGCCAACCAAGAACATGATTTGATCAACCCTTCAAAAAAGTCAATGACTAGAAAATGGTCATTTGAATATGTTTTTATTATCATTTCCTCAAGAGAATGACATAATAAAATGAATTGTATAATTAGTGTTTCTTATGTTATGTCTTCATCAGATTCATTCATTAATATGATGACCCTTCTTATTCGTCTCATTGAACTTTACAAAAGGTAATGACAGTGAAAACTAGTTAATTGTGGATAATAGTTGGGAAGTTGAAGAGTACGCCTCTAAACTCCATAGCGATGCCCCTTATTTCATGTAAGACCTTTCTACTAAATTCCCATAAGTCCATTAGGGTGTTTTCTCCAATTCTATCACGACATGTTTCCTTTGGCATGTCATCTATATGGAACTTAGAAAGACCTTATTTAATAACATCATTGTCAAATAACACTCATCTGATATTGAAACTTGACACATACCGTGATTCACATGTCATAATAGTTTAATTTTATCGTTAACAAAATATGATTACACGAAACAATATTTTCAAACATAACACTAATATCGAGATTAATCAAGCTTTATCTTAAATGACTTAATTATTATATACATCCATTAAATAACCTAATTAAGTCTAATTACACTTCATTATTTATCACCCATTTATTCTTAAGTCTTACTATTATCTCATGCTCACCTAAAAATAAATGTCTTACAACCTAAAAGTTGATTTCTATAACGCTTCGAAAATTTATGACTTTTACATCCCTAAAACAATTTCTAATGCCTCATAAATCGATTTTTAGCTACCAAATAGCCTAATCAGTTCTAATACCCTATAAATTAATCTCCACATAACAACCACACCCTAGTATTTTCATATTTTCAGCGCCTGACTAACCTCACTCATATGACTGAACCTAACAAATACATTGTTGTTGTTGAAATTCAAGTACTTGCTTTCCTATTATAGTGTATTTTCAACCTATTGTGAGATTTTCTCATTGTTTCCTCTATCACCTTAGCTTTCTTTGCATCCTTCTAGGCCACATTCAATTCTAACATAAGATTGAAATTATGAAAAGTTAGATATTGTAGAAGAAGACGATAAGGGTAACACATCAATACACTTGTATAAATATTTTCTACTTCTTTCTTTAAAAGAAACTATTAAATTAGTATTTTAGACAATATACACGCATGGCCCATTAGCTCAGTTGGTTAGAGCGTCGTGCTAATAACGTGAAGGTCGCAGGTTCGAGACGTGCATAGTTGTCTTTGAAGGCATGCATCGCCTTGTAAAATATTTCTCATGGTTAAACCCTGGAAAATTAGGGTTTCTATTTATTTTTCCACATATAAACCGCGGCTAACCTACATAGGACTTCTAAAAATTTAACACAGTCATGATTATGCTTATAGGTATCTGAAAACTAATTTCATCATATTGTTTTATTTTTGGTTAAATCTGAAATCATTTGACAAACATACCTAGTAGCTTAATTTCTATAATATTTTTTATTTCTCCTTGTTCAAATATATCATATAAATTACTTTACAAAAAGAAGTATATGATAGAAAAATGTTCACACGCAATCGTTGTGCTGATGGTTGTCTTTGAAGGCATGCATCGCCTTGTAAAATATTTCTCATGGTTAAACCCTGGAAAATTAGGGTTTCTATTTATTTTTCCACATATAAACCGCGGCTAACCTACATAGGACTTCTAAAAATTTAACACAGTCATGATTATGCTTATAGGTATCTGAAAACTAATTTCATCATATGCATATTCTTAAATTTCATTTCCTTTTGTTGGTTTATATGGTCACAATTGATACACCATGACCGAGCAACCCTATATTTAATTCAGAAAAGATTTAAGATGAACAATTATTGCTAGCTCAAGAAAGAAGTACCTATACGAAGGATGTGATAATTTGTTATGTACACTAGGAAAATACATACTCCCTCCGACCTTATTTATCAGAAAAAAAATCTTCTAATATGTTTAGTCTTAAATATAAGTCAGTGACAAAGAAAATCTAGGCACGTTTAATTCTTTTAATAAATAAAAAATTAATCTTGCACTAGTTACTTAATACAACCTCTTTTTTTTTTAGAAGTCGTTTTGACATTTTCGTTTATATTAAAAAAATGTAATCATTGTTGTATGATAAAGAGAAATTATGAAATATTATAAAATTATCTTTTATTAATGGTATTATAAAGATAAACTTAAAGAAAGGGAAGAAGAGAGAGTAATAAATTCTCAAGCGTATAGTAAGAAAAATAATATTAATGATTTATTGGTATTGTGAAATGACTTATAATTTGGTACATTTATTTTCTCAAAGCGAATTTTAACAAAAAAATAGAGGGAGTATTGTTAGGGGATGACAATTTAATTAAGGGTAAATTAGTAATTATGTTTATTCTTGTTAGTGGAATCAAGAAAATTAAATATATTAACTACCATTCTTAATAAACGTGAAAGTTGTATTTTCTTTGTTTATAATTATGGCCCAAGTACTATTTGATTAGGATGAACAATGTTATTATGATATAATAATTAGCGGTCGTACATGAAAGAAGGTCTTTATAGGCTATCACATGGCCAACCAAGAACATGATTTGATCAACCCTTCAAAAAAGTCAATGACTAGAAAATGGTCATTTGAATATGTTTTTATTATCATTTCCTCAAGAGAATGACATAATAAAATGAATTGCATAATAGGGTTTCTTATGTTATGTCTTCATCAGATTCATTCATTAATATGATGACCCTTCTTATTCGTCTCATTGAACTTTACAAAAGGTAATGACAGTGAAAACTAGTTAATTGTGGATAATAGTTGGGAAGTTGAAGAGTACGCCTCTAAACTCCTTAGCGATGCCCCTTATTTCATGTTGTCGCAACCTGAAAAATACAGTGTGCGAAAAAACAATCGGCGAAAGAAAATGACAGAAGAGTCGCCACCGTGCGTTATTTATCCCAAAGGAGGGAAATGAAATGCTCGAAGTAAACATGAAAAGAGGAAAGGAAAAGACAAGGTCTCGCAACCAAATCTTGGGTTCGGGAGTCGGTTATGCGAAGGGAAGGTATTAGCACCCCTACGCATCCGTATTACTCTACGGGATCCACTTTTGTAGTTCTTGTCTAAAGGGTGTGAGTTTATCTTGTGCTGTTTACTAAAAAAGGGGTTAAATGAAAATGACTCGCGCGGATGTCGCATCCACTGCCTACGTGTCTCATCTGGAATGAGAATCAGAGCAAGCCGTAGTTCGGCTAACTACGGGGTTAAGGATTATGTTTTGGGGCGGACGACGTTACTATGAAATCTACCGGATGCTCGACCTTTGGAGACTTACTCACCTGTAGTAGAAGGAGTAAACGTGTGTTTAGGAGAAGAAAAATCAATGAAGGGTTAGGGTTTGGGATGCTCATGCAAAAAGGAAATCCTTGACGAAGGAACCGCGCTACCTGCGGGGATACGAACACATACAAAACAAACATGTATAAAGTAAATGTGCCAACAAGGCAATCAGAATAAATCTCCCAAATGGTATCCCACAAGCAAAGTGGAATATCCAGCGAGCTATCCCTGCAAAAGTCATGTGAGCCTTCACAAAAACTCAACAAAAGGGTTAGTGAAACAAGATAAGGATTAGGAGAAAACATGTTATGACAAACGTAAGTCAGATTAGAGCAAAACAATATGGTTTCAAAAACCTCAAACCCTGTGGCATACACTTCAGAAATTAAACGATTAAGCATTCAAGGCATTATTTATACATTCATACATAATTATGAACCCGTGGGCAAAAACCTAATGAAATTCATCCATCATACCTCAAACATTCAGAGTATTCAACTTCAAAGCACAAAGGTAATGGGAATAAGGGCAAACCTGATTGGAGAGGTCGGTTGAAATCAAATGGCACGGCTGGATTTGCAAACCAATGTTAGGGTTTGCTTGAGCTGAAAGTGTGTGAGTCAGAATGAACCTTTCAGAGTTGCCTGGAGGTTGCTCTGAACTCTGTTAGCTCTTCTCTCACTATCTTTTTCCCCAGGGTTCTTCTCTCACTATCTTTTTCCCAGACAGGGTAATAGGAATAGAATGCCTTTTGTTTCACTGAAACTCTGAATTTATAACCTGATTTTTGTGGATCTGTGGGCTCAAATGAGAGAGGTCCAAGTCCAAGATTTTTTATTTTATTTATTTATTTATTTCGTTTTTCGTTTTTTTTTTTTTTTTTCAAAACACGTGGGCTTCGCTTAGCGAGTATGACAGCTCATGAACAAACCTTTGCTCCGTCAAGATTAACGTTTTAACTGATGAATAGACCCCTGTTGGAAGTAACCCAAGTCTTTCCCTTGTGTTGACTGATCATCTAAATAGAGTCCACAAAGTGTCCTGGATGATGTTCAAGCTTCTTGGATCCGATTCCGATTGCCATGATGAAATTCAAATGCTAAATGACCTAAAAATGAATGCATGCATGAGGTGTAAAGCGTATGCTTCCAGGAAAAATGAAGGGTAAATTTTGGGGTATTACAGCTGCCCCTATTCAATCAACTGGAGACCTGGAAAGAAGATAGCAGCGGGTTTCGTGCTTTCGAGGTATCAAGGGATTGAATACAATAAAAGCCCGAAAATTTGCACTGAAGTGAAGTAAAGTAACAATGCCTGTCAGAATCGGCAAAAAGGTGGTCTTGAAAGAAGAATCCATCTGGTACGGTGAGAGTCAGTCTGAATACCGAAAAAGAATGTTAACCTGGATACCAAAATAAATGGTAACACAGAAATAACCATGGCCTGAATGCCGCTCATTAGTCTGAATACCAAAAAAGACTTCGATCTGAACATCGGGAGATATGAGATTATTAATATCGGTCTGAACACCGAGAGGCTGGCCTGAATGCCACAAGTTGCATCGACCTAAACGTCGGAAACTTCTTCGATCTGAACGTCGGAAAATTGGCCTGAATGCCACAAGTTGCATCGACCTGAACGTCGGAAACTTCTTCGATCTGAACATCGGAAAACTGGCATGAACGCCACAAGTTGCATCGACCTGAATGTCGGAAACTTCTTCGATCTGAACATCGGAAAACTGGCCTGAACGCCACTTCGGTCTGAATACCAGAAACTTCATGCCTGTCAGCATCGGCAGAAATAGGGAACGATAATAGAGGCGGCGCATGGGCCAATGACACTTGTTGGGGATAACAAAGGTAAGTCATGAACAATCTTCAGTCTGAGTCCTGGAAACAACTTCTGGCTTATCACTTGGGATACCGAGAATGTTTTATGCTTACATGCGTATGTTTGAATTTTTCAATGGCGTAATGCTCCATGAAAATGGAAATGCTACGCGATTTGGGAGGATGCAATGCAATATGATTCTACATGCAGGGATGCGAAATGCTGGGTAGAATGCCAAGCTGAGGCAAGGGGATCTGCTGGGGAAATGATCACCATCTTCTGGACCCTGGCAAGGCTGATGGAGATGCACAACGCAAAGAATTCTGTGGGGAAATGACCCGCCACACGGTGTTCTAGCAATGACGAAATACTGAGATTCTGACTGGGGAGAGAACGGCACTGAAAACCTGTTGTTGGGGAAAGCGATAGTGGTTCTGGCAACCACGATCTGCGAGAGATGACTCAGCAGGGGAAGCAAACACCGATACGGTACCGAGGTTCTGCTTCAAGGAAAGAAACCATGGATCTGGCATTGGGATTATCGATCTGGCCTCGAACTCTGAGGAGCAGCCGCTTCTGTTGGGAAGATACAGTCTAACACTGTCAACTCCGCTGGGGGTATATAGTCTGACACTGTCAACTCTACTGGGGAGTGTATAATCTGAAACCACCGCTTTGGGGGAGGTACAGTGGTGAGAACCTGCTGGAGATTGAAGAATCCAACGCTCTGATCAGCTCTGCGGGGATAAGATACCGAATTCGTCTGTTGGGGGAAAACATTCCCGATCATCTGCAGGGGATTTTAAGGAAATGCCCCGAGGGTACCTGTTCTGAATAGACGATCCAAAGCACTTAAAATTTACAGCAATTTTAAATGTTTATTAAGCATGTACCTGTAAAGCTCTTATGTGTCATGATGCAATGTTTATCAAAAATTCGGACGTCATATTTGCAAACAAAACAGGAAAAATGAAAATGAAAACAGAGATATACTGAATAACATGATTTTATTGATTGAACGGCCTCTGATTAGGCATTTACATCAGGAAGCAATCCCTGGAAAGAGGTAATCGCACAACAGACATTAATCTAATGGCAATGTGAAATGGATTTCTATTGGGTTCCAATTCTGCTATGACTTGCTCGTCTTCAAGATCCTCCAGATGATCAGCTTTCTGAAAAGAGTGATTGGACTGTTTCCTATCCTTCAAAAGTTTCCAGTCATTGACACGAGATGAGATTCAGAACTACTCAGAACGCAGTCATTCGCTTAATCCCTAACTTTTGCCTGGATCGCCCTTTTCGGGTTTTCAATCCATCGGGATACCCATTTTTGCCTGAGTTGCCTTTTGGTGTTTTCAACTTACCGGGTGTACAATCTTTTCACTTTTAATCCCTAATTTTTGCCCGAACCTTTTTCATTTTCTTGGTTCGCCGGGATGCCCATTTTTTCCTGGACTACTCTTTTTATTGTCCAGCGGGTCTATTTCATGCGAAGTATTTTTTAACTACGTCTGAGTTCACTGGGGAAGTGAAGTTTTCGCCATCCATCGTTGCAAGTATTAAGGCCCCACCATCAAAAACCTTGGTGACAATATACGGTCCATCATAGTTAGGAGTCCACTTGCCCCTATGATCTGTTTGAGGAGGAAGGATCCTTTTCAACACCAAATCTCCGACCTGGAAGCATCGAGGACGCACTTTCTGATCAAAGGCTCTCTTCATCCGACTTTGATACAACTGCCCATGACAAATGACTGCCATTCGCTTCTCTTCGATAAGACTCAACTCATTGAACCTTGTCTGAATCCATTTAGCTTCGTCTAACTTGACATCCAATAGGACTCTTAGAGAAGGAATTTCCACTTCAACAGGTAGGACTGCTTCCATACCATACACAAGGGAGTAAGGGGTTTCCCCGGTCGATGTACGTACTAAAGTACGGTACCCATGCAAGGCGAAGGGTAGCATCTCATGCCAATCTCTGTACGTAACGACCATCTTCTGCACAATCTTCTTTATGTTCTTATTTGCTGCCTCAACAACACCGTTCATCTTAGGGCGGTAAGGGGAAGAATTGTGATGCTGAATGTTGAAGTTCTGGCACAACTCCTTCATCATTTTGTTGTTGAGATTAGAACCATTATCAGTAATGATTCTTTCGGGAATCCCATAGCAACAAATGATTTCTTTCTTGATGAATCGGGCAACCACATGTCCGGTGACCTTCGCAAATGACGCTGCTTCGACCCACTTGGTGAAATAGTCGATGGCAACAAGGATGAAGCGATGCCCATTGGAAGCGGTCGGCTCAATCCTTCCAATCATATCGATGCCCCACATAGCGAAAGGCCATGGCGAAGACATCACATTCAAAGGACTCGGCGGCACATGCACCTTATCAGCATAAATCTGGCATTTATGGCACTTCCGAGCATATTTGAAACAATCAGATTCCATGGTCATCCAGTAATAACCTGCTCTCAACAATTTCTTAGCCATTGCATGTCCGCCGGCATGAGTACCGAAGGAGCCTTCATGAACTTCCTGCATTAACATGTCTGCTTCGTGTCTATCCACGCATCTAAGCAGAACCATGTCGAAGTTCCTCTTATACAGCACATCGTCTTTGTTCAAGAAGAAACTGCCTGCCAATCTTCTCAAAGTCTTTCTATCATTGTTGGATGCCCCTGCAGGGTACTCTTGATTCTTCAGAAAGCACTTGATGTCGTGATACTAGGGCTTATCATCAACTACCAGTTCAGCAGCAAACACATAAGCGACCCTATCAAGGCGCATCACGTCGATCTTGGGAGCATGGTTCCAACGGATCACCGTGATCATGGAGGATAGAGTAGCAAGAGCATCTTCCATCTGGTTCTCATCACGAGGTATATGGTACAACTTTACTATTATAAAGAAAGTCAACAATCTTCTCGTGTAATCTCTGTAGGGGACCAGATTGGGCTGGAGAGTGTTCCAATCACCATTCACTTGATTGATCACCAGAGCTGAATCTCCGAAGATGTCCAGAGTCTTGATTCTCAAATCAATGGCTTGCTCAATACCCAAGATACAGGCTTCATACTCAGCTTCATTATTGGTGCAATCAAAAGTCAGACGAGCGGTGAAAGGCATGTGGGCACCTTTCGGAGTAGTAATGACAACACCAATTCCACTTCCTCTGGCGTTGACGGCCCCATCAAACATTAAAGTCCACTTTTCGTCTGGATCAGGTCCCTCTTCAACAACTGGCTCTTCACAGTCTTTCATCTTGAGGAACATGATGTCTTCATCTGGAAAATCAAACTTCATCGGCTCATAATCTTCAACCGGCTGTTGAGCAAGATAGTCTGACAGAATACTCCCCTTGATGGCTTTCTGGGATGTATACTGGATATCGTACTCTGTCAATACCATTTGCCAACGAGCAACTCTTCCGGTGGGAGCTGGCTTCTCAAATATATACTTGATTGGATCCATTTTGGAGATCAGTAAGGTTGTGTGAGACAGCATGTATTGTCTCAATCGCTTAGCAGCCCATGCAAGTGCACAACATGTTTTTTCAAGCATTGAGTATCTCGACTCGCAATCTATGAATTTCTTACTCAGGTAGTAGATGGCATGCTCTTTCCTACCTGTCTCGTCGTGTTGACCGAGAACACAACCCATGGAATTGTCTAGTACTGTCAAATACATAATCAGCGGTCTCCCTGGGACCGGAGGCATAAGGATAGGAGGATTCTACAAATACTCTTTTATCTTCTCGAAAGCCCTTTGGCAATCATCATTCCACCTGATAGCCTGATCTTTTCACAGCAATTTGAATATTGGCTCGCACGTGGCTGTTAGGTGTGAGATGAAACTTGTAATGTAGTTCAACCTCCCTAAGAAACCACAGACTTGTTTCTCTGTTCTTGGCTCAGGCATTTCCTGTATCGCTTTCACTTTGGCTGGATCCACCTCAATCCCTTTTCCGCTAACAACAAAACCCAGTAGTTTTCCAGATCTCACCCCAAAAGTACACTTGTTCGGATTAAGCCTCAGCTTGAATTTCCTCAAACGCTCAAACAGTTTTTGCAAATTCACCAAATGTTCTTCTTCTGTATGAGATTTGGCAATCATATCATCAACATAAACCTCGACTTCATGATGAATCATATCATGGAACAGAGTCACTATCGCTCGCTGATATGTTGCTTCGGCATTTTTCAGACCAAACGGCATCACCTTGTAGCAGAAGGTGCCCCATGGGGTTATGAATGTTGTCTTCTCCATGTCTTCTGGTGCCATCTTAATTTGATTATAGCCAGAAAAGCCATCCATGAAGGAGAATACCGAGAACTGAGCCGTGTTATCCACCAAAACGTCAATGTGAGGTAAGGGGAAATCATCTTTAGGACTAGCCCTGTTCAGATCCCGGTAGTCAACACACATCCGTACCTTTCCATCCTTCTTAGGTACCGGAACGATATTTGCAACCCATGGCGGATAATTTGTGACTGCTAGAAACCCTGCATCCAACTGTTTTTGCACTTCTTCCTTTATCTTGACAGCCATCTCTGGTCTTGTTCTTCTGAGCTTCTGCTTGACCGGAGGACAACCTTCTTTGAGCGGAAAGCGATGTACCACGATGTCTTGATAAGACCAAGCGAAGATGTCAACATACTCTTGCAGCAATTCAATCAACCCCTTCTTCACATTGTCTTCCAAAGCAGCCCCTATCTTGATTTCTCTCTTGGCATCCTCGGTGCCGAGATTAGACTCTTGATGCGGTTGAATGACCCTTTCCTCTTGTTTTAATAACCTGGTAAGTTCTTCAGGGAGTTCACAGTCTTCATCACCCTCTTCTTCAGCTTGAAAGATTGGATTTTCAAAGTCGAAGTGAGCCATAGCAGAACCGTTATCAATAGGATCCGGTGATGTGCATCTGCATGAGTGATGGTATGTGCTTATGAGTGTGAAAAAAAAAGTGGAAACTAAACAAAACATTGCCATTTTTTTTTGAAAAAATGCAAAAATAGAAAGACAGGGAACGAAATATTTGAATGCAAAAAGACGTCCTTTATTTATGATAAAAAATGCAAGTGTCACATAGATGATCCCTACAATGAGTCATTACGCCCTGGAGGAACGTAAGACTTGGATATGCATGAATAAACAAAGAAAATTACTCCTCCAGACAAGTGGCTTGGACAATCTCCTCAGAAGACCAATTATTGAGAACTTCACCCAGTGTAACACCCACATATAATATATGTCTAGAATACATATTATACATAGTGTAAAACTGGTACTGAAATACATAAGTGCCTAGAAGCACATCATACATATACAATACATGCCCAAAATAACATAATATGGCATAAATGTACATAAGAGTGCCCAAAATAAAACTACTGATCTAGATCATTAGACAATGATCTCAAAAAAATATCTACACAGCGGAAGAAAAGCCACCAGTCCTCAGGTAAGCAAGACATCACTCTATCTTGCCCTTACCCTTATCCTGCTCAGAACCACCTGAAAAATAATCAACAACATGGGGTGAGATAATAATCTCAGTGGGTTCCCTATCTTATGGGTCCACTCGGCTTTACAGGGTTTTCTAATCAATATTCAGCTCATATCCAACTCAAGTCAACAAGGGAACGAAGACTTGAGCGATGGGGAAACTAACTCGCAATTGTATGGCAACATGCAACTGAGTTCTCATAACTCAACCACGATCATTATTCAGATCACGACGCATCAATTCCCGAACGGACTTACGTCTAAGCCAGGCCCGGTTCATGCATACTCGTATGATTCGACTTTCGCGGTGGATATCAGGTTCCCCTATGGGACTCTAACCCACTTTTAAGAACCATCACTCGTATGGGACTCTAACCCACTTTGAGTATCTTTCACCGTATGGGACTCTAACCCACTTTGGTGTCCACCTTTCCCCCATGTCCGCCATGGTTGGGGCTCAAACCCAATTGAGGCTCGAATCATTGGTCCCACATCCCAATGCTTACTCATCTAAGCATACCAAAGGATATGTGTACCACCATAAAAAAACAAACATTCTGAATACATGATCGGTTCCATGAACCATAACAAAATTCATCAATCACAGGTGACTTCATTCACCACATTACACAAATAATAACATGGCATGTTCCATACAATGCGTCTCATACACATAACTCACATATGTTCCATAACCTAGATTATCCTTCTAAGTTATTAATCATATTATACTCCTAGATTTCCTCACTCTCCTTTGTAAAGTTTTTAATCATGTTATTTCACACTCAAACATATCAACCATGTTTAACACCCATCAAAATAAAATTCATAGAATTTGTAAGACGCATAATATATTATAATATGATATCATAATAATAGCTCTTTTCATTATCTTACTAACGCATCCGTCCGCATCCAAAACGGAGTTATAACGCTCGATTAATTCATTAATCTATCTTAATCAGTATTTAGATTAATATTTATTCATTGCATAAGTATTCAACAGTAACCTCTCTAGCCTAGTGGTAAGGCTTGCACAGTTTCAAGGAGGTCCTGGGTTCGAACCACCTTGGTGACAAATTTTGTACAGACATAAAATTAAAAGCATATTTTCATTGTTTTCCACTTCTCAAAACACCATTTTCCTCTGTAACTCCATTTCCAATCAAACCCACACTCCTTCTTCCAACATAGCAAATCATATTATCATACCAATCACAAAACACATATTCATGAAAATCAACAAGAGCAAGAACATATTCATCTTATAGCATGGATATTCATGATTTACCTAACATTCTACAACCCTAATTTTTTCTAGAAAACTAAAGTTTCTAACTAGAACCCACCTCAAGAAATTGAAGAGGAGAAGTTGTTGAAGATGAGATGAGGATGAAGATGATGGTGTTGGTTCCAAGCTCTTGCTCTTTCCAAGCTTTCCTTCTTCTTCTTCACTAACCTTGTTTCCTTTCCTCTCTTGAGCTTTCCTCTTTCTCTCTATTCTTTCTGATGCATAGAAAACAAATAAAGTGGCTTATGGTAGGTAGAAACATGTGGTTAGAAAGTGGTGGAGTGGTAGTAACAAATATCACAAGTGGCACTAACTTGTAATATTTGTTCTACCGGAGCTATTGACCCATTATTAGTGTTACCAAAATGTCCCAATTAATAAAAGGTCAGTTCCAAATAATATTAATTAAGTCAACCTGAACTCACTATTCGCTCTATTTATCCCAATTGACAACTTTTAGAGCACATAGGAACTCAGTTGATCTCAATTAATAGGAGTTTAGGCATTTAAGGAAATACGGGGTATTACATCCTCCCCCCTTAAATAAAATTCGTCCTCGAATTTAAATATTACCTGGAAAAGATGAGGGTAAGCTTCTCGCATTTCTGACTCTAGTTCCCAGGCGGCGTCGCCTTCGTGTGATTCATCCCACTGAACTTTAACAAGAGGAATCTCCTTATTCCTTAACACCTTAACTTCTCGTCCTGTAATGCAACTTGGTAGAGGTTCGAAGGTCAGATCTGCTTCTACTTCTACTGAACTTGGAAGAATAGGCTGAAGAGAATCTGGAATGAACTTCCTGAGTTGAGATACGTGAAAAACATCATGCATTTCTGATAGAGAAGGTGGTAAGGCTAATCTGTAGGCTACTTCTCCAATTCTCTCTATAATCTGGTATGGCCCTATGTATCTCGGACTTAGCTTTCGTGACTTAAACGATCCTTTCAATCTCAACCTCGGAGTCACCTTCAAAAATACATGATCACCTTCATCAAATTCCAAAGGTCTTCTCCTGTGATCCGCATAGCTCTTTTGGCGATCTTGTGCTTTCTTTATCTTATCACGGACCATCTTTATCTTTTCCGTTGTCTCTTGAATAATCTCCGGTCCTAAGATCCTTTCTTCGCCAACTTCTGTCCAACATAAAGGTGTTCTACATTTCCGTCCATACAGAGCTTCGTAAGGGGCCATCCCAATACTTGCATGATAAGTATTGTTATATGCGAATTCAATTAATGGTAAAAGCTCCTTCCAATTCCCCCCACTTTCAAGTACACAAGCTCTTAACATATCTTCCAGTGTCTGTATTGTCCGTTCAGTCTGACCATCTGTCTGGGGATGATTAGAGGTACTTAAACACAATCTCGATCCCATATCTTGTTGGAATGCTCTCCAAAACCTTGAAGTAAACTTTGGGTCTCTATCGGACACGATGCTAGCAGGAACACCGTGCAACCTAACAATTTCTGAAATGAACAACCGTGCAAGATGACTTGCCTTGTAAGTAGTCTTCACGGCCAAAAAGTGTGCGGACTTAGTCAAGCGATCCACAATCACCTAAATTGAATCATAACCACCTTGGGTCCGAGGCAACCCTACCGCAAAACCCATTGAAATACTATCCCATTTCCAAACTGGAATTTCTAAAGGCTGTAATAACCCACCTGGCTTCTGATGTTCAATCTTTACCTGTTGGCATACAATGCATTCTGACACATACTCTGTGATATCCCTTTTCATTCCAGGCCATCAATAGTCCTTCTTCAAGTCTTGATACATCTTCGATGAACCTGGATGTATAGTAAACGCCCCTTTGTGAGCTTCCTTTAAAACTTTCCTTTTTAGCTCTACATCATCCGGAACACAAATCCTTTGATTAAACAGAATAACTTTGTCCGGTGACTGAGTGAAACCTGGTTGAGTTGACATCTCTTACAATCTCTCATCTATCATTTGTCCTTGTCGGATCTCTTCCCTTAGGTTAGAGGTAACATTCAAATTTCCCATTATCACACCATCCTGCATCCAACTAAACTGAAGATTGAGATCTCGGAACTTTTCCAACAACGCATATTCCAACATCATCAACTCAGCTTTATGTATCTCTTTTCGACTCAAGGCATCCGCAACCTTATTCGCCTTCCCTGGGTGATACTTAAGCTCAAAATCATAGTCCTTCAAGTATTCCATCCATCTCCTCTGTCTCATGTTTAACTCCTTCTGGTCAATATAAGTATTTCAAACTCTTGTGGTCACTAAACATCTGAAAATGCACCCCATACAAGTAGTGTCTCCAAACTTTCAATACAAAGACAACAACATCCAATTCAAGATCATGAGTTGGGTAGTTCTCTTCATGAGGCTTCAACTGACGGGAGGCATAGGCTACAACTTGACCATTCTGCATTAACACCCCTCCTAATCCTTTCTTAGAGGCGTCACAAAATACTTCATAAAACTTACTAGGATCAGGGATGACTAAAATAGGGGCAGTCGTCAGCTTCTCCTTCAAACTCATAAAACTCTTCTCACACTTCGAATCCCATTTGAAAGAAATTTCCTTTCGGGTAAGTCTAGTCATTAGTAACGCTATCTGTGAAAATCCCTTTATAAACCTTCGGTAGTAACCTGCCAAACCTAAGAAACTTCTGACTTCGGAAGCATTCTTCGGTCTTTCCCAATTAATAACTACTTCAACTTTAGATGGATCCACCGATACTCCTCCTTGTGATATCACATGACCAAGAAACCTCACTTCGTTCATCCAAAATTCACACTTACTTAACTTGGCAAACAGTTGTTTCTCTTGCAGTACTGATAGAACAATCCTTAAGTGTTCTTCGTGCTCTTGAGGAGTACGAGAATAAATAAGAATGTCATCAATAAAGATCACCACGAACTGGTCCAAGTAGGGTTGGAATATCCGATTCATATAGTCCATGAAAACAGCTGGGGCATTCGTTACACCAAACGACATTACAAGGAACTCATAATGGCCATATCAGGTTCTAAATGCGGTCTTCGGCACATCCGAACTCTTAACTCTTATTTGATGATAGCCCGATCGTAGATCAATCTTCGAGAACACGCAGGCTCCTTTCAACTGATCTAACAAATTGTCTATCCGAGGCAGAGGGTACTTGTTCTTGATGGTAACTTTATTCAATTGACGATAATCAATACACAACCGCATACTACCGTCCTTCTTCTTTACTAGTAACACTGGAGCTCCCCATGGTGAGACACTAGGTTGGATAAAATGCTTAGTTAGCAACTCTTCCAATTGATTCTTCAACTCTCTCAACTCTAGTGGCGCCATGCGATACGGAGAGACGGAGATTGGAGTCGTCCCAGGTACCAGATCAATAGAGAATTCCACTTCCCTTTCAGGAGGAAGAGAGGAGACATCCTCAGGAAAAACTTCCGGAAATTCACAAACAACAGGGATTTGTGTAACATTCAGATTATCGCTAGATTCCTTGGTAAGAGCCAAGAGAACTGACTTTTCATTCTCAAATAAGAAATTAACCATGCCAACCGTACCTTCCAAGATCGTAGTTAACACATCCTTTGGAGTAGCTTCACTAGATGGAATGATAATCAACTTCTCTTCACAACCAATAAACACCGAGTTGGTAGAAAGCCAATCCATCCCCAAAACCACATCAACCTTCTTAAGTGGTAAACAAATAAGATCAATCTGAAAAACTCTACCATTTACCGAGAGTGAACAATTTTCACAAATCAACGGTGTCTCAACCACATCATCCATGGCGGTAGTAACCACCATAGGAGGAGACAAAGGAATTGCTTGCAAGCCAAGACGCTTCATGCACCGAATTGATACAAAAGAGTGTGTCGCCCCACAATCAAATAATACAAAACAAGGATGATCATTGACGAGACACGTACCAGCAATTAAGGCATTGTTGCTCTTAGCCTTCCTTGCATCCAAAGTATAAACTCGACCGATACTCCTCCCCTGCATCTGATTCTTATTCTGAGGGCATTCCCTAGACAAGTGTCCCTCCCTCTGACAAGTAAAACACCTAATTCCACTCACACCACATCTTCCAAAGTGATACTTCTTACATGCCTGACATTGAGGAGGTTGGTTAGGTCTTGCATGTTGCACCTGTTTCCCCTTGAAAGCCTGAGATCTAGGCCTGAACTGGTTTCCTGGCCTTCCTTGGTCTCTCTGCCCACTCCTGAACCGATCCCTTTCTTCCTGAACCTTCTTCAAACTGTTCTCATCCACATAACATTGTCTTAATAGTTCAGCATAAGAAGTGAATTCCCTCTGAGAAACACTATGAGAAATTTCACCCCTCAGACCAAAAAGAAACTGATCAATCTTCCACCTCTCATCAGGAGCGTACACGGCTTGTCTAGAATACGCAACCATATCTTCGAACTTTTCAGCATACGCAGCTATTGACATAGCTCCCTGCCTGAGTTGTTGAAATTCAAACTCTTTCTGAGTCCTCAAAGAACTAGGAAAATACTTATCCAAGAAAATAGTCTTAAAATGCTCCCAATCTCTAGGTATTCCTTGATTGGTCATAAGAGTCGAAGCACTCTCCCACCATCTTACAGCGGGACCCTTCATCATGTGAGAGGCAAACACAACCTTATTTTCTTCACTACAATGCACTATCCGAAAAATCCTTTCCATGTCAGTTATCCACTCCTGAGCCTTCATAGGATTCAGCCCACCATGGAATTATGGAGGATTCATGCGGAAGAAATCTCAGAAACTACCACCTGCAGCTACTTGTGGAACTCCCTGAGGATGCAAACCACCATTCCACTGCTGCATCATCTGTTGCATGAATTGATTCTGTTGTTGTTGCATTTGTTGCATAAACTGAGGCCATTGAAAACCTTCGCTACCACTTGGCGGTTCAGAGTCTGAATTCTGGGTTCTGGGTCTACCACGACCTCTGCGTCCGTCAGCCATGATCCTGAATGTCATACAAATAGGATTAAGTTGATCAGGCTCAATACTATGAATATAACACCAAGGACAATGATGACAACCCACATGTGAGGCAGAAAGGAATACTTATAATATTTCATGGCTAGGTCGAGGATACGACCTGCTTTGATACCAACTGTAACACCCACATATAATATATGTCTAGAATACATATTATACATAGTGTAAAACTGGTACTGAAATACATAAGTGCCTAGAAGCACATCATACATATACAACACATGCCCAAAATAACATAATATGGCATAAATGTACATAAGAGTGCCCACAATAAAACTACTGATCTAGATCATTAGACAATGATCTCAAAAAAATATCTATACAGCGGAAGAAAAGCCACCAGTCCTCAGGTAAGCAAGACATCACTCTATCTTGCCCTTACCCTTATCTTGCTCAGAACCACTTGAAAAATAATCAACAACATGGGGTGAGATAATAATCTCAGTGGGTTCCCTATCTTATGGGTCCACTCGGCTCTACAGGGTTTTCTAATCAATATTCAACTCATATCCAACTCAAGTCAACAAGGGAACGAAGACTTGAGCGATGGCGAAACTAACTCGCAATTGTATGGCAACATGCAACTGAGTTCTCATAACTCAACCACGATCATTATTCAGATCACGACGCATCAATTCCCGAACGGACTTACGTCTAAGCCAGGCCCGGTTCATGCATGCTCGTATGATTCGACTTTCACGGTGGATATCAGGTTCCCCTATGGGACTCTAACCCACTTTTAAGAACCATCACTCGTATGGGACTCTAACCCACTTTGAGTATCTTTCACCGTATGGGACTCTAACCCACTTAGGTGTCCACCTTTCCCCCATGTCCGCCATGGTTGGGGCTCAAACCCAATTGAGGCTCGAATCATTGGTCCCACATCCCAATGCTTACTCATCTAAGCATACCAAAGGAGATGTGTACCACCACACAAAAACAAACATTCTGAATACATGATCGGTTCCATGAACCATAACAAAATTCATCAATCACAGGTGACTTCATTCACCACATTACACAAATAATAACATGGCATGTTCCATACAATGCGTCTCATACACATAACTCACATATGTTCCATAACCTAGATTATCCTTCTAAGTTATTAATCATATTATACTCCTAGATTTCCTCACTCTCCTTTGTAAAGTTTTTAATCATGTTATTTCACACTCAAACATATCAACCATGTTTAACACTCATCAAAATAAAATTCATAGAATTTGTAAGACGCATAATATATTATAATATGATATCATAATAATAGCTCTTTTCATTATCTTACTAACGCATCCGTCCGCATCCAAAACTGAGTTATAACGCTCGATTAATTCATTAATCTATCTTAATCAGTATTTAGATTAATATTTATTCATTGCATAAGTATTCAACAACAACCTCTCTAGCCTAGTGGTAAGGCTTGCACAGTCCCAAGGCTTGTACAGACAGAAAATTAAATTATATTTCAGTGTTAACCGGTTAACCTAAAACGTTAACTGGTTAACGCGCACGAATTTGATGGTGTTGGTTCCAAGCTCTTGCTCTTTCCAAGCTTTCCTTCTTCTTCTTCACTAACCTTGTTTCCTTTCCTCTCTTGAGCTTTCCTCTTTCTCTCTATTCTTTCGGATGCATAGAAAACAAATAAAGTGGCTTATGGTAGGTAGAAACATGTGGTTAGAAAGTGGTGGAGTGGTAGTAACAAATATCACAAGTGGCACTAACTTGTAATATTTGTCTATTGACCCATTATTAGTGTTACCAAAATGTCCCAATTAATAAAAGGTCAGTTCCAAATAATATTAATTAAGTCAACCTGAACTCACTATTCGCTCTATTTATCCCAATTGACAACTTTTAGAGCACATAGGAACTCAGTTGATCTCAATTAATAGGAGTTTAGGCATTTAAGGAAATACGGGGTATACATCCTCCCCCCCTTAAATAAAATTCGTCCTCGAATTTAAATATTACCTGGAAAAGATGAGGGTAAGCTTCTCGCATTTCTGACTCTAGTTCCCAGGTGGCGTCGCCTGGGTCTGATTCATCCCACTGAACTTTAACAAGAGGAATCTCCTTATTCCTTAACACCTTAACTTCTCGTCCTGTAATGCAACTTGGTAGAGGTTGAAGGTCAGATCTGCTTCTACTTCTACTGAACTTGGAAGAATAGGCTGAAGAGAATCTGGAATGAACTTCCTGAGTTGAGATACGTGAAAAACATCATGCATTTCTGATAGAGAAGGTGGTAAGGCTAATCTGTAGGCTACTTCTCCAATTCTCTCTATAATCTGGTATGGCCCTATGTATCTCGGACTTAGCTTTCGTGACTTAAACGGTCCTTTCAATCTCAACCTCGGAGTCACCTTCAAAAATACATGATCACCTTCATCAAATTCCAAAGGTCTTCTCCTGTGATCCGCATAGCTCTTTTGGCGATCTTGTGCTTTCTTTATCTTATCACGGACCATCTTTATCTTTTCCGTTGTCTCTTGAATAATCTCCGGTCCTAAGATCCTTTCTTCGCCAACTTCTGTCCAACATAAAGGTGTTCTACATTTCCGTCCATACAGAGCTTCGTAAGGGGCCATCCCAATACTTACATGATAAGTATTGTTATATGCGAATTCAATTAATGGTAAAAGCTCCTTCCAATTCCCCCCACTTTCAAGTACACAAGCTCTTAACATATCTTCCAGTGTCTGTATTGTCCGTTCAGTCTGACCATCTGTCTGGGGATGATTAGAGGTACTTAAACACAATCTCGATCCCATATCTTGTTGGAATGCTCTCCAAAACCTTGAAGTAAACTTTGGGTCTCTATCGGATACGATGCTAGTAGGAACACCGTGCAACCTAACAATTTCTGAAATGAACAACCGTGCAAGATGACTTGCCTTGTAAGTAGTCTTCACGGCCAAAAAGTGTGCGGACTTAGTCAACCGATCCACAATCACCCAAATTGAATCATAACCACCTTGGGTCCGAGGCAACCTGTCATACGGTGAACTGACTTTGTGTATTTTTGCTTTGGAAAGCAAATGTCGCGGATAGCAAGAGTCGCCACTGACTTTTCTTTTATCCAATAAGGAAAGGCGGAAAAGAGCAGGAAAGACCTTGATTAGATTTTGGGTTCGGGAGGTACATTATACAAAGGGAAGGTGTTAGCACCCTTTGTATCTATGGTTATCCATGGGCTCTTAATTGCTTAATCACTTGTGTTTTTCTTGTCTGAAAAAGTGTTTGAGAACTGTTTAGAAAATGTTTTGAAAAGAGAGTTTAACTTTGTAATGATTCTTGTACGAATGTATACAAAGTATTTATCTCGTTTAATTTTGAAAGCTGTTTAGAAAAATATAACTTGGTAATGATTCTAGTATGAGTGTATACCAAGTGGTGATTTTCTAATAGATGTTTTGCAAAGTGTGAGGTGTGAAAAGTATTTTAAGTTGTGAGTCAGCATTTAAGAGTTATACCTACCCTAGGTCTTTATGGGTATTTCCTATCCTTATGAGGGTAAAACTGTCCTCACTATTGAGAAGTAAGTAGTCTTGTCCTTTGGATGTAAAGGGACATCGTAGGGTCGTCGATTGGTCATCGAAGGCAACATTTGTAAGGATACCTTAGCATTCGAAGGGACGATCATCATTTAACCGTAGGCTACAACGACGGGCCATCGAGGGACAAAATCATATATTCGCAGGCGACATCCGAGGGACTATGATTTATCTTATAGGGACATGATGATTTAATCGAAGGGTCTTTGCTAAGTGTATCCCCACATTCATGGGACATGACCGCAATACTGTAAGGCAACAAAGAGAGGGTCAAGATCATATATTCAAAGTCAACATTTATAATCAATTAGGTAATTAGGATGAATCTCCACAAGGGTATCCCACAAATAAAGTGGAATACCTAGCAAGCTACCTTCTTCGGGAGTATGTGAGCCCTCACAAAATTTGGCAAACAGGTCAGAATACCAAATGGGGTGCGATCAATAGTTGCACCGAACAAAGGAATCGCAGCAGTAATAATGTCAGGAAAATAATTCACAGCTATGATAGAACATGTCAGATAAGCACAGAACAGAACAGAACCAAAAAATCAGCGACTGTCATGTTCGCTACTGCCTCGCCTAGCGAAGGCTTGGCGAACGCTCGCTACATGTTCGCTTAGCGATGTGCTAGCGAACGGCTGCGAGTTTTGAGTCTAATAATAGTACGATTTCAGCAAGCTCCAAACCCTATGGCATCCCTTACAGAAATTACATGGTTAAACATTCAAGACATCCATGCATACTTAAATCCACATGCAAAACCTAAGATATATTTATAAATTCAATCATAATATCACATGTAAATTGGGAGCATAAAGCGGTAGTGGTAGTGCAAACCTGTTTGCAATTGAATTACAACGTTGAATTGGTAGATCACTCTTAGGGTTGGTGTCGGGTTGAGTTGGGCGGAGGTAACCTTTGTGCAGATGAGTTTCCTTCAGGGTTTCCTTTAGGGTTGCTCTGAATTCTCTTGGTTAGCCTCCAGGGTTTGCTGTCTGTGTTTGTGTTTCCTTGCTAGGGTTTCTGTCCATCGGTCCTCTTCCGTTTGTGAATGAAGCTCTGCTATTTATAATAATTGTTTCTTGGTGGGCTCAGAATGAAATCCAAAATTTCTGGTATTCGCAAGCTTCGCTAGGCGAGTGGTGCAGCGAAGGGTTCGCTAGGCGAAGGATTTTGCTCGCCTAGCGAGAAAGCTATTTTAAGTCATTTGCTGGATTTGGCCACCTGTGTGCTGGGTCTTTGTTCTTTTAAGATCAATGTCTTGAAAAATGAGTTGGAGTGCCTTGAAAAATGTCTTGCAAGATTAACGGGAAAATTTTGGGGTATGACAGCTGCCCCTGTTCAATATTCATAAACCGAGAGAGTTAGAATGGTATGTATGCCATTCGTGATCTGGAGGTGGAAGATTATTGAACACTTAGAATGCCCCAAAAATTTGCGCTCGTTAATTAAAAGTTATTCTTGATGGAGATGGGCTTAGAGATGCCATCTGGGAAGTTTTGATGATGAAAGATCAGAATGGATCGTATGCTGCTGGGGATAAAGGATCAGAAGGGATCATACGCGAGATCGTATCTGAATTGCAGAATGAACCGTCTATTAGGCTGCATCTGGAGAGGTAAAGATCATAATGGATCGTACGCTAGATCGTATCTGAGTAGCAGAATGAGTTGTCCATTAGGCGGGTGACTTCGTTGGGGATGAAAGATCAGAATGGATCGTATGCTAGATCGTATCTGAGTTGCAGAATGAGCCGTCCAGTAGGCTGTATCTGACAAAAAGTAGTCGTACGCTAGACTACACCTCGGGATGTACCATACGCTAGGTAGTATCTGAGGAATGAAGATCAGAATGGATCGTACGTTAGATCGTATCTGAGTTGCAGAATGAGCCGTACGTTAGGCTGTATCTGACAAAAAGTAGTCGTACGCTAGACTACACCTCGGGATGTACCATACGCTAGGTAGTATCTGAGGAATGAAGATCAGAATGGATCGTACGTTAGATCGTATCTGAGTTGCAGAATGAGCCGTACGTTAGGCGGTATCTGACAAAAAGTAGTCGTACGCTAGACTACACCTCGGAATGTACCGTACGCTAGGTAGTATATGAGGAAATGAACATTCCAAATGGGTCGTACGCTAGACCGTGTTGGACTAGTTGAAGGAATCATATGTTGGGGTGAATCAGCATGAACCGTACGTTAGGCTATATCTGATAACATTTGTATATGTTGTATTAGCAATAAATGTCTGGGATGGGCTTAAAGATGCCACCAATAGGAGGATATCAGAGTACTTATCCGAATGAATGTTTATATGGATTATATCTGAAAGATGTATTTGAATCTTGAATGTAATCGATAAAGATGTCTGTCTGAATGGATCTTTATTTTGACTGTATAAGGAGGATAATTAACCTGAAAAATAAAGTTAGCTTTATGCCATGTCATGATGCATGAGATGTTTTATGCTTTCGAAAATAAATGCGAACATTGTATGCATGCGTATGCTGCGAAATGATTTAATGAATGAATTATGCGTCTGAAAAGTTTTTCCAGGGGAAAATAAATCCCAATATTCTAGTTGGAGATATTTGTATTGATGACCCTTTCTTAGCTGGGGATACTTGATTTCTGTCTTATGATAGAAATATTCAACAGGACCTGGCTGGGGGATAGAAGGGATGACCAGTCTGTCTAGTAATGCCAATTTCTTCTGGGAAATGACTAGTTTTGTTGGGGAAAGGATTTGTAACCGGACTTGTTGGAAAGCATGGTTAGACCTTATCCTCGACCCTAAAGTCTTTTAGTAACTGCTATTGCTATTTTATGCATGTATTTTCGGTAAACATCAATCATGTTCAAACGCATATACTCATTCGAATTAAATCAATGGACGTTTATGCAAACAAAACAGAGAAAGTAAAACAAAAGCATCTTTTTGGAAATAAAATTGTATCGATTTTGACAGAGGGCCTATAAACAGGCAATTTGTGTACAAGGAGACAGAAATCCTAGTAAGAGGAAATTGTCAAGAAAACAAAGACAAAGCTATGCAGAAAAAGTCCCATCGATTTTAATTCCACTACTGTCATTATGTCTTCAAGCCTCTCATCTCCTGCTGTCGGATAAAAGTGATTGGCTTGTTCAGTCCCTTTGATTTGGGTGAAGCTGACTGAGAACGGGACATAGTTATACGCTTTTATCCCTAATTTTTTCCTGGACCGCCTTTTCAGGTTTTCAGTCCACCAGGATACCCTTTTTTGCCCAAGCCGCCTTTTCAGGTTTTCGACTTGCCGGGTGTACATTTTTAAATGTTTATCCCTAATTTTTGCTCGAACCCTTTTGGTTCGCCGGGATGCCCTTACTTTTGCCTAGATACGTCGACCTAGCGGGTCTCTTTTATGCGTAGTATCTTTTAACTATGTCTGCGTTCACGGGATGTGGGAAGTCTTCGCCATCCATTGTAGCAAGTATCATGGCTCCACCAGAGAATACCTTCTTAACTACAAATGGCCCTTCGTATGTGGGAGTCCATTTGCCTCTGGGATCACCTTGTGGTAGAATGATACGCTTGATCACCAAGTCGCCAATTTGATACACCTGTCTCTTGACCTTTTTGTTAAATGCCTGGGTCATGCGCTTCTGATATATCTGCCCATGACAAACAGCCGCAAGTCTCTTTTCATCAATCAAATTTATCTGATCGAGTCGAGTCTGAACCCATTCATCCTCGTCTAAACATGCCTCTTTCATAATTCTTAGAGAGGGAATCTGAACTTCCACTGGTAAAACAGCTTCCATTCCGTAGACCAAAGAGAAAGGAGTTGCCCCTGTCGAAGTGCGTACTGAAGTGCGATAACCATGAAGGGCAAAGGGTAACATCTCATGCCAGTCTTTGTATGTTACTGTCATTTTTTGTATGATCTTCTTAATATTCTTATTAGCAGCTTCCACGGCGTCATTCATCTTTGGCCGATACGGAGAAGAGTTATGGTGTCTTATTTTGAACTGCGTGCAGAGTTCAGTAATCATCTTGTTGTTCAAATTAGTACCATTATCAGTGATAACTCTTTCAGGGATGCCATACCGACAAATGAGACTATTCTTGATGAACCGTGCCACCACATTCTTGGTGACAGAAGCAAATGAGGCTTCCTCTACCCACTTTGTAAAGTAATCAATAGCAACCAGAATGAAACGATGTCCATTAGAAGCAGTAGGTTTAATCTCTCCAATCATATCAATGCCCCACATTGCAAAGGGCCAAGGTGCTGTCAACACGTTCAATGGAGCAGGAGGTACATGTACTTTGTCCGCATAGACCTGACACTTGTGGCAAGTTCTGGAGTGACGGTGGCAATCAGCTTCCATGGTAGACCAATAATACCCTGATCTCAGAATCTTCTTGGCCATCGTATGTCCATTAGAATGAGTCCCAAAAATACCGTCGTGTATGTCTTCCATAATCTTTTCTGCTTCCCTTTTATCCACACAGCGAAGCAAAGTCGAATCATGATTACGTTTGTATAATACCCCATTACTCAAAAAGAATTTAGCGGAGAATTTCCTCAGAAATTTTCTGTCGTTGATGGATGCCCCTTCAGGGTATTCCTGAGTTTCTAAATATCTTTTTACTTCGTGGAACCAAGGTTTCTCTTCTACTTCATCAGCATTAAGTTCGTAACAATATGCTGGTTCATCTAATCGTTCAATGGTGATCATGGGAGCTTCATCATCCCATCTGACCCTGAACATAGATGACATGGTAGCCAATGCGTCTGCCAACTGATTCTCTTCTCGTGGAATATGTTCGAATGTAATCTCTTCAAAGTATGGGATTAATGTCAACACCCGCTCTCGATAAGGGATGAGATTCGTATGTTTAGTGTCCCATTCTCCTTTGATCTGATTGATTACTAATGCTGAGTCTCCGTACACACTCAAAAACTTGATTCTTAGGTCTATAGCAGCTCTGAGTCCCAAAATACATGCTTCATACTCAGCCATATTATTGGTACAATCAAAACATAGTCTAGTAGTGAAAGGCGTATGGCAACCCTTGGGGGAAATAATTACAATGCCAACACCATTGCCCAATGCATTAGAAGATTCATCAAAAACCATAGTCCATCGGGATCCCAGTTCGGGTCCTTCATCTGGTCCAGGTTCTTCATAATCAGTAACAAGCATGACATCCTCATCTGGGAACTCAAAATTCATAGATTGGTAATCATCAACTGCTTGATGAGCCAAATGATCGGCTAACACGCTTCCTTTGATTGCTTTCTGAGTAGTGTATTGGATATCATACTCTGTTAAAATCATCTGCCACCTTGCTATTCTTCCGGAGAGGGCAGGTTTCTCAAATATATATTTGATAGGATCCATCTTAGAAATCAATAAAGTGGTATGATTCAACATATACTGTCTTAGTCGGCGAGCAGCCCAAGCCAAAGCACAGCAAGTTTTCTCGAGCAGTGAGTATCTTGTTTCACAGTCGGTAAACTTTTTGCTAAGGTAGTATTGAAGGTGAGAAAAACAAGAAAGGGGGGGTTTGAATTGTTTTTGGAAAATAAGCGCTTTTTCAGACAAAGACCACACAAGGAATTTATACTGGTTCGCTTATAACACAAAGCTACTCCAGTCCACCCGGCCAAGGTGATTTCGCCTTCAATAAGGACTTAATCCACTAATCTTGAAAGATTATTACAACCAACGTCTAAGAGAAAGATCTCTTAGTCCTCTCAAGTATACAGACTGCGCAGAGATACTTGAGGAAATAAAGTAATAGATAAAAAAAGACTTTGTAATCTAGAGTGCTTCTAGGATAAAGCAAATATTACAATAGTAAGAACAAAAGAATGTTTCACGTTCTAAGCAAAAGCTTCGTGAAAGATTGAGAGAGAGAGAGAAGAATGAGTTTATGCGTGTTGGTGTGTCTCTCAATGCTGATTGTTGTCCTTTATATAGAGGTGAAAGGACCGTTGACATTGATGGCAGATAATTTAGTCTTGAATAGGAATTAATGCCATAACTTCTGTTGTTTCTTGCCAAAACAACTTTGTCTCCCTGAATAACTTCTTTCCAATAATAGTTCCTTTCCATTTAAATTCAAAGTTGACGTTACTCTTTCGGATTTAGGAAATCCATAATCAAGGTCTATGTGACTCTGTTAATCTGAAATCTTGTTATGTGGATTTGGAGCTTCTGATGTTTTGATCTCTTAGGGTTCTGATGATGTCTTTGGATGACGCTGAAAGCTTCTAGAATTTAGATATACCTTTGTTCAGAGTCAGAACTTCTAGAGCGAACTCCTTGTTCAGATGCCTCTGATGTTTTTGCTGTTTTGCTCAGAGTTAGAACATCTTGAGAGCGTTACTACTTCAGATGCTTCTGATAATTTGTATCTGATATGATTCTGTGTCTGATGACGTAATCAGATTCCTTTCTTTTTGTTTAGATTCCTGCACACTTAGAAACTTTATGTTAGAGTGCCATTTTTGGTTTCGTTATTTGTTATCATCAAAATCTTGGAATCTGTTGTAGAACAATTTTTGTTCTTACAAGTATATGGCGTGCTCTTTTCGACCAGACTCGTCATGTTGCCCCAACACACACCCCATTGAACTTTCTAACACGGTCAAATACATGATTAGAGGTCTTCCTTCAACTGGTGGCATCAAAATCGGAGGTTCTTGGAGATACTTCTTGATTTTGTCAAAAGCTTCTTGACATTCATCATTCCATGTCATCTCTTGATTCTTCCTCAGTAATTTGAAGATGGGTTTGCAGGTAGCAGTCAAATGGGAGATAAACCGGGCAATGTAATTCAAACGTCCCAAGAAACCTCTGACTTCTTTATCTGTACGAGGAACTGGCATTTCTTGAATAGCTCTCACCTTAGCCGAGTCAACCTCAACTCCTTTACTACTGACAACAAAGCCCAAGAGTTTACCGGATCTTACTCCAAAGGTGCATTTGTTCGGGTTCAATCTCAACTTGTATTTCTTCAACCTCTCAAACAGTTTGTATAAATGATCGAGATGTTCTTCTTCAGTATGAGGTCTGGCTATCATGTCATCCACATATACCTCTATTTCATGATGGATCATATCATGGAACAAAACCACCATAGCACACTGGTACGTTTCCCCTGCATTCTTTAAACCGAATGGCATTACTTTGTAACAGAAAGTGCCCAATTACGTCACAAACGTAGTTTTCTCCATGTCCTCAGGCGCCATCTTAATCTGGTTATAACCTGAGAATCCATCCATGAATGAGAATACCTTGTGTTGAGCGGTGTTATCTACCAGAACATCAATGTGCGGAAGTGGAAAGTCATCTTTGGGACTCGCTTTATTCAAATCTCTGTAATCTACACACATTCGCACCTTACCATCCTTCTTTGGCACTGGTACTACATTAGCAACCCATTGAGGATAAGAAGTAACAGCCAGAAAACCTGCATCAAATTGTTTCATAACCTCGGCTTTGATTTTCTCGGACATTTCAGGACGCATGCGACGAACCTTTCGCTTAACAGGATGACAATCTTCCTTCATTGGCAAACGATGCACTACTATATCAGTATCCAGTCCTGGCATGTCTTCATAAGACCAAGCAAAAATCTCTATACAGTCATGTAACATCTGAATCAATCTTTCTTTGACGCTGTTTTCCAAGCCTGCTCCTATTTTGATTTACAGTCTCAATTGATTCCTCATGCGTCTGTATAGTCTTTTCCTTTTGCAGTAACAGTCTGGCAAGCTCTCCAGGTACTTCACAATCTTCCTCACTTCCATCCTCGGCTTGGTAGATCGGATTTTCAAAGTCATAATGAACAGTAGCAGAATTATTATCAACAGGATCCAGAGTGGATATGGATCTGCAATTTGTTACGTGAGTGTGTGTAAGAATACATAGCTTGTTTAAAAGATGACAAGAAAGATAAAGAGCGCAATATTTGAATGCAAAAAGTCCATTGATTCATTGAATGTGAATATGCTTATGAAAATGACAAAACCCTTAACAAATTAGCTATTGTGCCCCGGGCATAGACACAATGCTTTAAGAAGTTCAACTGTAAAAATTAAAAAAATTGCAACACTAGAATAGACAATAACAATTACTCCTGACTAAAGGAAATCGGGATAGTGTCTTCAACCTTCCAATTATTCAGTCCGTCACCAATTGTTGGGAAAATCCAGCTATCCAGGTCGCAATCGCTATCAGCATCTTCTACAGCATTAATCTGATCTTTGACTATGTTTTCAGAGCTAAACCCCCAGGCCAAATCTATCAGACTTGTACGGTACATTGATCAGTTGACCCCAGCCAGTACGACCACCATCTTCAACCACGGTTTGAGCGTCTTTTAGAGAAATCATAGCAGGAGGAGCACGAATGACCTTGGGCACACGGGAAGTTGGCTTAAGGACAGGACTAGTCGGAGGAACTACTTCAAATGACTGAGAAGGAATCTCAAAGAATTCACCGTCCATCTCGACGTATCTGAAGGTGTGCACACTACTGACAATATACTCTTCTTCCCCACACACAGTGACGATCTTACCCTCTATTGGATACCTCAGCTTTTGATGGAGAGATGACGCTACATCACTTGCCCCATGAATCCAAGGGCGTCCCAGCAAGCAGGAATAGGCAGGACGAATGTTCATTACGTGAAAGATAGTGTTGAAAACTTGAGGTCCTATCTTGATAGGGAGAACCACTTCACCATGGACAACACTCTTCGCACCATCGTAAGCACGCACCACAACGTCACTAGGCTTCAGTTCAATGCTTTTACAGTCAAGCTTATCGAGTACAACTTTCGGTAGCACATTCAAAGAAGAGCCATTATCGATCAACACATGAGCTAAGGTGATCCCCTTACACTCAATGGAGATGTGCAGAGCTTTGTTATGATTCTTTCCTGTTGGTGTCAGGTCAGCATCGGAAAAGCCTAGGCCATTGTCAACAGCCAGGTTAGCAACATAGTTTTCGAACTGATCGACAGATGTCTCCTGAGGTACATGAGCGGTCTTCAGGAATTTTATCAATGCATTGGCATGAGATTCAGAAGATAACAACAAGGATAACATCGAAATTTTAGACGGAGTATGCCCCAACTGTTCTACCACATCAAAATCACTCTTGTGGATGATTTTCAGCATTTCTTCCATTTCCCGTTTGGCAACATCTTCGGTAGTAACTTCGACCGGTGTCCTTGACTGAGAAGGATTGGTTACTAGTTCCTTTCCTCGAGTTTCAGGGGCGGGAGGTGAGATTTCTGGAGAGAAGATCCTTCCACTTCGAGTAATTTTACTAGTCCCAACAATGTCATTAGGATTAGCAGAATTATCAACTTGCTTTATGCCGTGGATGTAAACATCACCTCCATAATCCCATGGAATGGCTTTGCTTGAGGAATACGGTATTGGGCCAGGTGCAGTAATAATTAGGGGAGCTACCTTGGGCTCAGCAGTAATCTTCATAGGCACTCTAGTAGCGGTAATCTTCACCGGAACTTTGGACCTAGCAATCACAGATATTTCTTCCATAGGGTTTTCCACCTTAGGAATCTTTTCGAAGAGAATTGTGCGACATCCATCAGCCGTTGAATACCACTCCTCAACTTCAAGCAATCATTGGGTCGGGGTATACAGAGATCTCAATTTTCAGCACAACCTGGAAATAAACCAGCTTGCAACAACTTCTTCTTGATGGTCCGGAGAGGAGATGCTAAGTCAGCTACATTAGAAATGTGAGAATTGTCATCCACAGCATTAACAGTCTTGTCATGATTAGGCATAGGAGCAGTGATGACATTAGGAGTCTTTGGAGGATCAAATTCAATTTCTCCAGCGTCGATCATATCCTGAATCTTATTCTTCAACAACCAACAATCGTTTGTATCATGCCCGGGGCTATCGGAGTGATATGCACACCTGGCATTGGGATTATAACGAGGAGAAGTAGTGTTGGGATTTGCAGTAGGATCTCTGAGGGTAATCAAATTTGCTTTTAGCATACCCTGCAGTGCTTGTGCTAAAGTCATATTGATCTTGGTAAACTTCCTTCTTGGTCTGTCTTGTCTGTGTTGGAAGTTTTGAGATGGCGGTGCTGCAATCGTAACTGCTCCAATAGTATGGTCACGATTTTTCTTGTTATGACCCCTTTGACCGTACACAGCATTTGACTCGTTCCTCCCCTGGTAGGACTTTTTGGTGCTTGCAGAGGTAGCCACCTGTATCTTTCCACTTCGAATGCCGCTTTCAACACGTTCACCCGTCAATATAAGTTCAGTGAAACCCGATGAGGAACTTCCCAATAGATATCTGTAGAATGGGCCAGTCAGTGTACCCATGAACATGTCCACTAATTCTCGATCAGTCATAGGGGGTTTGACTCTGCCAGCCAAATCTCTCCATTTTTGAGCATATTCTTTGAAGCCTTCTTTAGATCCCATAGTCATATTCTGCAACTATAGCCGAGTAGGTGCTAGTACAGAATTATACTGGTAGTGCTTGTAGAAAGCTGTCGCTAAATCAGTCCAGGTGCGGATGTTAGAGCTCTCGAGCTGATAATACCATTCTAACTGTGTGCCAGACAGACTCTCTTGGAAGAAATGGATCCATAGCTTCCTATCAGTGGTATACGGCTGAATCTTTCTCACATAAGCTCTCAGATGCATCTGAGGACAAGACGTACCATCATACTTAGTGAAAGCGGGGACCTTGAATTTGCGGGGAATGACCACATCAGAGACCAGTCCTAAGCCTTCGAAATCCAGACCGGGCGCCTTCTGACCCTCCATGGCTAGCATGCGTTCTTCCAGCAACTTATACTTATCATCTTTTGGAGAGTACTGTTCATTCTCATAATCTTCATCATCGTTTTCAGGGTTGAAGGGATCAACATTCTCCTCTTCCGAATCATTCTCTGTCTCCTCTTCTTGATCCTTCGGAATTCTAATCTTAACTCCTGCGGCCTGTCCTTTAAGCCTTCTTCCCGGGTTAATGTAACTCACAGCTTTCTTGTCTTTCTTCTTCTCGAGCAAGAGAGCCTTCAGCTCCTCCTGCCCCTTGGATAAGTTCATGATCATCTCCTGGAATTGAGCATTTTGAGCCTGGAGATCTTTGACAGTTTGTTCGAGAGCCATCTTTCTGTTTAGAAGGAGGACCATGAGAATATTGATCTTTTAGAATACCTGTTATGCAATGTTATGTTATGCTATGCAATGTATGAAATGTTTTTAAGGACCTTGGAATTTAATTTTGCGTAAACCACCGAGAAAGGAACTTTTATTAATAACTTTTTTTTAATCAACGTTTATTACAACAAAATAATAAAATACAATGAAAGCTCAAGTCTCCCAGGGACGGCTTCTTTTTGGGCGAAGATATGCATTGAGTCTTCGTTCCTCATTAAGCTGGCTGGTGAGCTCTAACACTTTCTTCCTTTCTGCACCAAACTGAGTTTCAAAAGTATCCCTTTCCTCTCTCAAATGGATCCAGGATTTCTTCAATTCTTCAACATTGGTAGGCATATCTGGATAAGGAATTATCTGAGGGGCACCTCCTTCAACTTCTGGTTCGACAATCAGAGGTCCGATTGCAAGATATGGCATGACAAGTTCAGGAGCTCTTGCGCGTACCCATCTGAGATAAGGTTCCATAGGAATAGAGTTTTTCTGTCCTAAGGTACTTCTTTTCACCATGCCCCAAGCTCGTACAAATCTTTGACGGAGACCTTGGGAATCGTTGTCATAGTCAAACACAGTGCCTTGGATAATTATTTCATGTGGACCATCTCTTCGAGCACAACCGAACTGACGTAGGGCTAAAGCAGGATTATAAGTAATACCTCCCCTCCTCCCCAGGAGTGGTACGTTAGAGAATTCTCCACAACGGTCAATGAGGATAACATTTTCTTTGAGATGAGGACACCAACGGATGTCTGAATGGGAGAGCGACATTATCCTTTGAGACCATTTCAAATTCTGCTCGTTCTTCAAGACTGATTGAGGAAGGTGCGAAATAAACCACCTAGACAATAAAGGCACGCAGCACATGAGAGTCCCTTGCCTCTTCATAGTACGAGTGTGAAGGGAATGCAAAATGTCTCCAAGCAAGGTAGGCACAGGGTTATGAGTGAGAAATATCTTAATAGCATTCATGTCTATGAATTGGTCTGGATTAGGAAATAACACCAAACCATAGATTAGTAATGCTATGACATCTTCGAAAGCATGGACATCCATAACTTTGAGGAATTCTCGGGCCTTATTTATCAAAAATTTGGCAAGTAAACCCTTCGTTCCACTTCTTGTTACCCAATTGGTTTCAATGTCGGACTTTGTCATGTGTAAAGCTGCGGCAACTTTTTCGGACTTCGGACTCTTTTCTAAACCACTGAAAGGTGTTTGATCAAGGATAGGTATCCTAAGCAGCCTGGAGAATTCTTCTAATGTGGGTACCAACTGATAATCTGGGAAGGTGAAGCAATGATGTTTAGGATCAAAGAACTGGAATAGAACTCTCATCATATCTTCTTTGAAACCAGTGGTAACCAAATTGAGGAGATAACCATGTTTCTTGATGAACTGAGCCTGATCGGGAAGTTCTGACACTAAATCCTTTAGTTGAGGAGAGATTGCTACAAAATTGATCCGGATGGTCTTCCTGGAAGCCATAGCCTTACAAAACAGAGCAAAGTTAAATCCCTAAGTCCTTGAAATGGTTAGTACAATGCCATGATGTTATGATGTTATGATGTTATGATGTTAAGTAAATAACAAGCACAAGCAAGTCACACAACAATCATTCCTAAGTTTTAAGGCTTGCATGAGTTCCATAGGTAAGTACCCTCCCCACTGAAGTTTGGTTGGTTCAACTTGTCCTAGAATAGTAACCGGGTTCTAAAAGGATCTCCAATCATTGACCTTCCCTTAAGTCCACTTCAGTGCAACACCAAGTGGTTGACCAAAGCTTCCCTAAAGTCCAATCTCAAAGAGTGTAGTATCGAGTCTCAACCAACCCCAGTCGGAACCGAAGTCAGTTATCTCACTACTTTCTAATGGCTAGGATGAGTCAATTAGGGTTCTAAATGTCTGGTTAATGCTTTGATGACACCACGCAGACGCCAAATTTCTCCTCAAGTAAACATGAGGAACATCACGACATCCAAAGTGTCACTTAAACCGTAGCCATCATTTTAACCATTCCAGTATACGCCGGATAGTCGCGATGATCTCTTGCTACTTACCTAAGGTACACTAGATCCGGGTGTAGGATCCTTCACTCAAGCATAAAATACCCAAGCAATCCCTTAAAAGTGGTATGATTCAACATATACTGTCTTAGTCGGCGAGCAGCCCAAGCCAAAGCACAACAAGTTTTCTCGAGCAGTGAGTATCTTGTTTCACAGTCGGTAAACTTTTTGCTAAGGTAGTATTGAAGGTGAGAAAAACAAGAAAGGAGGGGTTTGAATTGTTTTTGGAAAATAAGCGCTTTTTCAGACAAAGACCACACAAGGAATTTATACTGGTTCGCTTATAACACAAAGCTACTCCAGTCCCCCCGGCCAAGGTGATTTCGCCTTCAATAAGGACTTAATCCAATAATCTTGAAAGATTATTACAACCAACGTCTAAGAGAAAGATCTCTTAGTCCTCTCAAGTATACAGACTGCGCAGAGTCACTTGAGGAAATAAAGTAATAGATAAAAAAGACTTTGTAATCTAGAGTGCTTCTAGGATAAAGCAAATATTACAATAGTAAGAACAAAAGAATGTTTCACGTTCTAAGCAAAAGCTTCGTGAAAGATTGAGAGAGAGAGAAGAATGAGTTTATGCGTGTTGGTGTGTCTCTCAATGCTGATTGCTGTCCTTTATATAGAGGTGAAAGGACCGTTGACATTGATGGCAGATAATTTAGTCTTGAATAGGAATTAATGCCATAACTTCTGTTGTTTCTTGCCAAAACAACTTTGTCTCCCTGAATAACTTCTTTCCAATAATAGTTCCTTTCCATTTAAATTCGAAGTTGACGTTACTCTTTCTGATTTAGGAAATCCATAATCAAGGTCTATGTGACTCTGTTAATCTGAGATCTTGTTATGTGGATTTGGAGCTTCTGATGTTTTGATCTCTTAGGGTTCTGATGATGTCTTTGGATGACGCTGAAAGCTTCTAGAATTTAGATATACCTTTGTTCAGAGTCAGAACTTCTAGAGCGAACTCCTTGTTCAGATGCCTCTGATGTTTTTGCTGTTTTGCTCAGAGTTAGAACATCTTGAGCGCGTTACTACTTCAGATGCTTCTGATAATTTGTATCTGATATGATTCTGTGTCTGATGACGTAATCAGATTCTTTTCTTTTTGTTTAGATTCCTGCACACTTAGAAACTTTATGTTAGAGTGCCATTTTTGGTTTCGTCTTTTGTTATCATCAAAATCTTGGAATCTGTTGTAGAACAATTTTTGTTCTTACAATCTCCCCCTTCTTGATGATGACAAAACAAACTCAATTAGCAGATGAAACATTAAAAAATATCAGATCAGATAGAAGTGAGCTCCCCCTGAGATAGGCTAGGGAGTTCAAGTTCTTACCAGAGCTTCCAAGCAATGAAGTTTCTTGATACCTTCTGCAATTCTTAAGTTCAGTGTTAGATGATTTTAATTTTAGAGAATAGTATGTTTGCAGAGTGCTTAAGGTATTAGGCAATTTTTCATCAGAGCTATATTTGATTTCTCCCCCTTTTTGTCAAAATCAAAAAGACTTAAACAAAATAATCAACAAACATTGTATATATTCAGATAACAGACATCAGAGATAAGGGCAAGAAAAACAAACAACAGAAACAAAGATAAGCAAGGCAACAAGCAAAAGATCCTAAGTGCCTAAGGGTTGGGAGGAGGAGGCATTCTCTGAAGCAGTTGAGTCAGCAGGTTCTGGATATTGTCGTTGACGGTGTCCTGTTTGTCCATTCTGGCTTTGAGTTCCTTCTGGTCTTTCTGAAGTTCTTCAAGCGTCTTGAGAACCATAGGAATGACAGTAGAGGACTCCCCCTGAGTCAGAGCACTCTGTTCTTCAGCAGCTCTAGCTTCAGCTTTTGCGGCTGCCTTTGCTTCAGCTTCAGCAGCAGCAGCAGCAGCGTGAGCTAGAGCTTTGGCCTCAGCTTCCTTGGCCCTTTGGATTTCTGCTTGTCTGGCTTTTTCTTCTTCTTGCCTTCTGGCTTCTTCTTCAGCTTCTCTGGCCAGACGCTCCTGTAGTCTTGCCTCAGCATCTTTGATGAAGTTGTTTCTGACTTGCTCAGAGATGTGCTTCAGTTTGAAGGCCTCAGAAGTCATCCAGCCAATGACTCTGTTCCAGTGTGTCCTTACAGAGTCAGGATCATCACTGATGCCAGAGTTTATGGTCAGAGACTTGACCTTTTGTACTGAAGCCCCTGCGAACAGCATAATGGCTTCCTCTAGGGTAGGCAAGGAATGTTCAGGTTCAGATGTTTGAGGTGGAGAGGTTGGAGGGCTTAGGTTTAGTGTTTGAGGTTCAGGTTCAGGTTCAGGTTCAGATTCAGGTTCAGATTCAGGTTCAGGTTCAGGTTCAGGTTCAGCGGAAGGGTTTGGAGGGATAGTGTCAGAGGTATGAAGGTCAGAGGGTTGAACTACAGAAAGAGTGATGGTTGGTTGTGGTGAAGTTACTTCAGGTGGAGGTTGTGTTGGTTGTTGGGAGGCAAGGCTTTGAGCCTGAAGTTGGGCTAGGGTTGGAGAGGTTAGGTCAGAGTGTTTTGTATCTGAGGAAATGGTAAAATAGGGAGGTGATTCTGGAGCTGTGGATGAGGAAGTGGTTTGATTTAATTGTTCGGCTTCGAATAGTGGTAAAGAGGTATTGGCAAGATTGAATTTTGGTAGAGGTTGAGAGTCTGGTTGTAGAAGGTGGGGTGTCAGATGTGGTGTAGATGGGGGTTGGTAGAGGAGTAGAAGAAGCCAATGGCTGTACAGAGGGAATAGCAGAGGCAGACTTACCAGAAGATTCTTGCAGAGGCACTGGAGGTCTTGATTCAGAAGTTTCTCCTAGCCTTGCTTTCTTCGCTCTTGAAGACTTCTCAGATGGACCTCTTTTGAACTTAACAAAGTCTGATTCTGAATCTAGCATATCGTCTAGTCTGAAGTTTGAGATATCCACTCCTTCATCCTTCAGACGTTGGAGATAGTGGAGGATTGTCTCTCTGGGTTCATTCTTGTAGAACCTTGCGAGACCATGTGGCATCTTCCTCTGATCTTTTAAAGCGTCCCAAGAGGTGTCCAGCGTAGGTTTGACTTGAATCTTCTTCAGAGTTCCCATGCTCTTCAGATTTCTGGAGTTCAGAGGCCTTCCAGTGTCAATTGCCAAATCTTCCATGAGTTTGTTTTTCTCCAGATGATCTACGAGCCCGTTTTCTATCAGAACATCAGAGAGAAGTCTTCCCAGAGGGATGTAGGTTTTGGGTTTCATGTTGTTCTTGGTCTCCCGTACGGAGTCTCTGAGATATTTGAAGAGGAGGGCTGGGAGGCAAAGCTTCAGACCGTTATGAATACAGTACAGAATACACTTCTGATCTGTATTGATGTAATTTGATGAGTTGGATGCTGGGCGATGATGAATAGTTCCCAGAATGATCTTGAGCCACACTCGGAGATTCTGATGTAGTTCCTTGTTCTTTGAGGGATTGCCTTCTGTGTTGAGTTTGAAGACGGTGGGGTTGATTTCCTGAGCAATGTACCTTGCCCTAGGATTGATGTTGTAAATCCTTCTTCCTCCAGCTTTCTCCATGTTCAGCAAGGAGGCAATTGATTTTTCAGTAATCACTATCTTTACCCCCAGAACGTAGGAGACGACGAAATGGTCGTCAGCATCAGCAAACTCCAGAATTCCTTGATGAGGTTTGGGTAAACAGGGCCATAGAGCCGTTGAAAGTAGTTTTCCCAACCTTGTTGACGGAGTTCTTCAGTTAGGTCTACTCCATTCCTCTTCATGTTGTTGAAATCCACAAGAGATTCACACAAAACTTCCAGTTTTTCAAAGGGAGTTGCAAGATTGATGTGAGCCTCACGGTCAAGAATATGGGATTCCTTGTAAACTGGTGTTATGGTCACGCCTGTAACTGTTGGAGTAGGAGCGCTTGTGCTTTGAGCTGCGTTGTTGGAGTCCATTTGTTGAGAGTAGTTGAATACTGATTGTTGTTGTGAATCCATTGATGAAGAACAAGATGAAGATGAACTGCTTGCAGAAATGCCTGAGAGAACTGGTTTGAGAAAGTGAGTGAAAGTGAAGTGTGTGCACAATGTGATAGAAGTGTTTATATACTTAAAACGAACTGCATGCAAAATGACACAACAATCTGAGTTTAGCACAAAAAACAAGTTAGCACGCTTAGAGGGAGAAATGATTAAGGCTCATTAATGAATGTCTAATCCCAACAGTATGCACACTACTCGAGGAGATCTCAAACGTCTGTCCTTTGAATTTCTTCTGGACAGCTGTCTAGAAGTTCCAAGGTTAGACGCAATTCACTCCACGTGTTAATGTATCTGATCTTTAGGAATACCAAAGGATTGGTTCCTGGATATTTCTAACTCAGATATCTTCTTAACTTGGTAGAAGTATCAGAGTCAGAGGCAGACGCTCATTTGTGTATGTCAGAGTCTCATTTTACATTTTCAGAGGCACAATTTATTCAGGACAATTTTGAATGTTCAGATTTTCTAGGATAAAAAGAAATCTATCTTCATCTAAAGGCTTAGTAAAGATATCTGCCCATTGATGATCTGTATCAATGAACTTCAATGTTATTATCCCTTTCTGAACATAGTCTCTGATAAAATGATGTTTTATTTCAATGTGCTTAGCTCTGGAGTGTAAAATGGGATTCTTACTTAAACAAATGGCAGTAGTATTATCACAAAAGATAGGAATGTTACTCTCGAAGATTTGCAGATCTTCTAGTTGATTCTTCATCCAGAGCATCTGAGTTGTGCACAGTGATGCTGAGATATATTTTGCTTCTGCAGTTGATAGAGCGATAGTTGACTGTCTTTTGCTGGCCCAGGATATAAGATTGTTTCCTAGGAGCTGACAATTTCCAGATGTGCTTTTTCGTTCCAATCTATCTCCTGCGTAATCTGCATCACAGTAACCCGAAAGTCTATACTCTGATGTTTTCTCATACATCAGGCCCAGGTTAGGAGTTCCTTTCAGATATTTGAAAATTCTCTTAACTGTTGTTAAGTGAGTTTCTCTAGGATCTGATTGGAATCTGGCACAGAGACAGACACTAAAGAGAATATCAGGTCGGGTAGCAGTCAGATAGAGAAGGGAGCCTATCATACCACGATAGAGCTTCTGACAAACCTTTTTACTGACTTCTTCCTTTTCAAGAATGCATGTTGGATGCATGGGAGTCTTTGCAGAGTTGCATTCAGCCATGTCAAATTTCTTCAGAACATCTTTTATGTATTTGCTTTGATGAACGTACGTGACTTCTGAAGTTTGGTTAATTTGAATTCCTAGAAAGAACTTTAGTTCTTGCATTAAGCTCATTTCAAATTATGCCTGCATTAATCTTGACAAACAGAGGCGTTAGCAGAACCAAAAATAATATCATCAACATATATCTGACATATCATGAGATCATTGTTAAGGTTTTTACAGAAGAGTGTGGAGTCAACTTTCCCTCTGATAAAATTGTGTTCCAGAAGAAAATTACTTAAACGTTCATACCAAGCTCTGGGAGCTTGTTTAAGTCCATATAAAGATTTTTTAAGTTTAAAGACATGTTCTGGAAAATTTGGATTTTCAAAACCTGGAGGTTGGTTGACATACACTTCTTCTGATATATAACCATTAAGGAATGCGCTCTTGACATCCATTTGATATAATTTAATAGAATGATTAATAGCAAAAGATACAAGAAGACAAATAGATTTTAACCTTGCGATTGGAGCAAAGGTTTCATTGTAGTCAATACCTTCTTGTTGACTGTAACCTTGAGCTACCAGTCGAGCTTTGTTTCTGACGACTTCTCCTTTCTCATTCAGTTTGTTCCTGAAAACCCATCTGGTTCCAATAACGTGAGTGCTTCTGGGCTTGGGAACAAGATCCCAGACATCATTCTTTGTGAACTGATCTAACTCTTCTTGCATAGCTGAAACCCAATCGTTATCTTGAAGTGTTTCATCACAAGACATAGGCTCGATCAGAGACACTAGTCCCAGAGGTGTCGCTTCAGAAGTCCTGAAGGTAGATCTGGTTCTGACAGGTTCGTCTTTGTTGCCCAAAATCAAATCTTCAGATACGTTGATGCGACTTTTAGCTTTCTTTGGAATTACTGGGGAATTAATTTCCTCAGAGTTCTGAGTGGCATTTGCTTCTGGAGCTTTATCAGATCCTGCAAGAGTGATTTCTAAATCTGCAAAATTTTCAACTAGCTTTGACTTTTCAGGGTCAAGCTTATCGTCAAATCTGACATGAATTGATTCTTCCACAATTTTGGTTTCTGTATTGTATACTATGTAGCCTTTAGAGCGTTCTGAGTATCCTAACATAATACCTTTTTGTGCTTTGGAATCAAACTTGTTCAGATGTTCTTTAGTGTTTAAAATAAAGCAAGAACATCCAAATGGATGGAAATATGAAATGTTTGGTTTTTTTCCTTTACACAGTTCATAGGGAGTCTTTTTCAGAATAGGTCTTATGGAGATTCTATTCTGAATATAACACGCTGTATTTACAGCTTCGGCCCAAAAGTGCTTAGCCACATTTGTTTCATTGATCATGGTTCTGGCCATCTCTTGGAGTGTCCTATTCTTCCTCTCTACAACTCCATTTTGTTGTGGAGTCCTAGGGCAGGAGAAATCATGGGATATTCCATTAGAGTCAAATAATTCCTCAAAATTTTTGTTTTCAAATTCCCCACCATGATCACTTCTGACTCTAATAATTTTAGAGTCAAATTCTTTTTGCACTTTGGAGCAGAAACTAGTGAATACATAGTGTGACTCACTCTTGTGCTTTAGGAATTTCACCCATGTCCAGCGACTGAAATCATCAACAATGACTAGTCCATACTTCTTTCCATTGACTGATGCTGTTTTCACAGGACCAGATAAATCAATGTGAAGAAGTTCCAGAGGCTTAGAGGTGGTAACAATAGTTTTCTTTTTGAAAGGGGTTTTTGAAAATTTTCCTTTCTGACATGCTTCACATAGAGCATCTGAAGAAAACTTCAGTTTAGGTAGGCCTCTTACTAACTCGAGTTTATTTAGTTGAGATAGTTTTCTCATGCTAATGTGGCCCAAGCGTCTATGCCATACCCATTGCTCTTCGTGAACAGACATCAGACATTTCACATTTTGTTCTTTTAAATCAGAAAGATTAATTTTATAAATATTGTTTTTCCTCTTGCCTGTGAATAGGACAGAACCATTGTTTTGATTTATGGCTTTACATGTTTTTTGATTAAAGATCACGTCATAACCGTTATCACTTAATTGACTTATGGATAACAAATTATGCATTAATCCTTCCACGTAAAGGACATCAGATATAGAGGGAAGAGTACCATTACCAATAGTTCCGGAGCCTCTGATCCTTCCTTTCTGATCTCCTCCGAAGCCTACGAATCCAGCGTCTTTAAGTTCCAGGCTTTGGAACATAGACTTTCTTCCCGTCATGTGTCGCGAGCATCCAGAGTCTAGGTACCATGACTGGTGTTTGAACTTTGCTGCATAGGATATCTACAACATAAACAATCTTATCTTTTGGTACCCAGAGTCTCTTGGGTCCTTTCTGATTAGTTTTCCCAGAGTTTTTTATAACTTTGGGTTTTCTAGCATTTTCAAATTTTTGTTCTTGTGTGTGTGTGTAGTGATATGAAAATGGAGATTTGAGTTGGTCACTAGTAGAAGTTTTATCTTCCTTAGGATCATACCCAATTCCCTTTTTATTGTTTTGACTGACTCCATAAATCATGGATGCCATAACACTCCTTCCTATCCCATTTTTCAGAAATTCTTGAAAGGCTTCTTCATATTTATAAATTATCGTATTTGAAGTCTGTGGAGCTTGAGATAACGCTTCTTCCAGTTCTAAACGATTTTTATTTACTGCATCTCTTTGTAATGTTAAAGATCTGATTTCATCTTCTCGTTTTAGAATTGTCATCTCAAGTTTGCCACATTCTTCAAATTTTTCTTCAAGACAGCCTTTTATTGCTTTAAACTTTTGTTTTAATTTCTGATATGAGTTAAGAGTTTCTGACAAGCATGATTCTAGATCAGATCGAGAGAGTTCAGAAAATACCTCTTCAGATTCTTCATCTGAACTGTTCCTGGATGTGGTAGCCATGAATGCCACATTGGCCTGTTCATCAGAATCAGATTCTGATGAGTCAGATTCGCTATCATCCCAGGTAGCCATTAATCCTTTCTTTGTTCTGAAGGTATTTTTCTTGAAACTTTCTTTTCTGGAACTATCTTTCTTTAGCTTGGGGCATTCATTCCTGTAGTGACCTGTTTCTTTACATTCATAACAAGTAATATCTTTGTTAGTTTTACCTTTTGAGGTTGATTCTGATCGATCCCCTCTGGGTTTTGGTCTTCTGAAGTTGTTGTTCCTCTTTTTCCAGAGTTGTTTAACTCTTCTGGTTAGGAGAGACAACTCTTCTTCCTCATCAGAATCTTCTTGTTCAGAGTCATCTGCATCTTCTGTCTCGGCCTGGAATGCTTTTGTTCTGTCAGATTTGCATCTTTCAGATCTGGACTTTAATGCTACAGACTTGTTCTTCTTCTGAGGTTCGTCTTCCTCTAGTTCTATCTCATGGCTTCTGAGAGAACTGACAAGCTCTTCAAGACTGATATTGTTCATATCCTTAGACAGCTTCAGAGCAGTGACCATGGGTCTCCACTTCTTTGGCAAGCTTCTGACTATCTTTTTGACGTGGTCTGCAGTTGTGTACCCTTTGTCTAGAACTTTGAGACCTGCAATAAGAGTTTGGAATCTGAAGAACATTACCTCTATGGCTTCGTCATCCTCCATTTTGAAGGCTTCATATTTCTGGATATGCGCCAGAGCCTTTGTCTCTTTGATCTGAGAGTTTCCTTCATGAGTCATCCTCAGAGAGTCAAGTATGTCTTTGGCTGTTTCTCTGTTGGTGATCTTTTCATACTCGTTGTAAGATATAGCGTTGAGAAGTATGGTTCTGGCCTTGTGATGATTTTTGAAAACTCGCTTCTGATCATCTGACATCATACTTCTGGGAACTTCAACTCCATCCTCTGTGACAGGAGGTTTGTATCCATCTGTGACAATGTCCCAGAGATCAGCATCATAGCCTAGAAAGAAGCTCTCAATCCTATCTTTCCAGTAGTCGAATTTTTCTCCATCAAAGACAGGAGGCTTAGCATTGTAACTGTCTCTTTCATTTGTGTGGGCCATGGTTTTTCTCATTCTGGATCTCTCTACATTGTTAAGTGTTTGATTAGAAAATCAATAACAGAGCCGAAGCTCTGATACCAATTGAAGGTGAGAAAAACAAGAAAGGGGGGGTTTGAATTGTTTTTGGAAAATAAGTGCTTTTTCAGACAAAGACCACACAAGGAATTTATACTGGTTCGCTTATAACACAAAGCTACTCCAGTCCACCCGGCCAAGGTGATTTCGCCTTCAATAAGGACTTAATCCACTAATCTTGAAAGATTATTACAACCAACGTCTAAGAGAAAGATCTCTTAGTCCTCTCAAGTATACAGACTGCGCAGAGTCACTTGAGGAAATAAAGTAATAGATAAAAAAGACTTTGTAATATAGAGTGCTTCTAGGATAAAGCAAATATTACAATAGTAAGAACAAAAGAATGTTTCACGTTCTAAGCAAAAGCTTCGTGAAAGATTGAGAGAGAGAGAAGAATGAGTTTATGCGTGTTGGTGTGTCTCTCAATGCTGATTGCTGTCCTTTATATAGAGGTGAAAGGAGCGTTGACATTGATGGCAGATAATTTAGTCTTGAATAGGAATTAATGCCATAACTTCTGTTGTTTCTTGCCAAAACAACTTTGTCTCCCTGAATAACTTCTTTCCAATAATAGTTCCTTTCCATTTAAATTCGAAGTTGACGTTACTCTTTCTGATTTAGGAAATCCATAATCAAGGTCTATGTGACTCTGTTAATCTGAGATCTTGTTATGTGGATTTGGAGCTTCTGATGTTTTGATCTCTTAGGGTTCTGATGATGTCTTTGGATGACGCTGAAAGCTTCTAGAATTTAGATATACCTTTGTTCAGAGTCAGAACTTCTAGAGCGAACTCCTTGTTCAGATGCCTCTGATGTTTTTGCTGTTTTGCTCAGAGTTAGAACATCTTGAGCGCGTTACTACTTCAGATGCTTCTGATAATTTGTATCTGATATGATTCTGTGTCTGATGACGTAATCAGATTCCTTTCTTTTTGTTTAGATTCCTGCACACTTAGAAACTTTATGTTAGAGTGCCATTTTTGGTTTCGTCTTTTGTTATCATCAAAATCTTGGAATCTGTTGTAGAACAATTTTTGTTCTTACAAGTATATGGCGTGCTCTTTTCGACCAGACTCGTCATGTTGCCCCAACACACACCCCATTGAACTTTCTAACACGGTCAAATACATGATTAGAGGTCTTCCTTCAACTGGTGGCATCAAAATCGGAGGTTCTTGGAGATACTTCTTGATTTTGTCAAAAGCTTCTTGACATTCATCATTCCATATCATCTCTTGATTCTTCCTCAGTAATTTGAAGATGGGTTTGCAGGTAGCAGTCAAATGGGAGATAAACCGGGCAATGTAATTCAAACGTCCCAAGAAACCTCTGACTTCTTTATCTGTACGAGGAACTGGCATTTCTTGAATAGCTCTCACCTTAGCCGGGTCAACCTCAATTCCTTTACTACTGACAACAAAGCCCAAGAGTTTACCGGATCTTACTCCAAAGGTGCATTTGTTCGGGTTCAATCTCAACTTGTATTTCTTCAACCTCTCAAACAGTTTGTATAAATGATCGAGATGTTCTTCTTCAGTATGAGGTCTGGCTATCATGTCATCCACATATACCTCTATTTCATGATGGATCATATCATGGAACAAAACCACCATAGCACGCTGGTACGTTGCCCCTGCATTCTTTAAACCGAATGGCATTACTTTGTAACAGAAAGTGCCCCATTGCATCACAAACGTAGTTTTCTCCATGTCCTCAGGCGCCATCTTAATCTGGTTATAACCTGAGAATCCATCCATGAATGAGAATACCTTGTGTTGAGCAGTGTTATCTACCAGAACATCAATGTGCGAAAGTGGAAAGTCATCTTTGGGACTCGCTTTATTCAAATCTCTGTAATCTACACACATTCACACCTTACCATCCTTCTTTGGCACTGGTACCACATTAGCAACCCATTAAGGATAAGAAGTAACAGCCAGAAAACCTGCATCAAATTGTTTCATAACCTCGGCTTTGATTTTCTCGGACATTTCAGGACGCATGCGACGAACCTTTTGCTTAACAGGATGACAATCTTCCTTCATTGGCAAACGATGCACTACTATATCAGTATCCAGTCCTGGCATGTCTTCATAAGACCAAGCAAAAATCTCTATACAGTCATGTAACATCTGAATCAATCTTTCTTTGACGCTGTTTTCCAAGCCTGCTCCTATTTTGACTTCTTTCTTGTCTACTTCGGTACCCAGATTTACAGTCTCAATTGATTCCTCATGCGGCTGTATAGTCTTTTCCTCTTGCAGTAACAGTCTGGCAAGCTCTCCAGGTACTTCACAATCTTCCTCACTTCCATCCTCGGCTTGGTAGATCGGATTTTCAATGTCATAATGAACAGTAGCAGAATTATTATCAACAGGATCCAGAGTGGATATGGATCTGCAATTTGTTACGTGAGTGTGTGTAAGAATACATAGCTTATTTAAAAGATGACAGGAAAGATAAAGAGCACAATATTTGAATGCAAAAAGTCCATTGATTCATTGAATGTGAATATGCTTATGAAAATGACAAAACCCTTAACAAATTAGCTATTGTGCCCCGGGCATAGACACAATGCTTTAAGAAGTTCAACTGTAAAAATTAAAAAATTTGCAACACTAGAATAGACAATAACAATTACTCCTGACTAAAGGAAATCGGGATAGTGTCTTCAGCCTTCCAATTATTGAGTCCGTCACCAATTGTTGGGAAAATCCAGCTATCCAGGTCGCAATCGCTATCAGCATCTTCTACAGCATTAATCTGATCTTTGACTATGTTTTCAGAGCTAAACCCCAGGCCAAATCTATCAGACTTGTACGGTACATTGATCAGTTGACCCCAGCCAGTACGACCACCATCTTCAACCACGGTTTGAGCGTCTTTCAGAGAAATCATAGCAGGAGGAGCACGAATGACCTTGGGCACACGGGAAGTTGGCTTAAGGACAGGACTAGTCGGAGGAACTACTTCAAATGACTGAGAAGGAATCTCAAAGAATTCAACGTCCATCTCGACGTATCTGAAGGTGTGCACACTACTGACAATATACTCTTCTTCCCCACACACAGTGACGATCTTACCCTCTATTGGATACCTCAGCTTTTGATGGAGAGATGACGCTACAACACTTGCCCCATGAATCCAAGGGCGTCCCAGCAAGCAGGAATAGGCAGGACGAATGTTCATTACGTGAAAGATAGTGTTGAAAACTTGAGGTCCTATCTTGATAGGTGTTGCACCCCAAAATTTGCCCTCTATTTTTAACTCTAACCAATTTTTTGTTTCACATTCATTTGCATCATCTTCATAGCATAACATTTTTTTTCTGTCTTAATATTAGCCGGAATAATTTCTCGGAATTTACAAACAGACTGGTCAAATTAACTTTTTAACTGTGCCTAAAATTAGTCAATGAAAAAATGTCAAGTTTAAGTTTGCAAATGTCGGTAACATTAATCTGCGGTTCACGTGGTTTAATTTGACATGCTAAAAATATTTTTACGACTATTTTTGGTTATATGTTGATCAGTCTGAGCAGTTTAAACGGTCATAATTTTTATTTCAAAATCCGACCAAACGCTGTATTTTTCCGAGTCATTTATTTCGCGCTGATTATTTTGACGTGTTCATTTTATTTTTTTTCGAGCTTTTTGGTGCCCGACTTTTATTTTTTTTGAGTCTATTTATTTTTATATTGGGTCTAGAATAAATAAATAGGTTAATTAGTTTTTATTTTAATTATTTAACTTTATTCAGTTTTTAATTTAATATTGGGTTTCAAAATAAACTTAGGCCCATTATCATTAACCTAATTTGTTCCTATATATATTTACTAGCATGACTGATAGAGGGAGGCCGAAAGACAGAACAAAAAAGAGAAACTGAGAGTGGCTGATCTATACTACCGTACACACAGTTTGGTAATAGTTTATATATGATATATATTTTATCTATTTTGTTGATATATTTGATTATGTTTTCGGATCGGATCGTGTCAATACGCTGTTTTCACATATACGTGTATGAGGCGTGACATTTGTGTTATCCGATCCAGTTGCGATGATCGCAATTTTGCGCTAGCAACGCCGTTGTTTTTTTTAATTCATATTTTTTTATATATATACATATATTTAGATCTGCACATTTTTTCATAACTAACTACCCTGATTTTTCCTAAACCCTGACAATTTCGCCACAAACTCTAAATTTCAAACCTAAAACTTTAACCGTGTTGTTTCCTCTAAACCATAAACCTTTTCTTAAACCTTAACAAACCTTATTATTATTTCCTATTTTCGCTCATATTTATGTTATTCATACACTGTAACTGCTTCGCCCTTGTAATATTTTAAGTTTTAACTTATAATATTTTCAGTTTTACTTTTCGCCATCTTTATTATGTAACTGCACCAAAGCGTTGTAATAATTAGGGTTTTATTTTCTGCCATTGATTTTCTGCCATTTTATTTTTCTGCCATTTATTTTTTCTGCCATTTAAATTCCTGTCATTGATCCTATATAAACTGCGTGGTTTAGTAATGTAGGGCGTGAAAACCTACTAAATTAATTATTTAATATTTTTCTATAACCTTTATATTTTTTGTAAATAAATAACAAATACTAACTATTTTAATAACTTTTTTTTCTTACTTACTTATAATAATAAATCCTTATATATTTTGTAAATAAAATCTAATTGACCATTTTTCTAATTGAATAATAATAATAAACCTATTAATCTAATAATTTGATATTTTCTATAATCTTTATTTATTTTGTAAATAACTAACTTAATATTTTTCATATAACTCTTTTACTTTATAATTTGTACATTAATGTATTTTAAATTCTTTTATTATTACTAATTTATTTTAAACTCATATTTTTCTAAGAACTTCTAAAAAAATCTAACTTATTTAACCTAAAATAATTTCTTTTATAATTCTAACCTTTTTATTATCACTTTATTATTATTGTTATTTTATTATTGCTTTATTACCATTGTTTATTTATTATTTTATTATTATTTGCTTTTATCTATTCTTTGCTTCATTATTTTCCTTATTTTAATTTTGTTTTATTTATAATATTAGGAACAAATGTATAGGTTGTAAATTTATTCTTTCTCGCCTGATTATTATGTATTTGTCCCATAGCCATGTAATAGTTTAGGAATTTATTTTTCTTGCTTTTATTTTTGTAAATATTTATTGCGTGGTTAGTAATTTAGGGAGTGCAAAAAACTAACTGTAAATAATTGAACTTAGAAAATTAAATTCAAGACAAATATCTGAAAAATAACACTCACACACGTAAGTCGATCTTTGATTGCCATCTGTACTTCCTAGGGTATTCCTCTTGGTTGCCTTCTTTAAATGGTCAAGTCCCTCGAAAATAGGGGTGTCTTAAGCAAAGTCCCTTCAAATAGAAAAATCATCAAGTCCCTATAAACTTAAAAGATCAAGTCCCTACGAGGTTGCCTACGATATAATGATCTTGTCCCTTCGGTAAATATGATGATAGTCCCTACGAGTTGCTAAAGACACCCCTTATGTTGCCTTCATTGACCATACGATGACCCTACGCCCGTCCCTTAAACACATCTAAGGTAATGACTACCTATTCCTTAATAATAGGGACAGTCTTACCATTGAAAGAATATACGAGAACACGAAAGAATTAATCTAGGGTAGGTATCTCATAGTTACTTGCTCACACTTTCCAAAATTACTTTTACACCTCACAATTTCTAAACTAGGCTTTGTATACACCCATACGAGGGTCATTACAAAGTACTTAAAGAAATTTTTCTAATCACACACTACACTCTTGCAAACAAACAAAGTGAGCTAAGTAACTAAGAGCCCATGGATAACCATGGATATAAAGGGTGCTAATACCTTCCCTTTGTGTAACCTACCCCCCGAACTCAAAATCTTTTTTAAGGTCTTTCCTGTTCTTTTATGTCCTTTCCTTTTGGATAAAATAAAAGTCGGTGGCGATTCTTGCTATCCGCAACATTTAACTAAAGTCAGTTCTCCCACCGTGTTACAGAACTGGCGACTCTGTTGGGGATTTAATAAAAGAGGGGTACCCTTAGGAATTAGATCACTTTAAAATTGTTTGCCTTGTTTGCTTTATACTTATCTGTTGGGTGCTCTTATGTGTGAAAGACCCTAACCCGGATCTAGTGTACCTTAGGTAAATGGCAATAGACCAAGGAAACTGTACGGCGTATATCGATATGGTTGATCTGGTGGCCATAGTTAGTGTGACTTCTTGGTTGGTGCTTATGTTCCTTAAGCAAGTTGAGGATAATATGAGGCTGCCATATGTTGTCAATACACTAACTGACTTTTAGAACCCTAGTCATCCCATCTTGGCCTTTAGAAAGTAGTGAGATAACCGGCTTTGGTGAAGACTGAAGTTGGTTGATACTCGATACTACACTCATTGAGATCCTAAACTTGGAGGGTTTTGGTTGGCAAGTAAGTTGCCTACTGAACAACCACCCTTGTGAAGGATCAATGATTTTGAGATCCCTTAGAACCTGGTTACTTTTGTAGAACAGGATGAATCAACTAAACTTCAGGGGAGGGTACTTACCTTTAAACCTCATGCAAGCCTTCAAACCTAGGGCTATTGTGTGACTTGTTTGTGTGTGCCACATGTTTGTGATTGAGCATAACATCATAGCATCATCATGCATCATAAGCATAGCATTTTCACTAACCATTTCAAGGACCAAAGGATTTATCTTTGTTCTTTGTTGCAGGTCATGGCTTCTACTCGTAGGAATACTATCCGGATCAACTTTGTAGGAATACCTCCTAAGCTTAAGGAATTGGTCTCTCAAGTTTCTGAAAACTCCCAGTTCATCAAGAGGCATGGTCACCTACTGGATCTAGTCACTTCAGGGTTCAATGAAGACATGATGAGTGTCCTGTTTCAGTTCTTTGACCCTAAACATCATTGCTTCACATTTCCCGACTATCAGCTGGTTCCTACAATGGAAGAGTTCTCCAAGCTTCTGGGTATACCTATTCTTGATCAGAAACCCTTCACAGGCTTGGAAAAAGAGCCTAAACCTGAAGTCATTGTTGCAGCCTTACATTTAAAGAAATCAGACATTGTCCTAGAAACAAGAAGTGGAGTTAAGGGTATTCTTGCTAAGGTATTGATGGAGAAAGCTCAAGTATTCCTGAAGGCTATGAGTTATGATGCTTTTGAGGAGATCTTAGTCCTATTGATTTATGGCTTAGTACTATTCCCCAATCCAGACCAGTTCATAGACATACACGCCATCAACATATTTCTGACTCGCAATCCAGTGCCTACATTACTTGGAGACATCTTACACTCTCTTCATACCCGTACTACGAAGGCACGAGGAACTTTGATGTGTTGCATACCTCTATTATCTAGGTGGTTTATTTCTCACCTTCCTCGATCAGTGATGAAGAATGAACAAGGGTTCAGGTGGTCCAAGAGGATTATGTCACTTTCTCATTCAGATATTCATTGGTGCTCTAGATCTATGGAGAATGTTACCATCATTGACCGTTGTGGGGAGTTCCCTAATGTGCCACTCCTTGGCATAAGAGGGGACATTACCTACAACCCTTCTTTAGCTCTACGTCAGTTTGGTTACGCTCGGACTGATGGTCCTCATGACATGCTTATTCAGGGTATTGTGTTCGACTACGACAACGATCTTCAAAGTTACCGTCAAAGGTTCATACGAGCATGGGGTAAAGTGAACAAGGTTGACAGCAAGACTCTGGAACCCAAGTACACTATTCCTATGGAACCATATCTCAGATGGGTACGATCTCGTGCTCAGACTCTTATGATGCCATATCCTGCTATCCTGCCAGTTACCATGGAGCCTGTTGCTGAAGGAGATACTTCTTACATCATTCTTCATCCAGACATGCCCACTAACATGGAAGAGTTACAGAGGTCCTGGATCCAGTTGAAGGAGCAAAGAGATACTTTTGAGACTCATTACAAGGCAAGTCAGGAAAGAATCCTGGAGCTAACAAAACAACTTCACGAGGAGCGGAATCTCAACTCATACCTCAACACAAAGAGGAAACGTCCATGGGAGACTTAAAACCCCATTTTTTGTATTCATTTCATTTTTATTGTAAGCCCAAGGGGCAAACAAGTTTATTACTAATAAAAGTTTACTTTTTGGTGGTTTAAACAAATTTAAATCCTACGGTCCTTGAAAACATTGCATAAGCATCTACATACCATATTATTGCATCACAGGTTTCTTATGAACAGGTATCTTATCTTCTCGCTGTTTATTTCAGCAGAAATGGCTCTTGAATAGACTGTCAAGATCACTTCCAAGGGTCCTATCAAAATTACTGCTGAAGGCCTGGTGAAGACTGTTGCTGAAGTTAGAGTGCCTCCCATGATTATTACCACTCCTGACCCTATTCCTTATACTTTTGATAAAGCTATACCCTGGAATTACGGTTCTGATGTTTATATCCATGGTGTTAAGCAGGAACCTTTGACTGATACACCTGTTACTGATGATAACCTTGATGTTGATAATATTGCTGGATCTAGTAAGATCACCAGAAGTGGAAGAATTTTCTCTCCTCCAGCTACCTCAAAAAATACAGTTCTTCCAACTACTACCTCCACTTCTGAGCCAAGTACTGATGCTCGAGGCAAAGGTCCTGTGGTTGAACCTGTGCAAGCTGAAGCACCGACTGCTGAAAATCTCTCTAAACGGATGGAAGAAGTGTTGAAGATCATTCGTAAGAGTGATTATGATATTGTTGACCAGTTGGGGCATACTCCCTCCAAAATTTCCATGTTGTCTTTGTTGCTGTGTTCTGAGGCTCATGCTAAAGCCTTGATCAAATTCTTAAGGACTGCTCATGTACCAAATGAAATTTCTATGGATCAATTTGAAAATTGTGTTGCACATCTGACTTATGATAATGGGTTAGGTTTTTCTGATGCTGACTTGACTCCTGCCAAAAGAAACCATAACAGAGCTTTACATATCTCCATTGAATGTAAGGGCAATACCTTGTCTCATGTGTTGATAGACAATGGCTCTTCATTGAATGTACTTCCCAAAGAGGTTCTGAACAAGCTCAGTCCTGAAGATGCTGTGTTAAGATCAAGTAATATAGTGGTGAGAGCCTTTGATGGTTCAAGAAGAGTGGTGCATGGAGAAATAGATATCCCGATCAAAGTAGGCTCTCAAGTCTTCGATTCTACCTTCTATGTAATGGATATTCGTCTTGCGTACTCTTGTTTGTTTGGGCGCCCCTGGATCCACGGGGCAGGTGCTGTGACCTCCACTCTACATCAGAAGTTGAGATATCCAGTGAAGGGAAAGATCGTAACTGTTTATGGAGAGGAAGAATATATGGTCAGTCATGTGAATACATTTAAGTATGTTGAAGCGGAAGGTGAATATGTTGAGACTCCTTGCCAGACATTTGAAGTAGTTCCTTGGGTCGTTCCCGCTACTGAAGCTCCTCCTGTGGTTAAAAGAGTTCCTGTGGTTACCAGAGTACCTCCTACAATGGCTTCCCTCAAAGATGCTAGAACTGTGGTTGAAGAAGGTGGTTTTACTATTTGGGGTCAGCTTCCCGACATTCCTTACAAGTCTGACAAGTTTGGTTTGGGTTTCACTGCAGAGTCCCAGAAGGCTGTTCGTCGTTCTCGTGCTGTTCGTATCACCAATCCAGGGAACATGAAAGATCAAATCAATGTTGTGGGTGACTATAATGAAGACTACAATCTGGATAACTGGATTTTTCCTACTATGGGTGATGGGCTCAACAATTGGAAGACTGAAGACGTTATTCCTATCTCCTTTAGTCAGGAGTAAATACTATTACTGAGTTGTTATTTTTAAGCCTTGTGCCTTACCCGGGGCACAATGGTATGCTTGTTTCGGGATGTCATTTCATTTGCATACTTCATTCAATAAAAATCAATGGACGTTTCGTTTTCGTAAATATTGGGCTCTTTATTTTTCTTTTATTTTATTTTCATCAGCTATGTGTTCTTACACACACCCACATCACTAAACTGCAGATCCTCATCCACTCTGGATCCTGTTGATAACAGTTCTACTATTGCCAATTATAATTTCGAGAATCCGATCTATCAAGCTGAAGATGGAAAGGATGAAGATTGTGAAGTACCTGTAGAGCTTGCTAGGTTATTACAACAAGAAGAGAAAGTTACACAGCCGCATGAGGAATCAATTGAGGTTGTAAATCTGGGTACTGAAGTAGACAAGAAAGAAGTCAAAATAGGAGCAGGCTTGGAAAACAGTGTCAAAGAAAGATTGAGTCGGATGTTACGTGACTATGTAGAGGTTTTCGCTGGAAAAATCAAGAGATGATATGGAATGATGAATGTCAAGAAGCTTTTGACAAAATCAAGAAGTATCTCCAAGAACCTATAAATCTGATGCCACCAGTTGAAGGAAGACCTCTAATCATGTATTTGACCGTGTTAGAAAATTCAATAGGGTGTGTGTTGGAGCAACATGACGAGTCTGGTCGAAAAGAGCATGCAATATACTACCTTAGCAAAAGGTACCGACTGTGAAACAAGATACTCCCAGCTCGAGAAAGCTTGCTATGCTTTGGCTTAGGCTGCTCGCCGACTAAGACAGTATATGTTGAATCATACCACTTTATTGATTTCTAAGATGGATCTTATCAAATATACATCTGAGAAACCTGCTCTCTCCGGAAGAACAACAAGATGATTGTTGAACTCTGCACGCAGTTCAAAATAAAACACCATAACTCTTCTCCGTACCGGCCAAAGATGAATGGCGCCGTGGAGGCTGCTAATAAGAATATTAAGAAGATCATACAGAAGATGACAGTAACATACAAAGGCTGGCATGAGATGTTACCATTTGCTCTTCATGGTTATCGTACTACAATACGTACTTCAACAGGGGCAACCCCATTCTCCTTAGTCTATGGTATGGAAGCAGTTCTGCCCATTGAAGTTCAGATCCCTTCCTTAAGAATCATGAAGGATGCAGGCTTGGATGAAGATGAATGGATTCAGACTCGACTCGACCAGATAAATTTGATTGATGAGAAGAGGTTGGCAGCTGTTTGTCATGGTCAGATGTACCAGAAACGGATGATCAAAGCTTTCAATAAGAAGGTTAAGCCAAAGGTATATCAGGCTGGTGACTTGGTAATCAAGCGTATCATACTACCACAGGGTGATCCTAGGGGCAAGTGGACTCCTACATATGAAGGACCATTTGTGGTCAAAAGAGTATTCTCAGGAGGTGCCATGATGCTTACTACTATGGATGGTGAAGACTTTCCAGAGCCTGTAAACGCAGACATAGTTAAAAAATACTACGCATAAAAAGAGACCCGCTAGGTTGACTGGCCTAGGCAAAAATAAGGGCATCCCGGCAAACCAAAAGGGTTCGGGAAAAAATTAGGGATATATATATAAAAAATGTACACCCGGCAAGTCGAAAACTTGAAAAGGCGGCTTGGGCCAAAAAGGGCATCCCGGTGGATTGAAAACCTGAAAGGGAAATCCAGGCAAAAGTTAGGGATTAAAGCGTATCTCGTTTGGATCACTCATGTAACTTCAACTGATGGTGCTACCTAAATCAAGTTCAAACAGATAAAGATCAATCCAATCGTTTCTGTCTCAACAGCAGAAGATGAGATATTTGAAGATAATGGCAATAGTAGAATTGAAACTCAATAGGATCATTTTTCACATAGCTGTTTTCTTTGTTTTATAAAAAATTTACGACGAATTCCTCTTACTAGGATTTCTGTCTCCTTGTACAAACTTGCCTATGTATAGGTCACTTTGTGATATAAATAAAATTTCATCTTTGAATCCAGATTTACTTTTACTCTATTTACATAAGCGAAAACGTCCATTGGTTGTGTTTGAATGTATGTATGCTTTTGAATACGATTGATGTCTACCAGAAATGCATAAAATGCAGTAATAGTATTTACTAAGGACGAACGAGGGTAGTAGTTCAACGAAGCTTCGCCGGTTCATCCCCACTACAAATCCCCAGTAGAGCAAATCTATCTTTATAGATGCTTCGAATTACGTCTCCCCTTGAATTTATGTCCATCTCGTTTATCCTCAGTCGGGATACTCAGGAACTTATTCCTTCAATAGAAGTACGACGAACGAATACGGGAAGTGACAAATACTATACTATCAAACAAGACGAGAACGAGTTCCTCATATTCTTCAGCAACGAATCGGGATTTATTTTCCCTAGCCAGCAGTTGTTATACAAAGATATCCGGACGCTTCAGGCCGCATGATTCATACATACATCATTTACATCATACCATGGCATATCCATAAGTGCATAATACATTTACTTAGATGCACCATGCCATGCATGCATACATATTGCATAAACTAACCTTTTCCTTGCAGGATGGTTATATACAGATAAAATACTATCAACAATTCACAACAGGTCAGAAACGATCTATACGAAGATCTAGTGCTGATACTTAATTATTACTCAAGGTGTCCTTGGATAGTAGGCAAACGGTCTATACGAAGATCTATTCCCTAGTCCAGGATGTTTTCAGGAGAGTTAATCCTGATACTCTTTTGTCCTCGGATAGTAGGCAAACGGTTTATACGAAGATCTATTCCCTAGTCCAGGATATTTTCAGAAGATTTAATCCTGATATTCTTTTGTTCTTGGATAGTAGGCAAACGGTCTATACGAAGATCTATTCCCTAATCCAGGATATTTCCAGAAGAGATAATCATCACGAAGATTTACTTCTACTGGTCTATTCAACAATTCAAAACAGTTCAGAGACGATCTATACGAAGGTCTAGTGTTGATACTTAATTCAGAAAGAAATCGCCACGAAGATTTGGTTCTGACACTTAAATTAAAAGTATGTTCTTAGATACGATTCAGAGACGGCCTATACGAAGACCTAGTACTGATATCCAGTATCAACATCAAGATATTATCACCTCCTGATATTATGGATGGCATCTATAAGCCCATCTCCAGTTCTTCCAAGTGGCATCTTCAAGCCCACTTAAGCATATACAACCAGTCATCAGTGTTACTTTACGCACCGGCGAGTGCAAATTTTTGGGCTTTTGTGTTCAATCCTCTTCAACCTTCCAAGTCACGAATGGCACACAAGCCAATCTAACTCCTCAGGTTTCAGAAAATTGAACAGGGGCAGCTGTTGCACCCCAAAATTTGCCCTCTATTTTTAACTCTAACCAATTTTTTGTTTCACATTCATTTGCATCATCTTCATAGCATAACATTTTTTTTCTGTCTTAATATTAGCCGGAATAATTTCTCGGAATTTACAAACAGACTGGTCAAATTAACTTTTTAACTGTGCCTAAAATTAGTCAACGAAAAAATGTCAAGTTTAAGTTTGCAAATGTCGGTAACATTAATCTGCGGTTCACGTGGTTTAATTTGACATGCTAAAAATATTTTTACGACTATTTTTGGTTATATGTTGATCAGTCTGAGCAGTTTAAACGGTCATAATTTTTATTTCAAAATCCGACCAAACGCTGTATTTTTCCGAGTCATTTATTTCGCGCTGATTATTTTGACGTGTTCATTTTATTTTTTTTCGAGCATTTTGGTGCCCGACTTTTATTTTTTTTTAGTCTATTTATTTTTATATTGGGTCTAGAATAAATAAATAGGTTAATTAGTTTTTATTTTAATTTTAACTATTTTAATTATTTAACTTTATTCAGTTTTTAATTTAATATTGGGTTTTAAAATAAACTTAGGCCCATTATCATTAACCTAATTTGTTCCTATATATATTTACTAGCATGACTGATAGAGGGAGGCCGAAAGACAGAACAAAAAAGAGAAACTGTGAGTGGTTGATCTATACTATCGTACACACAGTTTGGTAATAGTTTATATATGATATATACTTTATCTATTTTGTTGATATATTTGATTATGTTTTCGTCGGATCGTGTCAATACGCCGTTTTCACATATACGTGTATGAGGCGTGACATTTGTGTTATCCGATCCAGTTGCGATGATCGCAATTTTGCGCTAGCAACGCCATTGTTTTTTTTAATTCATATATTTTTTTATATATACATATATTTAGATCTGCACATTTTTTCATAACTAACTACCCTGATTTTTCCTAAACCCTGACAATTTCGCCACAAACTCTAAATTTCAAACCTAAAACTTTAACCGTGTTGTTTCCTCTAAACCATAAACCTTTTCTTAAACCTTAACAAACCTTATTATTATTTCCTATTTTCGCTCATATTTATGTTATTCATACACTGTAACTGCTTCGCCCTTGTAATATTTTAAGTTTTAACTTATAATATTTTCAGTTTTACTTTTCGCCATCTTTATTATGTAACTGCACCAAAGCGTTGTAATAATTAGGGTTTTATTTTCTGCCATTTTATTTTTCTGCCATTTATTTTTCTGCCATTTAAATTCCTGCCATTGATCCTATATTAACTGCGTGGTTTAGTAATGTAGGGCGTGAAAACCTACTAAATTAATTATTTAATATTTTTTTATAACCTTTATATTTTTTGTAAATAAATAATAAATACTAACTATTTTAATAACTTTTTCTTCTTACTTACTTATAATAATAAATCCTTATATATTTTGTAAATAAAATCTAATTGACCATTTTTCTAATTGAATAATAATAATAAACCTATTAATCTAATAATTTGATTGTTTCTATAATCTTTATTTATTTTGTAAATAACTAACTTAATATTTTTCATATAACTCTTTTATTTTATAATTTGTACATTAATGTATTTTAAATTCTTTTATTATTACTAATTTATTTTAAACTCATATTTTTCTAATAACTTCTAAAAAAATCTAACTTATTTAACCTAAAATAATTTCTTTTAAAATTCTAACCTTTTTATTATCACTTTATTATTATTGTTATTTTATTATTGCTTTATTACCATTGTTTATTTATTATTTTATTATTATTTGCTTTTATCTATTCTATTTTTGCTTCATTATTTTCCTTATTTTAATTTTGTTTTATTTATAATATTAGGAACAAATGTATAGGTTGTAAATTTATTCTTTCTCGCCTGATTATTATGTATCTGTCCTATAGCCATGTAATAGTTTAGGAATTTATTTTTCTTGCTTTTATTTTTGTAAATATTTATTGCGTGGTTAGTAATTTAGGGAGTGCAAAAAACTAACTGTAAATAATTGAACTTAGAAAATTAAATTCAAGACAAATATCTGAAAAATAACACTCACACACGTAAGTCGATCTTTGATCGCCATCTGTACTTCCTAGGGTATTCCTCTTGGTTGCCTTCTTTAAATGGTCAAGTCCCTCGAAAATAGGGGTGTCTTAAGCAAAGTCCCTTCAAACAAAAAAATCATCAAGTCCCTATAAACTTAAAAGATCAAGTCCCTACGAGGTTGCCTACGATATAATGATCTTGTCCCTTCGGTAAATATGATGATAGTCCCTACGAGTTACTAAAGACACCCCTTATGTTGCCTTCATTGACCATACGATGACCCTACGCCCGTCCCTTAAACACATCCAAGGTAATGACTACCTATTCCTTAATAATAGGGACAGTCTCACCATTGAAAGAATATACGAGAACACGAAAGACTTAATCTAGGGTAGGTATTTCATAGTTACTTGCTCACACTTTCCAAAATTACTTTTACACCTCACAATTTCTAAACTAGGCTTTGTATACACCCATACGAGGGTCATTACAAAGTACTTAAAGAAATTTTTCTAATCACACACTACACTCTTGCAAACAAACAAAGTGAGCTAAGTAACTAAGAGCCCATGGATAACCATGGATATAAAGGGTGTTAATACCTTCCCTTTGTATAACCTACCCCCCGAACTCAAAATCTTTTTTAAGGTCTTTCCTGTTCTTTTATGTCCTTTCCTTTTGGATAAAATAAAAGTCGGTGGCGACTCTTGTTATCCGCAACATTTAACTAAAGTCAGTTCTCCCACTGTGTTACAATAGGGAGAACAACTTCACCATGGACAACACTCTTCGCACCATCGTAAGCACGCACCACAACGTCACTAGGATTCAGTTCAATGCTTTTACAGTCAAGCTTATCGAGTACAGCTTTCGGTAGCACATTCAAAGAAGAGCCATTATCGATCAACACATGAGCTAAGGTGATCCCCTTACACTCAATGGAGATGTGCAGAGCTTTGTTATGATTCTTTCCTGCTGGTGTCAGGTCAGCATCGGAAAAGCCTAGGCCATTGTCAACAGCCAGGTTAGCAACATAGTTTTCGAACTGATCGACAGATGTCTCCTGAGGTACATGAGCGGTCTTCAGGAATTTTATCAATGCATTGGCATGAGATTCAGAAGATAACAACAAGGATAACATCGAAATTTTAGACGGAGTATGCCCCAAATGTTCTACCACATCAAAATCACTCTTGCGGATGATTTTCAGCATTTCTTCCATTTCCCGTTTGGCAACATCTTCGGTAGTAACTTCGACCGATGTCCTTGACTGAGAAGGATTGGTTACTGGTTCCTTTCCTCGAGTTTCAGGGGCGGGAGGTGAGATTTCTGGAGAGAAGATCCTTCCACTTCGAGTAATTTTACTAGTCCCAACAATGTCATTAGGATTAGCAGAATTATCAACTTGCTTTATGCCGTGGATGTAAACATCACCTCCATAATCCCATGGAATAGCTTTGCTTGAGGAATACGGTATTGGGCCAGGTGCAGTAATAATTAGGGGAGCTACCTTGGGATCAGCAGTAATCTTCACAGGCACTCTAGTAGCGGTAATCTTCACCGGAACTTTGGACCTAGCAATCACAGATATTTCTTCCATAGGGTTTTCCACCTTAGGAATCTTTTCGAAGAGAATTGTGCGATCATCCATCAGCCGTTGAATACCACTCCTCAACTTCAAGCAATCATTGGGTCGGGGTATACAGAGATCGCAATTTTCAGCACAACCTGGAAATAAACCAGCTTGCAACAACTTCTTCTTGATGGTCCGGAGAGGAGATGCTAAGTCAGCTACATTAGAAATGTGAGAATTGTCATCCACAGCATTAACAGTCTTGTCATGATTAGGCATAGGAGCAGTGATGACATTAAGAGTCTCTGGAGGATCAAATTCAATTTCTCCAGCGTCGATCATATCCTGAATCTTATTCTTCAACAACCAACAATCGTTTGTATCATGCCCGGGGCTATCGGAGTGATATGCACACCTGGCATTGGGATTATAACGAGGAGAAGTAGTGTTGGGATTTGCAGTAGGATCTCTGAGGGTAATCAAATTTGCTTTTAGCATACCCTGCAGTGCTTGTGCTAAAGTCATATTGATCTTGGTAAACTTCCTTCTTGGTTTGTCTTGTCTATGTTGGAAGTTTTGAGATGGCGGTGCTGCAATCGTAACTGCTCCAATAGTATGGTCACGATTTTTCTTGTTATGACCCCTTTGACCGTACACAGCATTTGACTCGTTCCTCCCCTGGTAGGACTTTTTGGTGCTTGCAGAGGTAGCCACCTGTATCTTTCCACTTCGAATGCCGCTTTCAACACGTTCACCCGTCAATATAAGTTCAGTGAAACCCGATGAGGAACTTCCCAATAGATGGCTGTAGAATGGGCCAGTCAGTGTACCCATGAACATGTCCACTAATTCTCGATCAGTCATAGGGGGTTTGACTCTGCCAGCCAAATCTCTCCATTTTTGAGCATATTATTTGAAGCCTTCTTTAGATCCCATAGTCATATTCTGCAACTATAGCCGAGTAGGTGCTAGTTCAAAATTATACTGGTAGTGCTTGTAGAAAGTTGTCGCTAAATCAGTCCAGGTGCGGATGTTAGAGCTCTCGAGCTGATAATACCATTCTAACTGTGTGCCAGACAGACTCTCTTGGAAGAAATGGATCCATAGCTTCCTATCAGTGGTATACGGCTGAATCTTTCTCACATAAGCTCTCAGATGCATCTGAGGACAAGACGCACCATCATACTTAGTGAAAGCGGGGACCTTGAATTTGCGGGGAATGACCACATCAGAGACCAGTCCTAAGCCTTCGAAATCCAGACCGGGCGCCTTCTGACCCTCCATGGCTAGCATGCGTTCTTCCAGCAACTTATACTTATCATCTTTTGGAGAGTACTGTTCATTCTCATAATCTTCATCATCGTTTTCAGGGTTGAAGGGATCAACATTCTCCTCTTCCGAATCATTCTCTGTCTCCTCTTCTTGATCCTTCGGAATTCTAATCTTGACTCCTGCGGCCTGTCCTTTAAGCCTTCTTCCCGGGTTAATGTAACTCACAGCTTTCTTGTCTTTCTTCTTCTCGAGCAAGAGAGCCTTCAGCTCCTCCTGCCCCTTGGATAAGTTCATGATCATCTCCTGGAATTGAGCATTTTGAGCCTGGAGATCTTTGACAGTTTGTTCGAGAGCCATCTTTCTGTTTAGAAGGAGGACCGTGAGAATATTGATCTTTTAGAATACCTGTTATGCAATGTTATGTTATGCTATGCAATGTATGAAATGTTTTCAAGGACCTTGGAATTTAATTTTGCGTAAACCACCGAGAAAGGAACTTTTATTAATAACTTTTTTTTTAATCAAAGTTTATTACAACAAAATAATAAAATACAATGAAAGCTCAAGTCTCCCAGGGACGGCTTCTTTTTGGGTGAAGATATGCATTGAGTCTTCGTTCCTCATTAAGCTGGCTGGTGAGCTCTAACACTTTCTTCCTTTCTGCACCGAACTGAGTTTCAAAAGTATCCCTTTCTTCTCTCAAATGGATCCAGGATTTCTTCAATTCTTCAACATTGGTAGGGATATCTGGATAAGGAATGATCTGAGGGGCACCTCCTTCAACTTCTGGTTCGACAATCAGAGGTCCGATTGCAAGATATGGCATGACAAGTTCAGGAGCTCTTGTGCGTACCCATCTGAGATAAGGTTCCATAGGAATAGAGTTTTTCTGTCCTAAAGTACTTCTTTTAACCATGCCCCAAGCTCGTACAAATCTTTGACGGAGACCTTGGGAATCGTTGTCATAGTCAAACACAGTGCCTTGGATAATTATTTCATGTGGACCATCTCTTCGAGCACAACCGAACTGACGTAGGGCTAAAGCAGGATTATAAGTAATACCTCCCCTCCTCCCCAGGAGTGGTACGTTAGAGAATTCTCCATAACGGTCAATGAGGATAACATTTTCTTTGATATGAGGACACCAACGGATGTCTGAATGGGAGAGCGACATTATCCTTTGAGACCATTTCAAATTCTGCTCGTTCTTCAAGACTGATTGAGGAAGGTGTGAAATAAACCACCTAGACAATAAAGGCACGCAACACATGAGAGTCCCTTGCCTCTTCATAGTACAAGTGTGAAGGGAATGCAAAATGTCTCCAAGCAAGGTAGGCACAGGGTTATGAGTGAGAAATATCTTAATAGCATTCATGTCTATGAATTGGTCTGGATTAGGAAATAACACCAAACCATAGATTAGTAATGCTATGACATCTTCGAAAGCATGGACATCCATAACTTTGAGGAATTCTCGGGCCTTATTTATCAAAAATTTGGCAAGTAAACCCTTCGTTCCACTTCTTGTTACCCAATTGGTTTCAATGTCGGACTTTGTCATGTGTAAAGCTGCGGCAACTTTTTCGGACTTCTGACTCTTTTCTAAACCACTGAAAGGTGTTTGATCAAGGATAGGTATCCCAAGCAGCCTGGAGAATTCTTCTAATGTGGGTACCAACTGATAATCTGGGAAGGTGAAGCAATGATGTTTAGGATCGAAGAACTGGAATAGAACTCTCATCATATCTTCTTTGAAACCAGTGGTAACCAAATTGAGGAGATAACCATGTTTCTTGATGAACTGAGCCTGATCGGGAAGTTCTAACACTAAATCCTTTAGTTGAGGAGAGATTGCTACAAAATTGATCCGGATGGTCTTCCTGGAAGCCATAGCCTTACAAAACAGAGCAAAGTTAAATCCCTAAGTCCTTGAAATGGTTAGTACAATGCCATGATGTTATGATGTTATGATGTTATGATGTTAAGTAAATAACAAGCACAAGCAAGTCACACAACAATCATTCCTAAGTTTTAAGGCTTGCATGAGTTCCATAGGTAAGTACCCTCCCCACTGAAGTTTGGTTGGTTCAACCTGTCCTAGAATAGTAACCGGGTTCTAAAAGGATCTCCAATCATTGACCTTCCCTTAAGTCCACTTCAGTGCAACACCAAGTGGTTGACCAAAGCTTCCCTAAAGTCCAATCTCAAAGAGTGTAGTATCGAGTCTCAACCAACCCCAGTCGGAACCGAAGTCAGTTATCTCACTACTTTCTAATGGCTAGGATGAGTCAATTAGGGTTCTAAAGGTCTGGTTAATGCTTTGATGACACCACGCAGACGCCAAATTTCTCCTCAAGTAAACATGAGGAACATCACGACATCCAAAGTGTCACATTAACCGTAGCCATCATTTTAACCATTCCAGTATACGCCGGATAGTCGCGATGATCTCTTGCTACTTACCTAAGGTACACTAGATCCGGGTGTAGGATCCTTCACTCAAGCATAAAATACCCAAGCAATCCCTTAAAAGTAAATCAGACAATTCAAATAAGTGATCTTTTTTTTTAAGGCAACCTCTCTTTTTAAGTTAGTCCCCAGCAGAGTCGCCAGTTCTGTCATACGGTGAACTGACTTTGTGTATTTTTGCTTTGGAAAGCAAATGTCACGGATAGCAAGAGTCGCCACCGACTTTTCTTTTATCCAATAAGGAAAGGCGGAAAAGAACAGGAAAGACCTTGATTAGATTTTGGGTTCGGGAGGTACATTATACAAAGGGAAGGTGTTAGAACCCTTTGTATCCATGGTTATCCATGGGCTCTTAATTGCTTAATCACTTATGTTTTTCTTGTCTGAAAAAGTGTTTGAGAATTGTTTAGAAAATGTTTTGAAAAGAGAGTTTAACTTTGTAATGATTCTTGTACGAATGTATACAAAGTATTTATCTCGTTTAATTTTGAAAGCTGTTTAGAAAAATATAACTTGGTAATGGTTCTAGTATGAGTGTATACCAAGTGGTGATTTTCTAATAGATGTTTTGCAAAGTGTGAGGTGTGAAAAGTATTTTAAGTTGTGAGTCAGCCTTTAAGAGTTATACCTACCCCAGGTCTTTATGGGTATTTCCTATCCTTATGAGGGTAAAACTGTCCTCACTATTGAGAAGTAAGTAGTCTTGTCCTTTGGATGTAAAGGGACATCGTAGGGTCGTCGATTGGTCATCGAAGGCAACATTTGTAAGGATACCTTAGCATTCGAAGGGACGATCATCATTTAACCGTAGGCTACAACGACGGGCCATCGAGGGACAAAATAATATATTCGTAGGCGACATCCGAGGGACTATGATTTATCTTATAGGGACATGATGATTTAATCGAAGGGTCTTTGCTAAGTGTATCCCCACATTCATGGGACATGACCGCAATACCGTAAGGCAACAAAGAGAGGGTCAAGATCATATATTCAAAGTCAACATTTGTAATCAGTTAGGTAATTAGGATGAATCTCCACAAGGGTATCCCACAAATAAAGTGGAATACCTAGAAAGCTACCTTCTTCGGGAGTATGTGAGCCCTCACAAAATTTGGCAAACAGGTCAGAATACCAAATGGGGTGCGGTCAATAGTTGCACCGAACAAAGGAATCGCAACAGTAATAATGTCAGGCAAATAATTCACAGCTATGATAGAACATGTCAGATAAGCACAGAACAGAACAGAACCAAAAAATCAGCGACTGTCATGTTCGCTACTGCCTCGCCTAGCGAAGGCTTGGCGAACGCTCGCTACATGTTCGCTTAGCGATGTGCTAGCGAACGACTGCAGGTTTTGAGTCTAATAACAGTACGATTTCAGCAAGCTCCAAACCCTATGGCATCCCTTACAGAAATTACATGGTTAAACATTCAAGACATCCATGCATACTTAAATCCACATGCAAAACCTAAGATATATTTATAAATTCAATCATAATATCACATGTAAATTGGGAGCATAAAGCGGTAGTGGTAGTGCACACCTGTTTGCAATTGAATTGCAACGTTGAATTGGCAGATCACTCTTAGGGTTGGTGTCGGGTTGAGTTGGGCGGAGGTAACCTTTGTGCAGATGAGTTTCCTTCAGGGTTTCCTTTAGGGTTGCTCTGAATTCTCTTGGTTAGCCTCCAGGGTTTGCTGTCTGTATTTGTGTTTCCTTGCTAGGGTTTCTGTCCATCGGTCCTCTTCCGTTTGTGAATGAAGCTCTGTTATTTATAATAATTGCGTCTTGGTGGGCTCAGAATGAAGCCCAAAATTTCTGGTATTCGCAAGCTTCGCTAGGCGAGTGGTGCAGCGAAGGGTTCGCTAGGCGAAGGATTTTGCTCGCCTAGCGAGAAAGCTATTTTAAGTCATTTGTTGGATTTGGCCACCTGTGTGCTGGGTCTTTGTTCTTTTAAGATCAATGTCTTAAAAAATGAGTTGGAGTGCCTTGAAAAATGTCTTGCAAGATTAACGGGCAAATTTTGGGGTATGACACAACCCTACCGCAAAATCCATTGAAATACTATCCCATTTTCAAACTGGAATTTCTAAAGGCTGTAATAACGCACCCAGTTATCGATGTCGCAATCACTATCTTCATTGTTGACCGCAGAGACTAATTTGACTTCTCCTTCAACCATGTTAGCATTGGCTCCACCATGCTGGGGCATGGGATTGTTGACGACATTAGGAGCTGGTGCAAAGTTAACGGCCTTTGAATCAATGAGGTCCTGAACTACGTGCTTAAAAGCTTTGCAGTTCTCAATATTATGGCCAGGTGCCCTAGAGTGGAAGCTACTCCTAGCGTTGGCGTCATAACCCACCGGAAGCCTACCAACGGGAGGAGCTAGAGTGCGCAACTGCACAAGTTGTAGTTGTTGAAGACTAGAAAGCAACTGAGCATACGACATTAGAAGAGTGTCGAAACGCCGGTCCATCGTCCTTGGCCTCGGTTGATAGGCGGGTCTGTTACCCGGTTGTTGTGGTTGGTACTGAGCTGGTTGACGCTGTGGTTGTTGTTGTTGTAGTGGTGCTGCAGCTAGAATGGTCACAGCCGCAACATACGGTTGCTGATGATAGTTCTGAAAGTTATTCCTCCGGTTATCCCTGTTCTGATAAGAAGATATGGCACTTGCATCCCCTTCTCTCCTCTTCTGTCCCTGAATGAACGGCTTCTTCACCCCTGATGAAGATCCATCTCCGCTCTGGGTCTTGTATGTCTTCAGGTAATTCTCCACCCTCTCTCCGGTAGAGACTACATTAGCAAAATTGGAGGCATTGCAACCCATCAGGCGCTCCAAATAAGGTCCTGGCAGAGTGTTCATGAACATGTTAGCCATTTCCTTCTCCAACATAGGAGGTTGAACACGGGAAGTTGTTTCTCTCCAGCGTTGAGCGTATTCTCTGAAGCACTCATTGCTTTTAAGAGACAGATTTTGAAGTTGAGTTCTGTCCGGAGCCATGTCTGCATTATACTGATACTACTTCACGAAAGCCTCAGCCAAATCCCTCCAGCAACGGATGTGGGCTCTGTCCAGCCTCATATACCATTCCAGGGATGCCCCAGCTAGGTTGTCTTGGAAAAAGTACATAAGAAACTTTTCGTCATCGGAGTATGCAACCATTTTACGGAAATAGGCTTGCACATGGGTCTTCGGGCAAGAGTTGCCATTGTATTTGTCAAATATCTGGACCTTGAATTTCGGTGGCACTCTCACACCTGGGACCAACCCCAAGTCAGCAACATCTACTCCCAGAGGATTCTGTCCTTCCACTGCCTTCAACCTCTCTTCCAATCTTCTAAACATGGGGTCCACACCATGACCCATACCAACGTCTTTCTGCAGCAGGGGGAACTGATCGTCCTGATCATCATGAACTGGCTGTTGACCGGAGGTGACATGTAGGATTGGGATAGGCCCCGGTCCATTGGGTCCATTATCCTCTCCCGCTGGAGGATCAGTCACCGTCTCTGGTTGAGTAGGGGGATTCCTCTGTATCATCTGCCTGAGCTCTTGTTATCCCTGAGCCACCCCTTGAACCACATCCATGAATTGATTCATGCGGATTTTCATCTCGGCGAACTCTTCCTGTAGGCTTTCCATTACTCTCTGTTGGTTTCTGCGGGTACCGTACCGGTGAATTCCTGGGTCAGTTATCCTGCTGATGGAACACTAAACAAAACTGAGAACACTGTGGCGGTACCTGTTATGCAAGACATGCTAATGAATATGTAAATGCAATGACATGTTTATCAATTCCAAAGGTATTCTACCCCCTTGATTACAGTCTCTCAATAGATAAACGATGTAAAAAAAAGACTAAGCCGTTGATGAGAACCAAGAAAATTCTGACTAGAATCAAGTAGAAGATATAAACCCCACAGAAATGGATAAACATGTGTGAATGATTATGAATGCAAAATGATGTGAATGCAGTGCAGTGGCATGGGAATCAGGATCGTTGTATCTGCTTGAACATCTGTCAGGTTGCACTGTCTGGAGAGAAATTAAGAGCACACCAAACAAAGGTCATGGGATGGATCATGTTATCCTTAATATCAACCACCCATTCTGGTGGATTATGGTTTACACCTTATCAACACCCAAGTTTCATTGATATTAAGGATACCTGATCGGATGAACCATGAATCAAGGGTTTGTTGCAAGTCACTGTAACACCTCAAAATTTGCCCTCCTCTCTTGGGACTAGCTTAGCATATTGCATTTCATCTTTAGGGCATTAGTCATTGCATATTGCATATCATGTGGAAACATAAGCAAGTCACCCTCCTAGGTCTTTCTCAGAAGTTGAAGAGGTTAGAAGATTCAAGCCTGAGGGTCCTATTGAATTGATCACTAGCCATCTGAGGGTTTGTGCTTCAATTAGGGTTTCTTGGTTCCTCAAGGAGATTGATCTTTATCTTGGTTGAAGTGGTACATCACCATCATCATTGGTCTTATCATCACCAAGAGGTTCATTATTCCTGTTTAGATTCCTTGGGATTAGGGTTTTGACCTCTAGTCAACCTTAATCAGTTGAATTATACCAGTCAGGGTTTCTTCAAGGAGATGGGGGTTTCATGGAGATGGGGATCATCATATGCTTTTAATGAGCTTGTATAAGCTAGGGTTTCATTTTGGAGCCATTTCATCAAGAGATTGAGGCTCAAATTCATCTGTGCATGACCAAGTCATCTATCAACTGAAAAAGTCAACCACAAGTCAACTGTTGGATTTGGAGGTGGGAAGTGGTTAGAAATACTTCATTCATGTTCAAACAAGTCTCATTTTACATTTCAAACATCAACATTGAAGAAAATAAAGTCAGGACAAAACTTTCCAAAAATAGAAAGTGACTTGTAATTTGAAATTGCCAAAAATGGAAAGGTTTTCTCCTCAAGATTACATCATCAAAAATGCTTCAAATGAAATTTTGTTGAACATGAAAGTTATAGATATTGTTCTCCCATTTCCAAAAAGTCCAAGATCATGAATTTCTCATGTGTGGTTGAAGAGATATGGTCAAATCTTGGTCAAATGAACATGGAACTTCAAAGGGGCATAACTTTCAAACCATAAGTCCAATTCATGTGGCTCTTTTTGCAACATTCTTGTTTCAACTTCTAGTTTCCAAAATTGGAATTACATGGCATGCATTCCATTCACATAAATATTTGAAAATTCAATTCATTTTGGAGGGAAAAAATCAAGTTCAAAAATAATGCATTGTTTTCACATTTTAACATTTCCATTGGTCTTAAAATGATATTTTGAGAGAAAATGAATGCAAAAACATGCACTATTCACATGCCATGCCATGCATAAGGTGAAAAAATAATTTTTGCAAAACACCTCCAAAATTAACCATTTTTCATTAGCATTTGATTAGAACTTAATTAATCATGATTAGTGAAGCATATAAATAGAAAATCATAACAGAATTTTCACAACTCCCAATTCTAGATCTAGAATTTCCAAAGTCTCTCAAAATTCTCTCACTTTTTCTCAAAATTTCTTCAAACACTTTGCATTTTTCTTGGTTGATTCATCATCTAGCATCATTGTGGAGCAAGATTGAAGCTAGAATCACAGCAATTCGTGTAGTTTGAAGCATATCCATAGCTTGAGGTCATCAATGGTGGAATCAAAATTTTGTTGAATCAAGTGCAATCAAGCATCAAGACTTCATCCATACACTTATACAAGCTTGCTAGAACACATTGGAAGCATTGCAAGGCGCTGGAACACGTGAATCCAAGAGTTGCACTTCAAGAGGTCAAAATTTCGATCTCTTTAATTCATGAAATTGTTGTGTGATTCTTGTAGATCTTTTAATGGTGATAATTCTGCAATTTGAATCGAGTGATTTGGTGGAATATTCATGAAGTTACATGTGTTTAAAGTTTCACTCATGAAACTTATTCCTTTCGATTCGTGTTTGTTTGTGTGTTAATTGATGAAATGTTGATTGATTCTTGATGTACTATGAAAGATCTACACGCTCATATGTTCAATTTTAAGTTCTGAGAAATTTGTTCTTGGAGTTCTTGGTGAGTACTGTTCATAACCGTGCGTGTTCTTGAAGAGGATGAAGTGTAGTACTTTTGGCCACGGTTTTTTCCATATGATTCCGTTCCCTTAGACTTCGCTCATGATGCGCTCTCATTGGCTGCATGGATATCCCATGCAGCGCGCCTAATGCTCATTCAAAATGGTGCTGGGTTCGATACTAGGCAGTGGAGATTTTCATGATTCATTTCAATTGTTCCTCATATGTTCATGTATATACCACATGCATTTTTTTATTTTTTTTCTCACTTCATAAAATCATAACAAATTAAATAATGGTCCAAAAAATATGGTTGTTTTTGCATTATGTCACACTTCTTATCTAGTTTTTTTGTATTATTTTTCCAGAAATTTTGCATGGATAGAAATTTATTTTGACTAGGGTTTGTGTACATGTGTGCATTTTGAACATTGCCTTGCTAAATCATTTGTGAAATGCTCAATTCTTATCCAATGCTCATGAAATTTTACATTCTTAAACTAGACATCTTGCTGGACATTTCGGTGTTAAGTTTGCATTTTTATCAATTGCCATTGCTGAGTTATGATTTTTTTAAGTTAGGTGTGACAATTTGTGTCACACCTTGTGATGTTCATCTTGTGCTATGTGTTTACCCTATCAAATGAATTCCAATTGCCATGATTTTTTGTATGATGTTCATCTTGTGCTATGTGTTTACCCTATCAAATGAATCATTTCTGATTTGATTGGGATTTTTCATTCTGGATGATCATTTGTGAACTTTTGAATAGTCATGATTTTCATTTGTTTGTGAAATGATGGTTGTTTATCCTATGGATGTGAAATTTTGCACATTGATTCTAGACATATTGAAGCTTGTTTTGGCTTTGGTTTGAAGTTTTTATCATTTTCCAATTCTGTTTTAGGCTTGTGCTAAGTTGATGTACCAAATTGTGCCCATTTGTGCTTGATTTTGCTTACCTTGACTTGATGAATTTGATTACCCTGCTTAATCATGTCCAAATGCCTTGATTTTTGGTGTGCTGATCATGTTATGTGTTCTGTTTAGCCATGATTTTTCTTGAAATTAATTGAATCATTTTTGATTTATTGTGAATTTGTTCATTCTGTTATCACAATGTGGTTTCAATGTGCATACCTTGTCATGTTTAGTTCATGAAATGAAATTGGTGAATGATATTGATGTGGGATCTTTTGGATGATGTTCTTAATTGATTGAAGTTGATTCATGTTAATTTTCAGCTTCTGTTTTGGATTTTTTCCTTATCTTTGACCCTAGGCTTTGACCTAGTGGTTTGCCTCTCATGTTTGAAGCTTTGTTTCAGGTTACACATTCAAGTTACACAATTGATGATGCCTCATCTTGAGAGCATTTGATATTTGCTTTTGATTACTAATGTGTGTTTTGTAGGATTGTTAACTCATTTGAGTTTGACTTGTTGGCTTATGCCTTTGCCCATTGGGTTTGACTGTTGATATTCATGTTGTCTCTTTGTATGTACAGTTGAACTGATTTGTTTGATGTTTTAACAGGTACATAAGTTGCTTAAGTTCAATTTGAACTTGCTTTTGCTTGGTTGCTTAACCACATAGGTATAACTCTCTGACTTCATGTAGTCTGGAAGACCTGTCCTGTTACTTGGGCAGGCACCTGTCTGAAGCCCTCCTTAAGAGGCAATGCTTGTGAATGTTTATCTTTGTGCCAAGCAGGGAAAGTCCTTTGACAAGGCAATTGGCAGATAAAAGAGATGTGCAATCCATCTCCTGCTATTCTGTGTGTCATCCACTTTGCTCACACACTTTGTGTTGATGCATTATGGATATTAACCCAAGATCTTTGTTGTGTCAGTCATATATGGAGAAGAGTTCTAACTTTCTGAACTCCCACTTTAATTTGTCTGAAGCTCTCCCAGGCCAGGGATAAGAGCTGTGAGGTCCTACCTGTCGCATCCGCGAAAAACAACCGGCGGGCTAAAACAAAACAACACAGAGCCGCCACCGTGCGTTATTTATCCCAAAAGAGGGAAAGGAAACGCTCGAAGTAAACCTGGAAAAACCATGGTCTCGCGACCAAAGAGAATGGGATCGGGAGTCGGTTATGCGAAGGGAAGGTATTAGCACCCCTACGCATCCGTCGTACTCGACGGGATCCACGCTCTAAAAGATAGGTTAAGGTTGCTAAAACAAACATCACACACACACACTGAAGACAACACAGGTGGGGGAAAAGAGATGAGGGCTCGCTAGGATATCGCATCCTATGCCTACGTATCTCGTCTGGAACGAGAATCAGAGCTGCCGTAGTTCGGCTCACGTACGCCGAAACAAAACACACACAAACACAGGCAAACTTGGAACCCGAACGCCAATCGCTGGACTTACATCGGCTTCCGAACCAAACAAACACAACCAGGATACGGACAGCCAATCGCTGGTCTTACATCCATATCCAGACACACAAGAAGAAACAAGCAACAAGTTACTAAGGAGTCAGGCACTCGAGCCTAGCAACTGTCAAGCAAACGCACACAAAAAGAAAAAAAGTGCCCGGAGAGACCTCGCACGGTCTCCTGCCTACGTACCTCATCTGGTATGAGGATCAGGGCGACGTAGTTCCCCTGAACGGAAAAGAATTTCTCACCTAACCAGATACAAAGGGAGACACACTACTAGGGAGCTGGACTCGAGCCTAGATGTTATCATGCATCATTGCCCTATGTTATGGTTTCTATCCTAACATGCACAAGCAGCAAGCTAATCCTAAACAGGCAAAGCAATCAAAGCAAACAATCACAAATAGCACACACTATATCCAAACAGAGGTGGCTCAAACAAGGGTTAGACTGCCAAAGCAAGTCAACTGTATCAGGGTGATGTTAGCTCTTAAACCTGACATTGAGAGTCAAGGTGAAGCCAGATGAAATGGGAGTGAGGGGTGTGCCTCACAGCTCTTATCCCTGGCCAGGGAGAGCTTCAGACAAAGGAAGTGTGGGTCCAGAAAGTGGGAACCCTTCTACACTTATGACACTGACTCAACTGTACAACTGTACATGGATCTTGGGTTAGGATCCACAAGGCATCAACATGTAATGTGAGCCAAGGGACGACTCAACAGATTAGCAGGAGGTGGACTACACACCTCTTGTGTCTGCCAATTGCCTTAACAAAGGTCTTTTCCTGCTTGGGGACAAAAATAAACAAGCACAAACATCGCCTCTTAAGAAGGACTTCAGACAGGTGTCTGGCCAAGTAACAGGCCAGGTCTTCCAGACTACATGGAGAAAAGAAATTCTACCTCAATTGGTTTACACAACCAAGCAGCAACACAAGCAAGTTCAAAATGAACTAGAGCAACTAAGGTACCTGAAATCAATCTAGCATGATCAATACACAGCTCAAACAGTCGAACAAACAATTACAAGTTAAACAATTAACTGTACACGGGCAATGCATCAAGCAAAGCATAAGCCAATGCTCAACACAAATGAATTATAAACCACCTAAAAAACAAAATTAATGTTAATCAACATCATTCAAATGAGCAACTTAAGCCAAGTGCATTAATTCCTCCATGCCATTTGCCTTTTGTCCGGAAAACACACTTCAAACATGAGAAGCAAAACCCTAGGACAAAGCCTAGGGTCCAATAGGGATCAAAAACCCAAAACAGAACATGAAAATTATCAAAAATCAAGTTCAATCAATTTAGAATCAAATCCAATTGGTCTCATGTTCATATCATCAACCATTATCATTTCATGAGGCAAAGAGTACAAAACATGCAATTTAGAACCTCAAAGGACCAAACAGAAAGATCCAATCCAAACTCAATCCAAAACAATTCAATAAATCCTCAAATAAATCACAGCTAAATAGCATTCACTACATGTCAATGACACCAAATTTCAAGCCAATTGGTCAATGGGAAGCAAGTCAATTAAATTCATCAAGTTAAGTCATGCTCATACAAGTCCAAACAAGGCACACTATCATGTATCAACTTCAAGCAAGCATAAAACAGTGTAGGAACAGGATAAATGCACCAAACCAAAACCATGACAAACTTTAATGTGTCTATAATCACTCCACAAAATTTCAAGTCCATCCAATGCATATCCAGAATTTCACAAATCAATTAAAAACATGTCTCACAAGAAGTCAACAATTGGTCAAACAGAAAGGAAATTCTCAATCAAATTGGAAACACATCTAAAAATTCTACAAACATTCACATGTGAACCTAACATCCAGACGTATCAACATGCAAAATTTCAGCTCATTTCAAATTCATATGGCATGGTAACAAAATTCATGAAGTCAAGCAAGAAATGGTGTGACACAAATTGTCACACCTCTAAAGATCATGTCATATCTCTCAATCCAGGAACTCAAAAATCACATATCATATACCAAAATGACCAGGAATGAGTCTAGATTAAGCATGCAAAATTTCAAGAATTTCTAATTAAGCATCATCATTTTATGAGCAAAATATCAAGCAAGGTGCAAGCAAACACATGTTCATACAAACCCTAGGCCATTCCAAAAATTACACGTGCACAATTTCCACAAAAATCACCAAAAAAACTAGAGATTACAAGGATCATGGTGAAAAAAAATTTCATGCAATTTGGACAATTATTGAATGAGTTATGAATTTATTAACATGGAGAAAATTAAAAAAATGATGAACAAGGCAAGGTGAAACAAGTAAGCATGTGGAAATTAAATGGAAAAGCAAAAAGCGGAACTGCCATCACACGGAATCGAGCCTGGCTCCTTTTTGAACAGTGGCGCGCAAAAACACAACCAGGATGAACAGTAACACGGAATTTGGATCAAAACACTTTCTGAAAAAAAAATTTGAATGTTCATCAATGTTCTTCACACATTCATAGGTCCAAGAACAAATCTCCACCAAATTGGACAAACTTTATATCAATGGAAAGGTCTTTCAACGTACATCATGAATCCATAATTATTTTGTCCTAATTCTTACTAATTAAAAAGATTCGATAGCAAACATAAACATGCATGAAACTTCAAATCATCATAACTTCCTTATTTCTCAACCAAATTTAGTGGTTCAAAGTGCAGAATTCTCTACTAAACAAGATCTATCCAAAGCATCAAACAATTTCAAGAATCATTGAAGTCGAAAACTCACCTTAATTTGATGACAGTTGTTAAATCGTGCGTATCAAGCTTTGTAACGCCAAAACAGATGCTCCTTGATGTTTGTAGAAGTGAATGGAACAAGTCTTGGATGTTAATTGTACACGATTTTGATGAAATCTCAAATTGCCATGGATGCACCTCACTTGAACAGTTCCAAAATCAGCTTCAATTCCACTGGTTCTTGCTCCAATTAGCTTCCTCAATGCTCAAGAATGAAGGATTGATGAAGAACAATGCTAGGTTTGTGAAGAAAATTGCAAAAAAGTGAAGATGAAAAGTTGAGAGAATTGTGCAATTTTGGATCTAGATCTGAAATTCTGTTATGATTATTGTGAAAACAGTTACAATTATCCTTTTATATGTTATGTTAATGATGTTAGTAATCACAATTAGTGCTAATGTGATGGATTAGTGAAAATGCAATTTCATGCTAAATGGCAATTTGGTCAATTCACCCACACTTATGCAAAACCAATGTAACAGTGGAATTTTCTGGTTTGAGCAAGTTTCAAGTGGCATTTGTGAGCTAGTGCAAAAGGAATGGAGTGAAAATAATGAATATTTCTCAAAAACACCTTTTTCCCTCCACTTTTTAAAATTGGTCCACTTGAAAAATGGACTTTTTATGTGATGAGTTTTGATGAAATGTAATGATGGATCATGATAGCTCATGTCAAATGAATTTTGCTCAAAGAAACTTCACTCAATTTGGCCTTGTGAATCAAAAGTTATGCCACTTTGAAATTCAACTTTTTTGGACAATGATCAATCCATATCTTGCCAACCACAAATGAGAAATTCATGTTCTTGGACTTTTCGGAAAGGTGAGAGCAAGATATACAAATTTCATGTTGAACAAATTTTCATTTGAAGCATTTTTGGACACGTAATTTTGAGGAGAAAAACTTTCCATTTTTGGCAATTTTCAATTACAAGTCACTTTCTATTTTTGGAAAGTTTCCATCTGACTTTATTTTCTTCATTCTTGATGTTTGAAATGTCAAATGAAACTTGTTTGGACATGAATGAAGTGTCTCTCACCCTCTCCCTCTTCCAAATCCATGAATTCAGGCACAGTTGACCACAGTTGACTTTTTCTGACTGGTAGATGAATTTCAGCTTGACTGATCAAATTGAGCTTCAAACTCCTGATGAAATGGCTCAATGATGAAACCCTAGCTTCCATAAGCTCAATATAACCATATGATGATCCCCATATCCACTGAAAACCTCATCCCCTTGCTAAGCCCTGATTGGCCCAATACAACTGATTAAGGTTGACCAGTGGTCAAAACCCTAATTTGAATCACACATCCTCAGATGATTAATGATCAGTCCATGAAACCTTAGCTTGCATCTTAACCTCTTTATCTTCTGATCAAGACTTAGGAGGATGACTTGCTCCATGTAACCACATGATATGCAAATATGCAATGCCTAATGACCTAAAAAATGATATGCAATATGTTAAGCTAGTCCCCAGAGAGGAGGGCAAATTTTGAGGTGTTACACTACCCTCACTTCCCATTTCATCTGCTTCACCCTAACTCTCAATGTTAGGGTTAAGAGCTAATATCACCCTGATACAGTGGCTTGTTTGTTGAGGTTGACATGACCCCTCGACTAAAGCTTAACCTTGTGTGAGCCCACTTTGTTTGTATATAGTGTGTGCTAATTGTGTGTATGTTTGCTTTGCTTGTGCTGTTTAAGATAGCTTGCTGCCTGTGCAAGTTGGATAGAAACCTCAACCTAGGGCCATTGTGGATTACATGATAACTATTGGGCTCGAGTCAGTCTCCCTTCTAGTTTGTCATTTAACCAGTCTCTGGTTAAGAGAAAGTTTCTCCCCTGTTAAGGGGAACTACGTTGCCCTGATCCTCATACCAGATGAGGTACGTAGGCAGGAGGTCGTACGAGATCTCTCCGGGCACCCTTTTTCTTTTTGAGTGTGTTGGCTTGACAGTTATTAGGCTCGAGTTCCAGACTCCTTAGTAACTTATTCGTTGTTAATCCTTCTTGTGTGTTAGGAGATGGATGTAAGACCACCGATTGGCATTACGTATCCTATTGGTGTTTGTTTGTGTGGAGTCTGACGTAAGTCCAGCGATTGGCAGTCGGTTTCCCGTGTGTGTTTTGTTTGGCGTGCGTGAGCCGAACTACGGTAGCTCTGATTCTCATTCCAGATGAGATACGTAGGCATAGGATGCGATATCCTAGCGAGCCCTTTCCCCTCTTATTCCACCTGTGTTGTTTCCAGTGTGTGTGTGTGATGTTTGTGAGCAGCGTTTAGCAACCTTATCCTATCTTTCTGAGCGTGGATCTCGTCGAGTACGACGGATGCGTAGGGGTGCTAATACCTTCCCTTCGCATAACCGACTCCCGATCCCATCTCTCTTTGGTCGCGAGACCATGTCTTTTCCAGGTTTACTTCGAGCGTTTCCTTTCCCTCTTTTGGGATAAATAACGCACGGTGGCGGCTCTGTTTGTTTTGTTTTTGCCCGCCGGTTGTTTTTCGCGGATGCGACAATCACGAGCATGGAGTTTAGGTTAAGAACCACCCAAAAGGAGTGTACTAAGGTTTAAACCTGCCAAACATGTTCTACAAAAGGTTCCCATAGTCATAATCCCATCTTTCGGATATTATCGGAGGAACGACTACTCGTATTCCAAAAATATTCTTAAGAGAGACTCTTATGAGTGTAGTATCGCGTAACAATCATATCAAATCTTACACTTGAACAACTTTCGCACTACGTCCTACGAATAGGCCAAGATGGGTTTGGTAAACTAAGGTCCACGGCTTCTAAGGTCTATATTGGAAAAAGTAATGTCAAACCACAACTTACTTGTGTGACATTATTGATCTCAACATGACCTCCACCGAGTGAATGGGCTTGCAAGTCAACTTGCTAAGGAATAACTCCACACAAGTCGACAAGACTATGCCATTCTCCTATCCTAAGTGCACTCGAGTTCGGGTATAGAACTCATCTCACAAAGATCACCAAGCAGCCATAGCCAGCCAACAGATACAGCAATGATATGTACACAATGCAATAAGGTAAAGCAGGTAAATAAATAACTGTACAAAAGCATGAACACCCAATAAACAAACAAACTACAAAAGCTAGGAGGGACTCGCTTAGGGAAACCGGGTCCCCAGTGGAGTCTCCAGTTGTCGCAACCTGAAAAATACAGTGTGCGAAAAAACAACCGGCGAAATAAAATGACAGAAGAGTCGCCACCGTGCGTTATTTATCCAAAAGGAGGGAAAGGAAACGCTCGAAGTAAACCTAAAAAGAGGAAAGGAAAAGACAAGGTCTCGCAACCAAATCTTGGGTTCGGGAGTCGGTTATGCGAAGGGAAGGTATTAGCACCCCTACGCATCCGTAGTACTCTACGGGATCCACTTTTGTAGTTCTTGTCTAAAGGGTGTGAGTTTATCTTGTGCTGTTTACTAAAAAAGGGGTTAAATAAAATTGACTCGCGCGGATGTCGCATCCACTGCATACGTATCTCATCTGAATATGGAAATCAGAGTCTTCATAGCTCGACTGACCTATGGGTTGGGGGGATGTGTGCTCGCTAAGACATCGCATCTTATGCCTACGTATCTCATCTGGAATGAGAATCAGAGCAAGCCGTAGTTCGGCTAACTACGGGGTTAAGGATTATGTTTTGGGGAGGACGACGTTACTACGCAATCTACCGGATGCTCGACCTTTGGAGACTTACTCACCTGTAGTAGAAGTAGTAAACGTGTGTTTAGGAGAAGAAAAATCAATGAAGGGTTAGGGTTTGGGATGCTCATGCAAAAAGGCAGTCCTTGACGAAGGAACCGTGCTACCTGCGAGGATACGAACACATACAAAACAAACATGTATAAATTAAATGTGCCAACAAGGCAATCAGAATAAATCTCCCAAATGGTATCCCACAAGCAAAGTGGAATATCCAGCGAGCTATCCCTGCAAAAGTCATGTGAGCCTTCACAAAAACTCAACAAAAGGGTTAGTGAAACAAGATAAGGATTAGGAGAAAACATGCTATGACAAACGTAAGTCAGATTAGAGCAAAACAGTATGGTTTCAGAAACCTCAAACCCTGTGGCATACACTTCAGAAATTAAACGATTAAGCATTCAAGGCATTATTTATACATTCATACATAATTATGAACCCGTGGGAAAAAACCTAATGAAATTCATTCATCATACCTCAAACATTCAGAGTATTCAACTTCAAAGCACAAAGGTAATGGGAATAAGGGCAAACCTGATTGGAGAGGTCGGTTGAAATCAAATGGCACGGCTGGATTTGCAAACCAATGTTAGGGTTTGCTTGAGTTGAAAGTGTGTGAGTCAGAATGAACCTTTCAGAGTTGCCTGGAGGTTGCTCTGAACTCTGTTAGCTCTTCTCTCACTATCTTTTTCCCCAGGGTTCTTCTCTCACTATCTTTTTCCCAGACAGGGTAATAGGAATAGAATGCCTTTTGTTTCACTGAAACTCTGAATTTATAACCTGATTTTTGTGGACCTGTGGGCTCAAATGAGAGAGGTCCAAGTCCAAGATTTTTTCTTTTATTTATTTATTTACTTATTATTATTATTATTATTATTTATTTTTATTTATTTTCGTTTTTTTTCAAAACACGCGGGCTTCGCCTAGCGAGCAAGACAACTCATGAACAAAACTTTGCTCCTTCAAGATTAACGTTTTGACTGACGAATAGACCCCTGTTGGAAGTAACCCAAGTCTTTCCCTTGTGTTGACTGATCATCTAAATAGAGCCCACAAAGTGTCCTGGATGATGTTCAAGCTTCTTGGATCCGATTCCGATTTCCATGATGAAATGCAAATGCTAAATGACCTAAAAATGAATGCATGCATGAGGTGTAAAGCGTATGCTTCCAGGAAAAATGAAGGGTAAATTTTGGGGTATTACACATGTAAGACCTTTCTATTAAATTCCCATAAATCCATTAGGGTGTTTTCTCCAATTCTATCACGACATGTTTCCTTTGGCATGTCATCTATATGGAACTTAGAAAGACCTTATTTAATAACATCTTTGTCAAATAACACTCATTTGATATTGAAACTTGACACATACCGTGATTCACATGTCATAATAGTTTAATTTTATCGTTAACAAAATATGATTACACGAAACAATATTTTCAAACATAACACTAATATCGAGATTAATCAAGCTTTATCTTAAATGACTTAATTATTATATACATCCATTAACTAACCTAATTAAGTCTAATTACACTTCATTATTTATCACCCATTTATTCTTAAGTGTTACTATTATCTCATGCTCACCTAAAAATAAATGTCTTACAACCTAAAAATTGATTTCTATAATGCTTCGAAAATTTATGACTTTTACATCCCTAAAACAATTTCTAATGCCTCATAAATCGATTTTTAGCTACCAAATAGCCTAATCAGTTCTAATACCTTATAAATTAATCTCCACATAACAACCACACCCTAGTATTTTCATATTTTCAGCGCCTGACTAACCTCACTCATATGACTGAACCTAACAAATACATTGTTGTTGTTGAAATTCAAGTACTTGCTTTCCTATTATAGTGTATTTTCAACCTATTGTGAGATTTTCTCATTGTTTCCTCTATCACCTTAGCTTTCTTTGCATCCTTCTAGGCCACATTCAATTCTAACATAAGATTGAAATTATGAAAAGTTAGATATTGTAGAAGAAGACGATAAGGGTAACACATCAATACAGTTGTATAAATATTTTCTACTTCTTTCTTTAAAAGAAACTATTAAATTAGTATTTTAGACAATATACACGCATGGCCCATTAGCTCAGTTGGTTAGAGCGTCGTGCTAATAACGCGAAGGTCGCAGGTTCGAGACCTGCATGGGCCAATGATTGTTTTATTTTTGGTTAAATCTGAAATCATTTGAGAAACATACCTAGTAGCTTAATTTCTATAATACTTTTTATTTCTCCTTGTTCAAATATATCATATAAATTACTTTACAAAAAGAAGTATATGATAGAAAAATGTTCACACACAATCGTTGTGCTGATGGTTGTCTTTGAAGGCATGCATCGCCTTGTAAAATATTTCTCATGGTTAAACCCTGGCAAATTAGGGTTTCTATTTATTTTTCCACATATAAACCGCGGCTAACCTACATAGGACTTCTACAAATTTTGGCAAATTAGGGTTTCTATTTATTTTTCCACATATAAACCGCGGCTAACCTACATAGGACTTCTACAAATTTAACACAGTCATGATTATGCTTATAGGTATCTGAAAACTAATTCCATCATATGCATATTCTTAAATTTCATTTCCTTTTGTTGGTTTATATGGTCACAATTGATACACCATGACCGAGCAACCCTATATTTAATTCAGAAAAGATTTAAGATGAACAATTATTGCTAGCTCAAGAAAGAAGTACCTATACGAAGGATGTGATAATTTGTTATGTACACTAGGAAAATACATACTCCCTCCGACCTTATTTATCAGAAAAAAAAATCTTCTAATATGTTTAGTCTTAAATATAAGTCAGTGACAAAGAAAATCTAGGCACGTTTCATTCTTTTAATAAAAAAAAAATTAATCTTGCACTAGTTACTTAACACTACCTCTTTTTTTTATTAGAAGTCGTTTTGACATTTTCGTTTATATTAAAAAAATGTAATCATTGTTGTATGATAAAGAGAAATTATGAAATATTATAAAATTATCTTTTATTAATGGTATTATAAAGATAAACTTAAAGAAAGGGAAGAAGAGAGAGTAATAAATTCTCAAGCGTATAATAAGAAAAATAATATTAATGATTTATTGGTATTGTGAAATGACTTATAAATGGGTACATTTATTTTCTCAAAGCGAATTATAATAAAAAAATAGAGGGAGTATTGTTAGGGGATGACAATTTAATTAAGGGTAAATTAGTAATTATGTTTGTTCTTGTTAGTGGAATCAAGAAAATTAAATATATTAACTACCATTCTTAATAAACGTGAAAGTTGTATTTTCTTTATTTATAATTATGGCCGAAGTACTATTTGATTAGGATGAACAATGTTATTATGATATAATAATTAGCGCCCGTACATGAAAGAAGGCCTTTATAGGCTATCACATGGCCAACCAAGAACATGATTTGATCAACCCTTCAAAATAGTCAATGACTAGAAAATGGTCATTTGAATATGTTTTTATTATCATTTCCTCAAGAGAATGACATAATAAAATGAATTGTATAATTAGTGTTTCTTATGTTATGTCTTCATCAGATTCATTCATTAATATGATGACCCTTCTTATTCGTCTCATTGAACTTTACAAAAGGTAATGACAGTGAAAACTAGTTAATTGTGGATAACAGTTGGGAAGTTGAAGAGTACGCCTCTAAACTCCTTAGCGATGCCCCTTATTTCATGTAAGACCTTTCTACTAAATTCCCATAAGTCCATTAGGGTGTTTTCTTCAATTCTATCCCGACATGTTTCCTTTGGCATGTCATCTATATGGAACTTAGAAAGACCTTATTTAATAACATCATTGTCAAATAACACTCATCTGATATTGAAACTTGACACATACCGTGATTCACATGTCATAATAGTTTAATTTTATCGTTAACAAAATATGATTACACGAAACAATATTTTCAAACATAACACTAATATCGAGATTAATCAAGCTTTATCTTAAATGACTTAATTATTATATACATCCATTAACTAACCTAATTAAGTCTAATTACACTTCATTATTTATCACCCATTTATTCTTAAGTGTTACTATTATCTCATGCTCACCTAAAAATAAATGTCGTACAACCTAAAAATTGATTTCTATAACGCTTCAAAAATTTATGACTTTTACATCCCTAAAACAATTTCTAATGCCTCATAAATCGATTTTTAGCTACCAAATTGCCTAATGAGTTCTAATACCTTATAAATTAATCTCCACATAACAACCACACCCTAATATTTTCATATTTTCAGCGCCTGACTAACCTCACTCATATGACTGAACCTAACAAATACATTGTTGTTGTTGAAATTCAAGTACTTGCTTTCCTATTATAGTGTATTTTCAACCTATTGTGAGATTTTCTCATTGTTTCCTCTGTCACCTTAGCTTTCTTTGCATCCTTCTAGGCCACATTCAATTCTAACATAAGATTGAAATTATGAAAAGTTAGATATTGTAGAAGAAGACAATAAGGGTAACACATCAATACACTTGTATAAATATTTTCTACTTCTTTCTTTAAAAGAAACTATTAAATTAGTATTTTAGACAATATACACGCATGGCCCATTAGCTCAGTTGGTTAGAGCGTCATGCTAATAACGCGAAGGTCGCAGGTTCGAGACCTGCATGGGCCAATGATTGTTTTATTTTGTGTTAAATCTGAAATCATTTGAGAAACATACCTAGTAGCTTAATTTCTATAATACTTTTTATTTCTCCTTGTTCAAATATATCATATAAATTACTTTACAAAAAGAAGTATATGATAGAAAAATGTTCACACGCAATCGTTGTGCTGATGGTTGTCTTTGAAGGCATGCATCGCCTTGTAAAATATTTCTCATGGTTAAACCCTGGCAAATTAGGGTTTCTATTTATTTTTCCACATATAAACCGCGGCTAACCTACATAGGACTTCTACAAATTTAACACAGTCATGATTATGCTTATAGGTATCTGAAAACTAATTCCATCATATGCATATTCTTAAATTTCATTTCCTTTTGTTGGTTTATATGGTCACAATTGATACACCATGACCGAGCAACCCTATATTTAATTCAGAAAAGATTTAAGATGAACAATTATTGCTAGCTCAAGAAAGAAGTACCTATACGAAGGATGTGATAATTTGTTATGTACACTAGGAAAATACATACTCCCTCCGACCTTATTTATCAGAAAAAAAATCTTCTAATATGTTTAGTCTTAAATATAAGTCAGTGACAAAGAAAATCTAGGCACGTTTCATTCTTTTAATAAAATAAAAATTAATCTTGCACTAGTTACTTAATACTACCTCTCTTTTTTATTAGAAGTCGTTTTGACATTTTCGTTTATATTAAAAAAATGTAATCATTGTTGTATGATAAAGAGAAATTATGAAATATTATAAAATTATCTTTTATTAATGGTATTATAAAGATAAACTTAAAGAAAGGGAAGAAGAGAGAGTAATAAATTCTCAAGCGTATAATAAGAAAAATAATATTAATGATTTATTGGTATTGTGAAATGACTTATAATTGGGTACATTTATTTTCTCAAAGCGAATTATAATAAAAAAATAGAGGGAGTATTGTTAGGGGATGACAATTTAATTAAGGGTAAATTAGTAATTATGTTTGTTCTTGTTAATGGAATCAAGAAAATTAAATATATTAAGTACCATTCTTAATAAACGTGAAAGTTGTATTTTCTTTGTTTATAATTATGGCCGAAGTACTATTTGATTAGGATGAACAATGTTATTATGATATAATAATTAGCAGCCGTACATGAAAGAAGGTCTTTATAGGCTATCACAAGGCCAACCAAGAACATGATTTGATCAACCCTTCAAAAAAGTCAATGACTAGAAAATGGTCATTTGAATATGTTTTTATTATCATTTCCTCAAGAGAATGACATAATAAAATGAATTGTATAATTAGTGTTTCTTATGTTATGTCTTCATCAGATTCATTCATTAATATGATGACCCTTCTTATTCGTCTCATTGAACTTTACAAAAGGTAATGACAGTGAAAACTAGTTAATTGTGGATAACAGTTGGGAAGTTGAAGAGTACGCCTCTAAACTCCTTAGCGATGCCCCTTATTTCATGTAAGACCTTTCTACTAAATTCCCATAAGTCCATTAGGGTGTTTTCTCAAATTCTATCCCGACATGTTTCCTTTGGCATGTCATCTATATGGAACTTAGAAAGACCTTATTTAATAACATCATTGTCAAATAACACTCATCTGATATTGAAACTTGACACATACCGTGATTCACATGTCATAATAGTTTAATTTTATCGTTAACAAAATATGATTACACGAAACAATATTTTCAAACATAACACTAATATCGAGATTAATCAAGCTTTATCTTAAATGACTTAATTATTATATACATCCATTAACTAACCTAATTAAGTCTAATTACACTTCATTATTTATCACCCATTTATTCTTAAGTGTTACTATTATCTCATGCTCACCTAAAAATAAATGTCTTACAACCTAAAAATTGATTTCTATAACGCTTCGAAAATTTATGACTTTTACATCCCTAAAACAATTTCTAATGCCTCATAAATCGATTTTTAGCTACCAAATAGCCTAATCAGTTCTAATACCTTATAAATTAATCTCCACATAACAACCACACCCTAGTATTTTCATATTTTCAGCGCCTGACTAACCTCACTCATATGACTGAACCTAACAAATACATTGTTGTTGTTGAAATTCAAGTACTTGCTTTCCTATTATAGTGTATTTTCAACCTATTGTGAGATTTTCTCATTGTTTCCTCTGTCACCTTAGCTTTCTTTGCATCCTTCTAAGCCACATTCAATTCTAACATAAGATTGAAATTATGAAAAGTTAGATATTGTAGAAGAAGACGATAAGGGTAACACATCAATACACTTGTATAAATATTTTCTACTTCTTTCTTTAAAAGAAACTATTAAATTAGTATTTTAGACAATATAAACGCATGGCCCATTAGCTCAGTTGGTTAGAGCGTTGTGCTAATAACGCGAAGGTCGCAGGTTCGAGACTTGCATGGGCCAATGATTGTTTTATTTTTGGTTAAATCTGAAATCATTTGAGAAACATACCTAGTAGCTTAATTTCTATAATACTTTTTATTTCTCCTTGTTCAAATATATCATATAAATTACTTTACAAAAAGAAGTATATGATAGAAAAATGTTCACACGCAATCGTTGTGCTGATGGTTGTCTTTGAAGGCATGCATCGCCTTGTAAAATATTTCTCATGGTTAAACCCTGGCAAATTAGGGTTTCTATTTATTTTTCCACATATAAACCGCGGCTAACCTACATAGGACTTCTACAAATTTAACACAATCATGATTATGCTTATAGGTATCTGAAAACTAATTCCATCATATGCATATTCTTAAATTTCATTTCCTTTTGTTGGTTTATATGGTCACAATTGATACACCATGACCGAGCAACCCTATATTTAATTCAGAAAAGATTTAAGATGAACAATTATTGCTAGCTCAAGAAAGAAGTACCTATACGAAGGATGTGATAATTTGTTATGTACACTAGGAAAATACATACTCCCTCCGACCTTATTTATCAGAAAAAAAATCTTCTAATATGTTTAGTCTTAAATATAAGTCAGTGACAAAGAAAATCTAGGCACGTTTCATTCTTTTAATAAAATAAAAATTAATCTTGCACTAGTTACTTAATACTACCTCTCTTTTTTATTAGAAGTTGTTTTGACATTTTCGTTTATATTAAAAAAATGTAATCATTGTTGTATGATAAAGAGAAATTATGAAATATTATAAAATTATCTTTTATTAATGGTATTATAAAGATAAACTTAAAGAAAGGGAAGAAGAGAGAGTAATAAATTCTCAAGCGTATAATAAGAAAAATAATATTAATGATTTATTGGTACTGTGAAATGACTTATAATTGGGTACATTTATTTTCTCAAAGCGAATTATAATAAAAAAATAGAGGGAGTATTGTTAGGGGATGACAATTTAATTAAGGGTAAATTAGTAATTATGTTTATTCTTGTTAGTGGAATCAAGAAAATTAAATATATTAACTACCATTCTAAATAAACGTGAAAGTTGTATTTTCTTTGTTTATAATTATGGCCGAAGTACTATTTGATTAGGATGAACAATGTTATTATGATATAATAATTAGCGGCCGTACATGAAAGAAGGTCTTTATAGGCTATCACATGGCCAACCAAGAACATGATTTGATCAACCCTTCAAAAAAGTCAATGACTAGAAAATGGTCATTTGAATATATTTTTATTATCATTTCCTCAAGAGAATGACATAATAAAATGAATTGTATAATTAGTGTTTCTTATGTTATGTCTTCATCAGATTCATTCGTTAATATGATAACCCTTCTTATTCGTCTCATTCAACTTTACAAAAGGTAATGACAGTGAAAACTAGTTAATTGTGGATAACAGTTGGGAAGTTGAAGAGTACGCCTCTAAACTCCTTAGCGATGCCCCTAATTTCATGTAAGACCTTTCTACTAAATTCCCATAAGTCCATTAGGGTGTTTTCTTCAATTCTATCCTGACATGTTTCCTTTGGCATGTCATCTATATGGAACTTAGAAAGACCTTATTTAATAACATCATTGTCAAATAACACTCATCTGATATTGAAACTTGACACATACCGTGATTCACATGTCATAATAGTTTAATTTTATCGTTAACAAAATATGATTACACGAAACAATATTTTCAAACATAACACTAATATCGAGATTAATCAAGCTTTATCTTAAATGACTTAATTATTATATACATCCATTAACTAACCTAATTAAGTCTAATTACACTTCATTATTTATCACCCATTTATTCTTAAGTGTTACTATTATCTCATGCTCACCTAAAAATAAATGTCTTACAACCTAAAAATTGATTTCTATAACGCTTCGAAAATTTATGACTTTTACATCCCTAAAACAATTTCTAATGCCTCATAAATCGATTTTTAGCTACCAAATAGCCTAATCAGTTCTAATACCTTATAAATTAATCTCCACATAACAACCACACCCTAGTATTTTCATATTTTCAGCGCCTGACTAACCTCACTCATATGACTGAACCTAACAAATACATTGTTGTTGTTGAAATTCAAGTACTTGCTTTCCTATTATAGTGTATTTTCAACCTATTGTGAGATTTTCTCATTGTTTCCTCTGTCACCTTAGCTTTCTTCGCATCCTTCTAGGCCACATTCAATTCTAACATAAGATTAAAATTATGAAAAGTTAGATATTGTAGAAGAAGACGATAAGGGTAACACATCAATACACTTGTATAAATATTTTCTACTTCTTTCTTTAAAAGAAACTATTAAATTAGTATTTTAGACAATATACACGCATGGCCCATTAGCTCAGTTGGTTAGAGCGTCGTGCTAATAACGCGAAGGTCGCAGGTTCGAGACCTGCATGGGCCAATGATTGTTTTATTTTTGGTTAAATCTGATGTAACAACCCGTATAATATATATCTAGAATAATATCATACAAGTGTTAAATTTTGGTACTGTCACAACATAAGTGCCTAATGGCATCAATATATATACATGTCCAAACTAAAACATCAATGGAACATGTCATACAATAATGCCTAAACAATAAAAATCTAAGAACTATGTACAACATCTTCATTGCACACCACTCCACAGCGGAAGATCATAATGAACAACAACCCTTGAAACATCCATAACAGTTTCTCTTAGATTCAACCTGTAAAGAATACCTGAAAAATAACAACAATAATGGGATGAGATAATAATCTCAGTGAGTTCTCCTATCCTATGGGTCCACTCGGCTCTACAGGGTTCTAATCAATATTCAACTCATATCCAACTCAAGTCAACAAGGAAAAGAAGACTTGAGCGATGGGGAAACTATCTCGCAATTGTATGGCAACATGCATCTGAGTTCTCATAACTCAACCACAATCATTATTCAGATTCACGCAACATCGATCCCCAACCGGACCTACGTCTAGGCCAAGGCTTGGTTCACGCATGTCCGTATGATTCGACTTTCGCGGTGGATATCCGGTTCCCCTATGGGACTTAAACCCACTTTTAAGAACCATCACCCGTACGGGACTCTAACCCACCTAGGGTATCTTTCACCGTATGGGACTCTAACCCACATAGGTGTCCACCTTTCCCCCATGTCCGCCATGGTTGGGGCTCAAACCCATTTGAGGCTCGAATCATTGGTCCCACATCCCAATGCTTACTCATCTAAGCATACCACAAGAGATGTGTACCACCACAGAAAACACACATTCTGAATACATGATCGGTTTCGCAAATCATTGGTTCCACGAACCATAACAAATTCATAAATCACAGGTGACTTCATTCACCATAATACACAATTAATAACATGGCATGTTCCATAATCATAGGTGACTTCATTCACCATGATACACAAATAATAACATGGCATGTTCCATACAATGCGTCTCATTCTCAATCATGGCAACAATTCGTCCACGACCTAACATAAGCGTCGTACGAATGAATACCGTATTCTCATACATATATCACATATGTTCCATAACCTAGATCATATTTCTAAGTTATTAATCACATTATTCTCCTAGGTTTCCTCACTCATCTTTGTAAAGTTTTTAATCATATTACTTCACTTTCCACATAACAACAATATTTAATTTTCATCATGATAAAATTCATGGCATTTATAAATCATATAATATTTTATAACATGGAACAATAATAATAGCCCTTTACGTTATCTTTCTAACGCATCCGGCCGTGTCCAAAACGGAGGTATAATACTCAATTAATTCATTAATCTATCTTAATGAAGATTTAGATTAATATTTATTCATTGCATAAGCATTCAACAACAACCTCTCTAGCCTAGTGGTAAGGCATGTACAGTTTTAAAGGAGGTCCTGGGTTCAAACCCCACTGCAGACAAATTCCAATTTCCAATTAATTCTCAGTAACTCCTTTCCTTAAATAAGTCCACTTCTTTTCCTTAAATAACTCCTCTTTTATTTTCCTTTCCATCTACCATTTTTAACTACCATTTTCACATAACACGATTTTTCAACACATAACATGGATAGGGAGTATCCACACAACAAGTTTACCACAATTGACACAAATCCTAACCCCAAAAATATAGATTATTTTCCCCCAAATGCTAAAACTATCTAAGAACTCACCTAGTAGAAGAAGAAGATGAAGTTGGTGATGATTAAGATGAGGTGATGGCGTTGATGAACATGATCTTCTTCCTTCCTCTTCTTCCTCTTTCTCTTTTCTTCTTTCTTTCTCCTTATCTTTTCCTCTTTCTTTCTCTTTCTCTTCTTTTCCCTTTTCTGATAACTCTCTTCTTCTATCTTTATCCTTTCTTCTTATCCTTTCTCTTCTTCTTTCTCTTACTACCACATAATATATATATAACATATAATACATATATATATTATAATATTAGGTAGTAACAAAGTATCCCAATTGATATTTCTTCTTCCAGTACCAATTGACCAATTATTAATGTTACCAAAGATGCCCTCTCTTGTACTTATTAATATTGGTCTGTCTCTTTTATTAATAATTAATCCCTTCAGAGTTTACCGGTTACTCTATTGGTCCCAATTGACAACATTTAGAGCACATAGGAGCTCTAATCGTTACAAATGATAATAGATAATTTACATAGGAATTCAATTGATCTCAACTGACAACTAATTGAGCATTTAAGGGAATATGGGATATTACATTCTCCCCCCCTTAAATTGAAATTCGCCCCCGAATTTCCTTCACTCAACGAACAAACAAATTTTGAATCAACATCTTAGTCCAACGCTTGACCTCTCTTCAATTCTAAGTCTCTGACATACTTATTCTTCTACTTATCTTTGCTGACAAATTTTACTTCTTCCCTGAACTTTCGAAACTTCTTGATTTCCATCACAATCTCATTCTGATGTTGGATTAACAATTAAACTTGCTCTCACTTAATTCCTCTTATATACCGCTCAACCTCAGTGGGTCACTTTCTTCCCGGAAACCACGACTTCCCTTCCTTGTACTAAGTTACACAAAACATAATTACAACATCTTATCTTGACTTGGTTAATCAATACTCATTAATTCTTCATAAGAAAATTTATTGATTCCTTAACCACACGATATTGACTACTCTTCCCTTATTATTCCTTCAACAAATGCGACAACTTTGTAATCCATTTATTGATAATCTCATAAACTTCACTTGATTTATTACTGTATGCTACAAGCCCTTACTCCTACTGCTTCACTTCTCTCGTACTACTCCAATGAGATAGAACCATTAGCACGAGATTGTCTTACTCTCATCCTTACCTCCATTCTTATGAGTTACTATCTCCATGATCCCCATAGACTTGATTGAGCTCTTTCATCCATCACCTTCAATTATGCTACTCTGACTCCAATAGTGGAACACTTGGGGTTCCTAGGCACTACTGTTTAGCTAACAATCTTCAAAGAAACACACTTACCCTCAGAGTGCCTACTGTCCAAAATGGTACTAGAACTTTACCGACTTCCATTAGTAGAATAACTTCCTTAATGACTCACAAAAGTGTAGAATAAGACCAACACTCTTCAGAAGATAGGTATCCAGGGGTTACATTACTACAACCATAAAACATAAAACATCAAAATTCATCATGTGTTCGATGCAGCTAAACCAAATTAGTTTGACAACATCCGGTTCTGGTTAATATATTCCATATCAAATCCTCTCATAGGGTTTTGATTCATTCAATATTTCTCCCGACACATAATCTCGGCCAATAACAAGGTAACACCGTCAAGGACTTTAAATCATCAACAAAACACCACTTTTAAGGAACTTAAGCAATCTAGAACATAACTATGAGTGTCCATACACCTCATAGAGTCACACACAATACTTCACACATATCTAGAGACACAATTTCACTTCGTATCCAAAATCATTCATCTCAATCGTCTTGTCCCGTCTTCCATAATCTTAGCTCATGCTCTTACTAACATACCACCCGAGTTACTTGTTTAACTTTAGGAATAACTGGTTCTCGTTCCTCCTGGGAAGTATAACTCATGAACCCTTCCAATAGGGTAGAGTATCATCGTACACATCCATTACCACTCTCAGGGAGTCTACATCTAAGGCTATGAATCCAAATGAATCAGTCAATTTCATACCATGACCAACCACTTCACACCTTATCAATTTATACCACATACCTAGCTAATCTCTTTCAGATCATCGCTTAGTAGGTCTCTTCCAAGTCTGTTCCTTATAGTGATTCATAATCATAATAGTGGTACTTCCCAAACTTACTTAAATTGAGCATGGTCTACTAGGTTCGTTTCCCACGCGTCTGACTTCCATGATATCTCCTCAGATGACCAACTACGCACTACACCTTCAGAAATCCCAATCTCAAAACTACCAATCTGACTTGTGGTGACTTGCAACTCCATCCTCAATTTGTACATCCACAACGGTACACTTATGACATTTAGGACATCCTTAGCTCCAACACGGTGTGAACGTCTATACTCCGCGACTAACCAACCAACCAAATACTTCTCAAGAAGATAAATAACAACCAGACTTCCAATAAGCCAATATTACTCTTTCAATCCAAATAAAATGCACTTAAGATGAACCTTATCATTGCCACACAATTATGGCGAGAATTTTCTTTTAAACCAATACCTACTACACACTGCATTATACCGGGGTCACTTGTCTCTATAACTTCCCACGAATAATCCTCATTGCCTCCCAATAAACTCTTGCAACATAAAATATTCCACATTCTACACTTAGTCCACATGCTCCAGCTTAGCTTATCTTTTGTTGGCTATCATCAACTAAACTTATTAGAATACAAGACTCACTGCTCAAAAAAATGTATGTTACTTTACATCCATCTCAAGACAAGGAATCCATTACACTTACTTGTGACCATAATACTGCTATCACATACTTCTCTTAACACCAAGGTTTAACTTCCTCTATTCGACTATGTAACACCCCAGACTGCTTTCAGGATTATCAACTAACCCCACAAATCAACACGGGTCTTTTCAACATGTTTTGTCCTCACTCGCACGCTTTCCAAGAAACTTCCCAGAAGGTCACCCATCCCAATACTACTCCAAGTTAAGCACGCTTAACTATGGAGTTCTTATTGATTAGGATACCGAAAAGAAGATGCATCTTGTTGATATAGGTAGTACCAATTAATCCTTATAAGCCTTCTTTCAACCATGTAGTCTCATACCTGCACAGCCTCAGGACCCCTCTCATTCCGATGTGAATTCGGTTTTTCTCTTAGAAGCTGCTAGGAGTGTCTCATTGTCATGCATCATGCATCGACAACCACTCCATCGCCCTCGGATGTTACATGTAACCACTCTTCGGCCTCTCCGACCTCGTGTGCCACACACTACATACTCTAGAAATCCTCGATGTGAATAATCATCAACTACACGCCCATAACTTTGTCTTAATGAATCTTAATGGTCCCATTGTGCCTCTATCTAAAATGTGCCCCATTACAATAGTTGTATTGCAACATCCACACTACTTCCGCACTCGGTGTTGACTTGTCTCCCTATGGTAATTCTCTCCGTTCCAATTACAAAACCATTCTACTAGAAGTCCTTAAATCCAACTTAATTGCTCTTATCCTTAACCAGTTCTCATACAACCAAAGCCCACTGGAGCTTCCATTACTATATAATGTGCGACATCGGCCTCCAACACAAACTCTTATAATTGATCTTTAGGTAACTCATCATTCCAAAATGGTCTCTTACTAACACTGAACCGCTGACGAGCTATCTCAAATCCGATCTCCCTTCTAAAACTGAACATACTTGGTTTATCTTCTAACCTCCATTTGGTCCATACACGTTTCACTTGGAATAGGCAACCATGTCCTCGAGTCTCTTCTTAGACTTCACCACTACCTTAGGCTCCCAACAAAACTGAACGTCCTTATCCCTCAAGTCTTCAACCACTTGCAAGGTACCATTCCAAATATATATATATTCCATTAAGTACTCTTGTCCTTCCAAAATATTTTAGTGGCCTTAGAAACTGAAACACTAATACACGACCTCACTTCCAGACCTTATGACATAGGCGCAACATAACCATCCCTTCTCCTTTACCATACGGAATCACTCGCAATACTTATTCCATATTAGTGAGTGTATCTTATTCCACTATCAAATTCACTCATTCCTCAAAATTCTGACAATTTATCCAATAGAAATCCTTAACTTCTTAACGCTGTTAACACCGCAGAATCGCTTGGATGATACACTACTCTTCAATTCCATAATACCCAATCATAACTCCTACGAAACTTCAACTGGGCCATCTAGTTCTCCTTACTTCCTAACTCTTGGCTTGAGCCTACTCTCAAAGCACAAGTTCCACCCACACTTCGGAGTCCTCGTGGTCGCTCAACCATGATCCTACCTACCATGCACATAGCATTAGGTTGATCAGGCCCAATACTACATACAATGATATTAAGAATCATGTTGGCTAAATACACATATGAGGCAGGAATAGATTTACTTATGATGTTTCAAGGCTAGGTCGAGAATCGACCTGCTCTGATACCAACTGTAACAACCCGTATAATATATATCTAGAATAATATCATACAAGTGTTAAATTTTGGTACTGTCACAACATAAGTGCCTAATGGCATCAATATATATACATGTCCAAACTAAAACATCAATGGAACATGTCATACAATAATGCCTAAACAATAAAAATCTAAGAACTATGTACAACATCTTCATTGCACACCACTCCACAGCGGAAGATCATAATGAACAGCAACCCTTGAAACATCCATAACAATTTCTCTTAGATTCAACCTGTAAAGAATACCTGAAAAATAACAACAATAATGGGATGAGATAATAATCTCAGTGAGTTCTCCTATCCTATGGGTCCACTCGGCTCTACAGGGTTCTAATCAATATTCAACTCATATCCAACTCAAGTCAACAAGGAAAAGAAGACTTGAGCGATGGGGAAACTATCTCGCAATTGTATGGCAACATGCATCTGAGTTCTCATAACTCAACCACGATCATTATTCAGATTCACGCAACATCGATCCCCAACCGGACCTACGTCTAGGCCAAGGCTTGGTTCACGCATGTCCGTATGATTCGACTTTCGCGGTGGATATCCGGTTCCCCTATGGGACTTAAACCCACTTTTAAGAACCATCACCCGTACGGGACTCTAACCCACCTAGGGTATCTTTCACCGTATGGGACTCTAACCCACATAGGTGTCCACCTTTCCCCCATGTCCGCCATGGTTGGGGCTCAAACCCATTTGAGGCTCGAATCATTGGTCCCACATCCCAATGCTTACTCATCTAAGCATACCACAAGAGATGTGTACCACCACAGAAAACACACATTCTGAATACATGATCGGTTTCGCAAATCATTGGTTCCACGAACCATAACAAATTCATAAATCACAGGTGACTTCATTCACCATAATACACAATTAATAACATGGCATGTTCCATAATCATAGGTGACTTCATTCACCATGATACACAAATAATAACATGGCATGTTCCATACAATGCGTCTCATTCTCAATCATGGCAACAATTCGTCCACGACCTAACATAAGCGTCGTACGAATGAATATCGTATTCTCATACATATATCACATATGTTCCATAACCTAGATCATATTTCTAAGTTATTAATCACATTATTCTCCTAGGTTTCCTCACTCATCTTTGTAAAGTTTTTAATCATATTACTTCACTTTCCACATAACAACAATATTTAATTTTCATCATGATAAAATTCATGGCATTTATAAATCATATAATATTTTATAACATGGAACAATAATAATAGCCCTTTACGTTATCTTTCTAACGCATCCGGCCGTGTCCAAAACGGAGGTATAATACTCAATTAATTCATTAATCTATCTTAATCAAGATTTAGATTAATATTTATTCATTGCATAAGCATTCAACAACAACCTCTCTAGCCTAGTGGTAAGGCATGTATAGTTTTAAAGGAGGTCCTGGGTTCAAACCCCACTGCAGATAAATTCCAATTTCCAATTAATTCTCAATAACTCCTTTCCTTAAATAAGTCCACTTCTTTTCCTTAAATAACTCCTCTTTTATTTTCCTTTCCATCTACCATTTTTAACTACCATTTTCACATAACACGATTTTTCAACACATAACATGGATAGGGAGTATCCACACAACAAGTTTACCACAATTGACACAAATCCTAACCCCAAAAATATAGATTATTTTCCCCCAAATGCTAAAACTATCTAAGAACTCACCTAGTAGAAGAAGAAGATGAAGTTGGTGATGATTAAGATGAGGTGATGGCGTTGATGAACATGATCTTCTTCCTTCCTCTTCTTCCTCTTTCTCTTTTCTTCTTTCTTTCTCCTTCTCTTTTCCTCTTTCTTTCTCTTTCTCTTCTTTTCCCTTTTCTGATAACTCTCTTCTTCTATCTTTATCCTTTCTTCTTATCCTTTCTCTTCTTCTTTCTCTTCCAATTAATTCTCAGTAACTCCTTTCCTTAAATAAGTCCACTTCTTTTCCTTAAATAACTCCTCTTTTATTTTCCTTTCCATCTACCATTTTTAACTACCATTTTCACATAACACGATTTTTCAACACATAACATGGATAGGGAGTATCCACACAACAAGTTTACCACAATTGACACAAATCCTAACCCCAAAAATATAGATTATTTTCCCCCAAATGCTAAAACTATCTAAGAACTCACCTAGTAGAAGAAGAAGATGAAGTTGGTGATGATTAAGATGAGGTGATGGCGTTGATGAACATGATCTTCTTCCTTCCTCTTCTTCCTCTTTCTCTTTTCTTCTTTCTTTCTCCTTCTCTTTTCCTCTTTCTTTCTCTTTCTCTTCTTTTCCCTTTTCTGATAACTCTCTTCTTCTATCTTTATCCTTTCTTCTTATCCTTTCTCTTCTTCTTTCTCTTACTACCACATAATATATATATAACATATAATACATATATATATATATATATATATTATAATATTAGGTAGTAACAAAGTATCCCAATTGATATTTCTTCTTCCAGTACCAATTGACCAATTATTAATGTTACCAAAGATGCCCTCTCTTGTACTTATTAATATTGGTCTGTCTCTTTTATTAATAATTAATCCCTTCAGAGTTTACCGGTTACTCTATTGGTCCCAATTGACAACATTTAGAGCACATAGGAGCTCTAATCGTTACAAATGATAATAGATAATTTACATAGGAATTCAATTGATCTCAACTGACAACTAATTGAGCATTTAAGGGAATATGGGATATTACATCTGAAATCATTTGAGAAACATACCTAGTAGCTTAATTTCTATAATACTTTTTATTTCTCCTTATTCAAATATATCATATAAATTACTTTACAAAAAGAAGTATATGATAGAAAAATGTTCACACGCAATCGTTGTGCTGATGGTTGTCTTTGAAGGCATGCATCGCCTTGTAAAATATTTCTCATGGTTAAACCCTGGCAAATTAGGGTTTCTATTTATTTTTCCACACATAAATCACGGCTAACCTACATAGGACTTCTACAAATTTAACACAGTCATGATTATGCTTATAGGTATCTGAAAACTAATTCCATCATATGCATATTCTTAAATTTCATTTCCTTTTGTTGGTTTATATGGTCACAATTGATACACCATGACCGAGCAACCCTATATTTAATTCAGAAAAGATTTAAGATGAACAATTATTGCTAGCTCAAGAAAGAAGTATCTATACGAAGGATGTGATAATTTGTTATGTACACTAGGAAAATACATACTCCCTCCGACCTTATTTATCAGAAAAAAAATCTTCTAATATGTTTAGTCTTAAATATAAGTCAGTGACAAATAAAATCTAGGCACGTTTCATTCTTTTAATAAAAAAAAATTAATCTTGCACTAGTTACTTAATACTACCTCTTTTTTTTATTAGTAGTCGTTTTGACATTTTCGTTTATATTAAAAAAATGTAATCATTGTTGTATGATAAAGAGAAATTATGAAATATTATAAAATTATCTTTTATTAATGGTATTATAAAGATAAACTTAAAGAAAGGGAAGAAGAGAGAGTAATAAATTCTCAAGCGTATAATAAGAAAAATAATATTAATGATTTATTGGTACTGTGAAATGACTTATAATTGGGTACATTTATTTTCTCAAAGTGAATTATAATAAAAAAATAGAGGGAGTATTGTTAGGGGATGACAATTTAATTAAGGGTAAATTAGTAATTATGTTTATTCTTGTTAATGGAATCAAGAAAATTAAATAAATTAAGTACCATTCTTAATAAACGTGAAAGTTGTATTTTCTTTGTTTATAATTATGGCCGAAGTACTATTTGATTAGGATGAACAATGTTATTATGATATAATAATTATCGGCCGTACATGAAAGAAGGTCTTTATAGGCTATCACATGGCCAACCAAGAACATGATTTGATCAACCCTTCAAAAAAGTCAATGACTAGAAAATGGTCATTTGAATATGTTTTTATTATCATTTCCTCAAGAGAATGACATAATAAAATGAATTGTATAATTAGTGTTTCTTATGTTATGTCTTCATCAGATTCATTCATTAATATGATGACCCTTCTTATTCGTCTCATTGAACTTTACAAAAGGTAATGACAGTGAAAACTAGTTAATTGTGGATAACAGTTGGGAAGTTGAAGAGTACGCCTCTAAACTCCTTAGCGATGCCCCTTATTTCATGTAAGACCTTTCTACTAAATTCCCATAAGTCCATTAGGGTGTTTTCTCCAATTCTATCCCGACATGTTTCCTTTGGCATGTCATCTATATGGAACTTAGAAAGACCTTATTTAATAACATCATTGTCAAATAACACTCATCTGATATTGAAACTTGACACATACCGTGATTCACATGTCATAATAGTTTAATTTTATCGTTAACAAAATATGATTACACGAAACAATATTTTCAAACATAACACTAATATCGAGATTAATCAAGCTTTATCTTAAATGACTTAATTATTATATACATCCATTAACTAACCTAATTAAGTCTAATTACACTTCATTATTTATCACCCATTTATTCTTAAGTGTTACTATTATCTCATGCTCACCTAAAAATAAATGTCTTACAACCTAAAAATTGATTTCTATAACGCTTCGAAAATTTATGACTTTTACATCCCTAAAACAATTTCTAATGCCTCATAAATCGATTTTTAGCTACCAAATAGCCTAATCAGTTCTAATACCTTATCAATTAATCTCCACATAACAACCACACCCTAGTATTTTCATATTTTCAGCGCCTGACTAACCTCACTCATATGACTGAACCTAACAAATACATTGTTGTTGTTGAAATTCAAGTACTTGCTTTCCTATTATAGTGTATTTTCAACCTATTGTGAGATTTTCTCATTGTTTCCTCTGTCACCTTAGCTTTCTTTGCATCCTTCTAGGCCACATTCAATTCTAACATAAGATTGAAATTATGAAAAGTTAGATATTGTAGAAGAAGACGATAAGGGTAACACATCAATACAGTTGTATAAATATTTTCTACTTCTTTCTTTAAAAGAAACTATTAAATTAGTATTTTAGACAATATACACGCATGGCCCATTAGCTCAGTTGGTTAGAGCGTCGTGCTAATAATGCGAAGTTCTGTCGCAGGTTCGAGACCTGCATGGGCCAATGATTGTTTTATTTTTGGTTAAATCTGAAATCATTTGAGAAACATACCTAGTAGCTTAATTTCTATAATACTTTTTATTTCTCCTTGTTCAAATATATCATATAAATTACTTTACAAAAAGAAGTATATGATAGAAAAATGTTCACACGCAATCGTTGTGCTGATGGTTGTCTTTGAAGGCATGCATCGCCTTGTAAAATATTTCTCATGGTTAAACCCTGGCAAATTAGGGTTTCTATTTATTTCTCCACATATAAACCGCGGCTAACCTACATAGGACTTCTACAAATTTAACACAGTCATGATTATGCTTATAGGTATCTGAAAACTAATTCCATCATATGCATATTCTTAAATTTCATTTCCTTTTGGTGGTTTATATGGTCACAATTGATACACCATGACCGAGCAACCCTATATTTAATTCAGAAAAGATTTAAGATGAACAATTATTGCTAGCTCAAGAAAGAAGTACCTATACGAAGGATGTGATAATTTGTTATGTACACTAGGAAAATACATACTCCCTCCGACCTTATTTATCAGAAAAAAAATCTTCTAATATCTTTAGTCTTAAATATAAGTCAGTGACAAATAAAATCTAGGCACGTTTCATTCTTTTAATAAAAAAAAATTAATCTTGCACTAGTTACTTAATACTACCTCTTTTTTTTTATTAGAAGTCGTTTTGACATTTTCGTTTATATTAAAAAAATGTAATCATTGTTGTATGATAAACAGAAATTATGAAATATTATAAAATTATCTTTTATTAATGGTATTATAAAGATAAACTTAAAGAAAGGGAAGAAGAGAGAGTAATAAATTCTCAAGCGTATAATAAGAAAAATAATATTAATGATTTATTGGTACTGTGAAATGACTTATAATTGGGTACATTTATTTTCTCAAAGCGAATTATAATAAAAAAATAGAGGGAGTATTGTTAGGGGATGACAATTTAATTAAGGGTAAATTAGTAATTATGTTTATTCTTGTTAGTGGAATCAAGAAAATTAAATATATTAACTACCATTCTAATTAAACGTGAAAGTTGTATTTTCTTTGTTTATAATTATGGCCGAAGTACTATTTGATTAGGATGAACAATGTTATTATGATATAATAATTAGCGGCCGTACATGAAAGAAGGTCTTTATAGGCTATCACATGGCCAACCAAGAACATGATTTGATCAACCCTTCAAAAAAGTCAATGACTAGAAAATGGTCATTTGAATATGTTTTTATTATCATTTCCTCAAGAGAATGACATAATAAAATGAATTGTATAATTAGTGTTTCTTATGTTATGTCTTCATCAGATTCATTCATTAATATGATGACCCTTCTTATTCGTCTCATTGAACTTTACAAAAGGTAATGACAGTGAAAACTAGTTAATTGTGGATAACAGTTGGGAAGTTGAAGAGTACGCCTCGAAACTCCTTAGCGATGCCCCTTATTTCATGTAAGACCTTTCTACTAAATTCCCATAAGTCCATTAGGGTGTTTTCTCCAATTCTATCCCGACATGTTTCCTTTGGCATGTCATCTATATGGAACTTAGAAAGACCTTATTTAATAACATCATTGTCAAATAACACTCATCTGATATTGAAACTTGGCACATACTGTGATTCACATGTCATAATAGTTTAATTTTATCGTTAACAAAATATGATTACACGAAACAATATTTTCAAACATAACACTAATATCGAGATTAATCAAGCTTTATCTTAAATGACTTAATTATTATATACATCCATTAACTAACCTAATTAAGTCTAATTACACTTCATTATTTATCACCCATTTATTCTTAAGTGTTACTATTATCTAATGCTCACCTAAAAATTGATTTCTATAACGCTTCGAAAATTTATGACTTTTACATCCCTAAAACAATTTCTAATGCCTCATAAATCGATTTTTAGCTACCAAATAGCCTAATCAGTTCTAATACCTTATAAATTAATCTCCACATAACAACCACACCCTAGTATTTTCATATTTTCAACGCCTGACTAACCTCACTCATATGACTGAACCTAACAAATACATTGTTGTTGTTGAAATTCAAGTACTTGCTTTCCTATTATAGTGTATTTTCAACCTATTGTGAGATTTTCTCATTGTTTCCTCTATCACCTTAGCTTTCTTTGCATCCTTCTAGGCCACATTCAATTCTAACATAAGATTGAAATTATGAAAAGCTAGATATTGTAGAAGAAGACGATAAGGGTAACACATCAATACACTTGTATAAATATTTTCTACTTCTTTCTTTAAAAGAAACTATTAAATTAGTATTTTAGACAATATACACGCATGGCCCATTAGCTCAGTTGGTTAGAGCGTCGTGCTAATAATGCGAAGTTCTCTCGCAGGTTCGAGACCTGCATGGGCCAATGATTGTTTTATTTTTGGTTAAATCTGAAATCATTTGAGAAATATACCTAGTAGCTTAATTTCTATAATACTTTTTATTTCTCCTTGTTCAAATATATCATATAAATTACTTTACAAAAAGAAGTATATGATAGAAAAATATTCACACGCACTCGTTGTGCTGATGGTTGTCTTTGAAGGCATGCATCGCCTTGTAAAATATTTCTCATGGTTAAACCCTGGCAAATTAGGGTTTCTATTTATTTTTCCACATATAAACCGCGGCTAACCTACATAGGACTTCTAAAAATTTAACACAGTCATGATTATGCTTATAGGTATCTGAAAACTAATTCCATCATATGCATATTCTTAAATTTCATTTCCTTTTGTTGGTTTATATGGTCACAATTGATACACCATGACCGAGCAACCCTATATTTAATTCAGAAAAGATTTAAGATGAACAATTATTGCTAGCTCAAGAAAGAAGTACCTATACGAAGGATGTGATAATTTGTTATGTACACTAGGAAAATACATACTCCCTCCGACCTTATTTATCAGAAAAAAAATCTTCTAATATGTTTAGTCTTAAATATAAGTCAGTGACAAAGAAAATCTAGGCACGTTTCATTCTTTTAATAAAAAAAAATTAATCTTGCACTAGTTACTTAATACTACCTCTTTTTTTATTAGAAGTCGTTTTGACTTTTCGTTTATATTAAAAAATGTAATCATTGTTGTATGATAAAGAGAAATTATGAAATAATATAAAATTATATTTTATTAATGGTATTATAAAGATAAACTTAAAGAAAGGGAAGAAGAGAGAGTAATAAATTCTCAAGCGTATAATAAGAAAAATAATATTAATGATTTATTGGTATTGTGAAATGACTTATAATTGGGTACATTTATTTTCTCAAAGCGAATTATAATAAAAAAAATAGAGGGAGTATTGTTAGGGGATGACAATTTAATTAAGGGTAAATTAGTAATTATGTTTGTTCTTGTTAATGGAATCAAGAAAATTAAATATATTAACTACCATTCTTAATAAACGTGAAAGTTGTATTTTCTTTGTTTATATTTATGGCCGAAGTACTATTTGATTAGGATGAACAATGTTATTATGATATAATAATTAGCGGCCGTACATGAAAGAAGGTCTTTATAGGCTATCACATGGCCAACCAAGAACATGATTTGATCAACCCTTCAAAAAAGTCAATGACTAGAAAATGGTCATTTGAATATGTTTTTATTATCATTTCCTCAAGAGAATGACATAATAAAATGAATTGTATAATTAGTGTTTCTTATGTTATGTCTTCATCAGATTCATTCATTAATATGATGACCCTTCTTATTCGTCTCATTGAACTTTACAAAAGGTAATGACAGTGAAAACTAGTTAATTGTGGATAACAGTTGGGAAGTTGAAGAGTACGCCTCGAAACTCCTTAGCGATGCCCCTTATTTCATGTAAGACCTTTCTACTAAATTCACATAAGTCCATTAGGGTGTTTTCTCCAATTCTATCCCGACATGTTTCCTTTGGCATGTCATCTATATGGAACTTAGAAAGACCTTATTTGATAACATCATTGTCAAATAACACTCATCTGATATTGAAACTTGGCACATACCGTGATTCACATGTCATAATAGTTTAATTTTATCGTTAACAAAATATGATTACACGAAACAATATTTTCAAACATAACACTAATATCGAGATTAATCAAGCTTTATCTTAAATGACTTAATTATTATATACATCCATTAACTAACCTAATTAAGTCTAATTACACTTCATTATTTATCACCCATTTATTCTTAAGTGTTACTATTATTTTAATGCTCACCTAAAAATTGATTTCTATAACGCTTCGAAAATTTATGACTTTTACATCCCTAAAACAATTTCTAATGCCTCATAAATCGATTTTTAGCTACCAAATAGCCTAATCAGTTCTAATACCTTATAAATTAATCTCCACATAACAACCACACCCTAGTATTTTCATATTTTCAGCGCCTGACTAACCTCACTCATATGACTGAACCTAACAAATACATTGTTGTTGTTGAAATTCAAGTACTTGCTTTCCTATTATAGTGTATTTTCAACCTATTTTGAGATTTTCTCATTGTTTCCTCTATCACCTTAGCTTTCTTTGCATCCTTCTAGGCCACATTCAATTATAACATAAGATTGAAATTATGAAAAGTTAGATATTATAGAAGAAGACGATAAGGGTAACACATCAATACACTTGTATAAATATTTTCTACTTCTTTCTTTAAAAGAAACTATTAAATTAGTATTTTAGACAATATACACGCATGGCCCATTAGCTCAGTTGGTTAGAGCGTCGTGCAAGGTCGCAGGTTCGAGACCTGCATGGGCCAATGATTGTTTTATTTTTGGTTAAATCTGAAATCATTTGAGAAACATACCTAGTAGCTTAATTTTTATAATACTTTTTATTTCTCCTTGTTCAAATATATCATATAAATTTTGTTCAAATATATCATATAAATTACTTTACAAAAAGAAGTATATGATAGAAAAATGTTCACACACAATCGTTGTGCTGATGGTTGTCTTTGAAAGCATGCATCGCCTTGTAAAATATTTCTCATGGTTAAACCTTGGCAAATTAGGGTTTCTATTTATTTTTCCACATATAAACCGCGGCTAACCTACATAGGACTTCTACAAATTTAACACAGTCATGATTATGCTTATAGGTATCTGAAAACTAATTCCATCATATGCATATTCTTAAATTTCATTTCCTTTTGTTGGTTTATATGGTCACAATTGATACACCATGACCGAGCAACCCTATATTTAATTCAGAAAAGATTTAAGATGAACAATTATTGCTAGCTCAAGAAAGAAGTACATATACGAAGGATGTGATAATTTGTTATGTACACTAGGAAAATACATACTCCCTCCGACCTTATTTATCAGAAAAAAAATCTTCTAATATGTTTAGTCTTAAATATAAGTCAGTGACAAAGAAAATTCTAGGCACGTTTCATTCTTTTAATAAAAAAAAATTAATCTTGCACTAGTTACTTAATACTACCTCTTTTTTTTATTACAAGTTGTTTTGACTTTTTCGTTTATATTAAAAAAATGTAATCATTGTTGTATGATAAAGAGAAATTATGAAATATTATAAAATTATCTTTTATTAATGGTATTATAAAGATAAACTTAAAGAAAGGGAAGAAGAGAGAGTAATAAATTCTCAAGCGTATAATAAGAAAAATAATATTAATGATTTATTGGTATTGTGAAATGACTTATAATTTGGTACATTTATTTTCTCAAAGCGAATTATAATAAAAAAAATAGAGGGAGTATTGTTAGCGGATGACAATTTAATTAAGGGTAAATTAGTAATTATGTTTATTCTTGTTAGTGGAATCAAGAAAGTTAAATATATTAACTACCATTCTAAATAAACGTGAAAGTTGTATTTTCTTTGTTTATAATTATGGCCGAAATACTATTTGATTAGGATGAACAATGTTATTATGATATAATAATTAGCGGCCGTACATGAAAGAAGGTCTTTATAGGCTATCACATGGCCAACCAAGAACATGGTCCTTTGAATATGTTTTTATTATCATTTCCTCAAGAGAATGACATAATAAAATGAATTGTATAATTAGTGTTTCTTATCTTATGTCTTCATCAGATTCATTCATTAATATGATGACCCTTCTTATCCGTCTCATTGAACTTTACAAAAGGTAATGACAGTGACAACTAGTTAATTGTGGATAACAGTTGGGAAGTTGAATGGTACGCCTCTAAACTCCTTAGCAATGCCCCTTATTTCATGTAAGACCTTTCTACTAAATTCCCATAAGTCCATTAGGGTGTTTTCTCCAATTCTATCACGACATGTTTCCTTTGGCATGTCATCTATATGGAACTTAGAAAGACCTTATTTAATAACATCATTGTCAAATAACACTCATCTGATATTGAAACTTGACACATACCGTGATTCACATGTCATAATAGTTTAATTTTATCGTTAACAAAATATGATTACACGAAACAATATTTTCAAACATAACACTAATATCGAGATTAATCAAGCTTTATCTTAAATGACTTAATTATTATATACATCCATTAACTAACCTAATTAAGTCTAATTACACTTCATTATTTATCACCCATTTATTCTTAAGTGTTACTATTATCTAATGCTCACCTAAAAATTGATTTCTATAACGCTTCGAAAATTTATGACTTTTACATCCCTAAAACAATTTCTAATGCCTCATAAATCGATTTTTAGCTACCAAATAGCCTAATCAGTTCTAATACCTTATAAATTAATCTCCACATAACAACCACACCCTAGTATTTTCATATTTTCAACGCCTGACTAACCTCACTCATATGACTGAACCTAACAAATACATTGTTGTTGTTGAAATTCAAGTACTTGCTTTCCTATTATAGTGTATTTTAAACCTATTGTGAGATTTTCTCATTGTTTCCTCTATCACCTTAGCTTTCTTTGCATCCTTCTAGGCCACATTCAATTCTAACATAAGATTGAAATTATGAAAAGCTAGATATTGTAGAAGAAGACGATAAGGGTAACACATCAATACACTTGTATAAATATATTCTACTTCTTTCTTTAAAAGAAACTATTAAATTAGTATTTTAGACAATATACATGCATGGCCCATTAGCTCAGTTGGTTAGAGCGTCGTGCTAATATCGCGAAGGTCGCAGATTCGAGACCTGCATGGGCCAATGATTGTTTTATTTTTGGTTAAATCTGAAATCATTTGAGAAATATACCTAGTAGCTTAATTTCTATAATACTTTTTATTTCTCCTTGTTCAAATATATCATATAAATTACTTTACAAAAAGAAGTATATGATAGAAAAATATTCACACGCAATCGTTGTGCTGATGGTTGTCTTTGAAGGCATGCATCGCCTTGTAAAATATTTCTCATGGTTAAACCCTGGCAAATTAGGGTTTCTATTTATTTTTCCACATATAAACCGCGGCTAACCTACATAGGACTTCTAAAAATTTAACACAGTCATGATTATGCTTATAGGTATCTGAAAACTAATTCCATCATATGCATATTCTTAAATTTCATTTCCTTTTGTTGGTTTATATGGTCACAATTGATACACCATGACTGAGCAACCCTATATTTAATTCAGAAAAGATTTAAGATGAACAATTATTGCTAGCTCAAGAAAGAAGTACCTATACGAAGGATGTGATAATTTGTTATGTACACTAGGAAAATACATACTCCCTCCGACCTTATTTATCAGAAAAAAAATCTTCTAATATGTTTAGTCTTAAATATAAGTCAGTGACAAAGAAAATCTAGGCACGTTTCATTCTTTTAATAAAAAAAAATTAATCTTGCACTAGTTACTTAATACTACCTCTTTTTTTTATTAGAAGTCGTTTTGACTTTTTCGTTTATATTAGAAAAATGTAATCATTGTTGTATGATAAAGAGAAATTATGAAATAATATAAAATTATCTTTTATTAATGGTATTATAAAGATAAACTTAAAGAAAGGGAAGAAGAGAGAGTAATAAATTCTCAAGCGTATAATAAGAAAAATAATATTAATGATTTATTGGTATTGTGAAATGACTTATAATTGGGTACATTTATTTTCTCAAAGCGAATTATAATAAAAAAAATAGAGGGAGTATTGTTAGGGGATGACAATTTAATTAAGGGTAAATTAGTAATTATGTTTGTTCTTGTTAATGGAATCAAGAAAATTAAATATATTAACTACCATTCTTAATAAACGTGAAAGTTGTATTTTCTTTGTTTATATTTATGGCCGAAGTACTATTTGATTAGGATGAACAATGTTATTATGATATAATAATTAGCGGCCGTACATGAAAGAAGGTCTTTATAGGCTATCACATGGCCAACCAAGAACATGATTTGATCAACCCTTCAAAAAAGTCAATGACTAGAAAATGGTCATTTGAATATGTTTTTATTATCATTTCCTCAAGAGAATGACATAATAAAATGAATTGTATAATTAGTGTTTCTTATGTTATGTCTTCATCAGATTCATTCATTAATATGATGACCCTTCTTATTCGTCTCATTGAACTTTACAAAAGGTAATGACAGTGAAAACTAGTTAATTGTGGATAACAGTTGGGAAGTTGAAGAGTACGCCTCGAAACTCCTTAGCGATGCCCCTTATTTCATGTAAGACCTTTCTACTAAATTCACATAAGTCCATTAGGGTGTTTTCTCCAATTCTATCCCGACATGTTTCCTTTGGCATGTCATCTATATGGAACTTAGAAAGACCTTATTTAATAACATCATTGTCAAATAACACTCATCTGATATTGAAACTTGGCACATACTGTGATTCACATGTCATAATAGTTTAATTTTATCGTTAACAAAATATGATTACACGAAACAATATTTTCAAACATAACACTAATATCGAGATTAATCAAGCTTTATCTTAAATGACTTAATTATTATATACATCCATTAACTAACCTAATTAAGTCTAATTACACTTCATTATTTATCACCCATTTATTCTTAAGTGTTACTATTATTTTAATGCTCACCTAAAAATTGATTTCTATAACGCTTCGAAAATTTATGACTTTTACATCCCTAAAACAATTTCTAATGCCTCATAAATCGATTTTTAGCTACCAAATAGCCTAATCAGTTCTAATACCTTATAAATTAATCTCCACATAACAACCACACCCTAGTATTTTCATATTTTCAGCGCCTGACTAACCTCACTCATATGACTGAACCTAACAAATACATTGTTGTTGTTGAAATTCAAGTACTTGCTTTCCTATTATAGTGTATTTTCAACCTATTGTGAGATTTTCTCATTGTTTCCTCTATCACCTTAGCTTTCTTTGCATCCTTCTAGGCCACATTCAATTCTAACATAAGATTGAAATTATAAAAAGTTAGATATTGTAGAAGAAGACGATAAGGGTAACACATCAATACACTTGTATAAATATTTTCTACTTCTTTCTTTAAAAGAAACTATTAAATTAGTATTTTAGACAATATACACGCATGGCCCATTAGCTCAGTTGGTTAGAGCGTCGTGCTAATAACGCGAAGGTCGCAAGTTTGAGACCTGCATGGGCCAATGATTGTTTTATTTTTGGTTAAATCTGAAATCATTTGAGAAACATACCTAGTAGCTTAATTTCTATAATACTTTTTATTTCTCCTTGTTCAAATATATCATATAAATTACTTTACAAAAAGAAGTATATGATAGAAAAATGTTCACACGTAATCGTTGTGCTGATGGTTGTCTTTGAAGGCATGCATCGCCTTGTAAAATATTTCTCATGGTTAAACCCTGACAAATTAGGGTTTCTATTTATTTTTCCACATATAAACCGCGGCTAACCTACATAGGACTTCTACAAATTTAACACAGTCATGATTATGCTTATAGGTATCTGAAAACTAATTCCATCATATGCATATTCTTAAATTTTATTTCCTTTTGTTGGTTTATATGGTCACAATTGATACACCATGACCGAGCAACCCTATATTTAATTCAGAAAAGATTTAAGATGAACAATTATTGCTAGCTCAAGAAAGAAGTACCTATACGAAGGATGTGATAATTTGTTATGTACACTAGAAAAATACATACTCCCTCCGACCTTATTTATCAGAAAAAAAATCTTCTAATATGTTTAGTCTTAAATATAAGTCAGTGACAAAGAAAATTTAGGCACGTTTCATTCTTTTAATAAAAAAAAATTAATCTTGCACTAGTTACTTAATACTACCTTTTTTTTTTATTAGAAGTCGTTTTGACTTTTTCGTTTATATTAAAAATATGTAATCATTGTTGTATGATAAAGAGAAATTATGAAATATTATAAAATTATCTTTTATTAATGGTATTATAAAGATAAACTTAAAGAAAGGGAAGAAGAGAGAGTAATAAATTCTCAAGCGTATAATAAGAAAAATAATATTAATGATTTATTGGTATTGTGAAATGACTTATAATTGGGTACATTTATTTTCTCAAAGCGAATTATAATAAAAAAATAGAGGGAGTATTTTTAGGGGATGACAATTTAATTAAGGGTAAATTAGTAATTATGTTTATTCTTGTTAGTGGAATCAAGAAAATTAAATATATTAACTACCATTCTAAATAAACGTGAAAGTTGTATTTTCTTTGTTTATAATTATGGCCGAAGTACTATTTGATTAGGATGAACAATGTTATTATGATATAATAATTAGCGGCCGTACATGAAAGAAGGTTTTTATAGGCTATCACATGGCCAACCAAGAACATGATTTGATCAACCCTTCAAAAAAGTCAATGACTAGAAAATGGTCATTTGACAATGTTTTTATTATCATTTCCTCAAGAGAATGACATAATAAAATGAATTGTATAATTAGTGTTTCTTATGTTATGTCTTCATCAGATTCATTCATTAATATGATGACCCTTCTTATTCGTCTCATTGAACTTTACAAAAGGTAATGACAGTGAAAACTAGTTAATTGTGGATAACAGTTGGGAAGTTGAAGAGTACGCCTCTAAACTCCTTAGCGATGCCCCTTATTTCATGTAAGACCTTTCTACTAAATTCCCATAAGTCCATTAGGGTGTTTTCTCCAATTCTATCCCGACATGTTTCCTTTGGCATGTCATCTATATGGAACTTAGAAAGACCTTATTTAATAACATCATTGTCAAATAACACTCATCTGATATTGAAACTTGACACATACCGTGATTCACATGTCATAATAGTTTAATTTTATCGTTAACAAAATATGATTACACGAAACAATATTTTCAAACATAACACTAATATCGAGATTAATCAAGCTTTATCTTAAATGACTTAATTATTATATACATCCATTAACTAACCTAATTATGTCTAATTACACTTCATTATTTATCACCCATTTATTCTTAAGTGTTACTATTATCTAATGCTCACCTAAAAATTGATTTCTATAACGCTTCGAAAATTTATGACTTTTACATCCCTAAAACAATTTCTAATGCCTCATAAATCGATTTTTAGCTACCAAATAGCCTAATCAGTTCTAATACCTTATAAATTAATCTCCACATAACAACCACACCCTAGTATTTTCTTATTTTCAGCGCCTGACTAACCTCACTCATATGACTGAACCTAACAAATACATTGTTGTTGTTGAAATTCAAGTACTTGCTTTCCTATTATAGTGTATTTTCAACCTATTTTGAGATTTTCTCATTGTTTCCTCTATCACCTTAGCTTTCTTTGCATCCTTCTAGGCCACATTCAATTCTAACATAAGATTGAAATTATGAAAAGTTAGATACTGTAGAAGAAGACGATAAGGGTAACACATCAATACACTTGTATAAATATTTTCTACTTCTTTCTTTAAAAGAAACTATTAAATTAGTATTTTAGACAATATACACGCATGGCCCATTAGCTCAGTTGGTTAGAGCGTCGTGCTAATAACGCGAAGGTCGCAGGTTCGATTTCTCCTTGTTCAAATATATCATATAAATTACTTTACAAAAAGAAGTATATGATAGAAAAATGTTCACACGCAATCGTTGTGCTGATGGTTGTCTTTGAAGGCATGCATCGCCTTGTAAAATATTTCTCATGGTTAAACCCTGGCAAATTAGGGTTTCTATTTATTTTTCCACATATACACCGCGGCTAACCTACATAGGACTTCTACAAATTTAACACAGTCATGATTATGCTTATAGGTATCTGAAAACTAATTCCATCATATGCATATTCTTAAATTTCATTTCCTTTTGTTGGTTTATATGGTCACAATTGATACACCATGACCGAGCAACCCTATATTTAATTCAGAAAAGATTTAAGATGAACAATTATTGCTAGCTCAAGAAAGAAGTACCTATACGAAGGATGTGATAATTTGTTATGTACACTAGGAAAATACATACTCCCTCCGACCTTATTTATCAGAAAAAAAATCTTCTAATATGTTTAGTCTTAAATATAAGTCAGTGACAAAGAAAATCTAGGCACGTTTCATTCTTTTAATAAAAAAAAAATTAATCTTGCACTAGTTACTTAATACTACCTCTTTTTTTTATTAGAAGTCATTTTGACATTTTCGTTTATATTAAAAAAATGTAATCATTGTTGTATGATAAAGAGAAATTATGAAATATTATAAAATTATCTTTTATTAATGGTATTATAAAGATAAACTTAAAGAAAGGGAAGAAGAGAGAGTAATAAATTCTCAAGCGTATAATAAGAAAAATAATATTAATGATTTATTGGTATTGTGAAATGACTTATAATTGGGTACATTTATTTTCTCAAAGCCAATTATAATAAAAAAATAGAGGGAGTATTGTTAGGGGATGACAATTTAATTAAGGGTAAATTAGTAATTATGTTTATTCTTGTTAATGGAATCAAGAAAATTAAATAAATTAAGTACCATTCTTAATAAACGTGAAAGTTGTATTTTCTTTGTTTATAATTATGGCCGAAGTACTATTTGATTAGGATGAACAATGTTATTATGATATAATAATTAGCGGCCGTACATGAAAGAAGGTCTTTATAGGCTATCACATGGCCAACCAAGAACATGATTTGATCAACCCTTCAAAAAAGTCAATGACTAGAAAATGGTCATTTGAATATGTTTTTATTATCATTTCCTCAAGAGAATGACATAATAAAATGAATTGTATAATTAGTGTTTCTTATGTTATGTCTGTAAGTTGTAAATGCGCCTAAGAGGGGGGGGGGGGGGGGGGGGTGGGGGGGATTAGGTGATAAAAATTTCTTCGATCTAGTTTCCGGTTTTTGGATATTTTTGTTTAATTGCGGAAAATTAAAATGTGGAAAGTAAACGACACCGGAAATTATAGTGGTTCCCTTCACAATCCGAAGGTACATCCACTCCCCTTTCACACGAAAGAGAATTCACTATAGTTAGAATATGGTACAGCCTATTCACACAAACGGTGATGCCTACTATCTAACCTATAGACAAACAAGTGTATGAAGAACAATCCTCTTCAACACCAACCCTTGTGTCCAACAATCCTGGATCACAAGTCAAACAGAAATAATTCTATGAATGATTTTTAACAAAGATGTAGTGTTTATCAATCTTCTCTTGATTGATCTTCTCCTTAGATAAATAAGTCACTCAAAAGATAATATGCAAGTGTTCAACAAAAGAATGAGATGAAAATTTTTATTATGAACACTTTCAAAAATTATTAAAGGAAAAATATGAGAGAGTGATTTATTTGAAGTTGGTATGAAAATTCTTGGAGGTGAAAATTCATTTTGAAAATTTAATAATTTATATTTCCAAAATACCTTTTCAAAGAGGTATCAATTCCCTCATGAATATTGATGAAAAGATATAATTTTTCAAAAACATTTTTTGCTATAACGAACAGTGTTAACCGGTTAACCATATGGGTTAACCGGTTAACGCATGCAAACGTTAACAAAGAATTTGAAAAACTGGGCTGTTAACCGGTTAACCCATATGGTTAACCGGTTAACACTGTTGAAATGCAGAAAAATACTTAAAAATAAATGTGTCTTGCATTTCAAGGTGTTAATAAATGGTTATGTTAAAAGATGCAAATGCAAATCATGATTGTTGAACACTTGTATACTAATCTAAGAGTGAGTTAGATATACCTAAGAAGTGAATCAACAATCTTGCAAACGGTTGTCTTGAAAAATGAAGCTTGATCAAATGCATATGCGGATTTGAATACTTGATGCTTGAAATATCTTTGTAGCTCTTCTCTTTTTGCATTGATGCAAGTTGTCTTCATCAAAATACTTCTTGGATTGAAGCTTGCTTCTACAATCTCCCCCTTTTTGATGATGACAACCACTTTGAGATAGATGCATGAAAGTGAAGTTTTCTCTAAGTTGATTCTCCCCCTAAATTTAAGAACTCCCCCTAAATGAGAGGCATACAATAAATCTGCATAGAAAACCATTAGAGAAACAAGTCTTCTCCCCCTTTGTCATTAGCAAAAAGGAAGAGACTTATGAAAAAGGAAAAGCATACAAGTAAACATACATTGTGCGATTATCAGATGAACATTGAATCACAAAGTATGACAGAATAAAATGGATTAAAAGTTAAGTGTTTGGTAAACATAACAAGCATAAACATAGTTTAACAACAAAAACACTAGAACAACATATAACAGAAAGCATAAACAAAGAAAAAACATAGTGCTTTATTCTTCTTCCGAACCGGCCTCATCCTCCTCGCCATCCGCTTCAATACCGTCATCACCTTCATCATCTTCTACGGGAAGGTTGCGGGAACTCAACACTAGGTTCCGAAGACTCTTGATAGCACGGGTGGTTTCACGGTGGTGGCTCATCATGGTAGTATAGAGAAACTCATTGGTAATGCCACCTTCCGGAATAGGGAAGTTTGAAGAGGAGGACCCATCATCATATTTGTAGGAGCCGTCGTTGCTTTGAATAATTCCAGTATTTTTCATGATGGTAACGCCGTTGATTTCATTGGCGGTAGTGGTCATAGACAAAAATGGTTCTCTCCCGATTTCCATATCTGTGAGTTCCAAAATCCTTGAGATAAGGCGACCGTATGGCAACCTTGTTTTGAGAGAAAGTTGCTGTTGCAGATGATACATCATAGTGGGCAGCCAATTAACTCGGATTTTGTTCTTCACTGCAAACAGAACTTGCATTTCCAAATCATTGATTTGAGACAGGTTGGAATCCTTGGGTAGCAGGACATGGCAGATAACATAGTGCAGCATACGATCGTCAACCGACAGATTCTTAGCATAGCAGAGTATGCGAGAAGTGCGCTGTCCCGACATAACAACCTCCCTGGGAAATCTGCAGATAGAGTAGTAGTATTCCATCTTATCATACTGAGCCCATTTTCCTTCCTCATGATTAACACCTTTCCGAAGGAAAAAACCAGAATATGGAATCTTAAGAGACGCAGCCAACGTCCTAAGGTCTGTAACAATTTCAGAGTCTCTTACAGTTGCAGACAGCATGTGTTGTTCATCATCATTCAGATTTAAAGTAAAATGATTCAGAAAAGATTTTACCAAATCAGTGTAAATTTTCCCATTATCAGTGATGAACGCATGCAATCCTTGGTATCTCAACAACTCAGGGAAAGAGAAAGTAGTGAAGGATTTGAGATTCACATACTTACCCTTAAGCAGATGTCTAACCCGGACTTTGAAATTCATCCTCCTTTTCTTGGCGGTTTCCATTTTCAACTCTTCCTCTTCACTGCTAGATGATGATACAGGAGCCTTTCCCATTCTTGGTGGAGCCATGAAGAAGATGAAGATTCTAGGGTTTAGAGATGGATTTTTGGAAAAAGGGTTTGAGAGTTATGAAAGTTGAATGTAGAGAGATGAAGGGTTTATGGAGAGTAATGAAGGAGGAGAGAGTTATGAGGAGTAGGTGAAAGAGTAAAGCACATGCAATGAACATAAACACACGTAATAAAAATAAAACAATTCATTTAAAAATTCTGTATTTAAAAAACGAAAAACAGAGTTGCTGTTGGAAGGTGTTAACCGGTTAACCTATACCGTTAACCGGTTAACGGACTGAAAATTTTCAAAAATAAAAGAGTGTTAACCGGTTAACCTATACCGTTAACCGGTTAACGGACTGAAATTTTTCAACAAATAAAAGAAAAACAGCAGCTCCGTTTTAAAGAACCGGGAAAAGATTTTTAAAAGATTTTTACACACAGTATTAGCACTTATCAATACGCAATTTTCGATATAAAAATATTTTAAAACGGATAATATTTGGACATGCGAAAGTAAGAAAAACGGAAAACGGCGAAAAAGAAGTGCTAGCATGCATAACATAAAAACTGAAAGTAAACACATTTTTAGCAACTATACCACATAACAAGTAATTTGAAGACAAGGTTAGATGTCACCTTCATTGAGAATCCCAAGTTCTCGCCGAATCTTGAAGAATTGCTCTTTAGCCAATGGTTTTGTGAATATGTCAGCGAGTTGATTATGTGTATCCACGAACGTAACATCTACATCTCCGTTAAGCACGTGATCTCGGAGGAAATGATGTCGGATATCTATGTGCTTCGTCCTTGAATGCATGACCGGGTTCTTTGTGATGTTGATGGCACTTGTGTTATCGCATCGAAGAGGAATGCAGCCGAGGTCTATACCAAAATCCAGAAGTTGTTGCTTGAGCCATAAAATTTGTGCACAACAACTGCCTGCTGCAATGTACTCTGCTTCGGCCGTGCTAAGTGCGACACATGCTTGCTTCTTGCATGCCCACGACACTAGTGCATTCCCGAGAATGTGACAGGTACCACTTGTGCTTTTTCTGTCGGTCTTACAGCCTGCATAGTCAGCATCAGAATAGCCAATCAAGGAGCATATACTACCTTTTGGATACCATAGTCCGACGTTCGTTGTTCCTTTGAGATATTTCATAATCCTCTTCACGGCGGTGAGATGCGATTCCTTCGGGTTTGCTTGAAAGCGTGCACACAAACATACACTAAACATAATGTCAGGACGGCTTGCCGTCAAATATAGTAATGAACCAATCATACCTCGATATTTTGTAATATCTATTGACATTCCGGATTCATCTTGATCAACGTACGTTTCGGATCCCATAGGAGTGGACATCACTTTGCAACTATCCATATCAAATCTTTTCAATAATTCCTTGCAATACTTGGATTGGTTGATGAAGATGCCATCCTTGGTTTGCTTGATTTGTAGTCCAAGAAAATAGTTCAATTTTCCCATCATGGACATCTCGAATTCTCCTTGCATCATGGTTGAGAACTCTTCGCAAAGATCTTTATTTGTTGAACCGAAGATGATGTCGTCGACATAGACTTGAGCCAATAAGGTGTTACCCTTGATCTTCTTTATGAATAAAGTCTTGTCAACCTTTCCTTTTACAAATCCCTTTTCACATAGAAAGTTGCTGAGGCGGTCATACCACGCTCTTGGTGCTTGCTTTAAACCATATAGTGCTTTCTTCAACTTGTAAACATGTGAAGGGTTCTTGAAGTCTTCAAAACCCGGAGGTTGTTTGACGTAGACTTCTTCATTGATATAGCCATTTAGGAAAGCGCTTTTGACATCCATCTGAAACAATTGAAAGTTCATAGAACAAGCAAAAGCAAGTAATAATCGAATTGCTTCTAACCTTGCTACCGGAGCGAACGTCTCATCAAAATCAATTCCTTCCTGTTGGTTGTATCCTTGTGCGACCAATCTTGCTTTGTTACGAACTATGATCCCATTCTCATCAAGTTTGTTCTTGAAAACCCATCTTGTTCCAATGATGTGCTTGTTGTCCGGTCTTGGTACAAGACTCCAAACTTGATTTCTTTCGAATTGGTTGAGTTCTTCTTGCATTGCTACTATCCATTGATCGTCGCCTAAGGCTTCATCGACTTTGGTTGGTTCTATTTGAGACACAAAAGCCATGTTAAGACAATCATCTTTGAGATTTAGTCGTGTTGCAACGCCTTGGCTAATATCACCAATAACTTTATCAATGGGGTGATCTCTATGAGTCTTCCATTCTTTCGGTAGATCATGATGTTCTTCAATGGTTGGTGAGCCATCTCCTTGTGGAATGGATTGAACATTTGAAAGTTCCTTTTGTGATACATCTATTATATCATCATTGTCATCAACAACAAGGTTATCCTCTTTCGAGGGGTTAGTTTCATCAAAACATACATGCGTTGATTCTTCAATAGTAAGAGTTCTTTTATTGAAAATTCTAAAAGCCTTACTAGAAAGGGAGTAGCCAAGGAAGATACCTTCGTCGGATTTCTCATCAAACTTACCAAGATTGTCCTTTCCATTGTTGAGGACAAAACATTTGCACCCAAAGATGTGAAAGAAGGATATATTAGGTTTCCTTCCTTTGAAAAGCTCATACGGAGTCTTTTTGAGAATCGGCCGAATGTTGACACGGTTGCTAACAAAGCATGCTGTGCTAACTGCGTCCGCCCAAAAATATTTAGGAAGGTTGGAGTCACTGAGCATCGTTCTTGCGAGTTCCACCAAGGATCTATTCTTTCTCTCTACGACACCGTTTTGTTGTGGTGTTCGTGGTGCGGAGAAGTTGTGAGAAATTCCGTGCTTTTCGCAAAAAATTTCAAAGAATGTGTTTTGAAATTCTCCCCCGTGGTCACTTCTAATGGAGATTATTGAAAGAGACTTCTCATTCTGAATTTGTTTTGCATATTTTTTGAACGCCTTGAAAGCATCGCTTTTCTGCACAAGAAACAAAGTCCACGTATATCTAGAGAAATCATCAACAATTACCAAACCGTAAACATTACCTCCGAAACTTTTCGTTCTTGATGGACCGAAGAGATCCATGTGCAAGAGTTGAAGTGGCCTCGACGAAGACACAACATTCTTGGATTTGAAAGTCGTCTTGGTTTGCTTTCCCTTTTGGCATGCGTCACACAACTTATCCTTGATGAACTTAATCTTTGGAAGACCAACGACAAGATCATGCTTTATTAATTTGTTCATGTGCTCCATGTGTATATGAGCGAATCTTTTATGCCATAGCCAAGCCTCGTTGTTGTTCGACATTAGGCATTTTACCTTCAAGGAAGAATCATCAAAAGAAGTCATAAAAATATTATTAACCCTTTTACCTTTTAGCAAGATGTCATGGGTGACTTCATGCTCTATCACACATTCATCTTTTGTGAAATTGATTCGGAACCCTTTGTCACACAATTGACTTATACTTAGTAAATTGTGCTTTAGGCCTTCAACATAAAGGACATCTTCGATGATGGTACCAGGAGGTGCTCCAATGGTTCCTACTCCAAGGATCTTCCCTTTGGTGTCATCACCGTATGTAACATATCCTTTGGCCTTTAAAGATAGATGTGAAAATTTGTCGATATCGCCCGTCATATGCTTTGAACAACCGCTATCAAGATACCATTGATTAGAGGTTGTCTTCAAGCATACCTACAAAACAAAATCAAGTTTTGTTAGGTACCCAAATTGCTTTGGGTCCTTGGTAGTTAGTACCCTTTTTAACCCACACATAATGCCCTGTTGGAACGCTAAAGTTTCGCACATAACAAGCATTAGGTGTGTGTCCTTTGATTCCACAATAAAAGCAAGTAGGTTGAAAATTACTTCTATATCTAGGAACATAATTCTTCTTCTTAGCAATCATTTTCTTTTTATGACTTTGATGCATAATTTTAGAATTGTTTACTTTATCTTTTGCAACTTGTTCACTTGCTTTAACAAAAATGGTCTTATTTGTGCTTGGTTTAGAAAACTTAGAATATCCTAATCCACTTTTGTCATTAGAATACCTTTGGTGTTTAAGAATTTCTTCCAACCCAATTTGACCTTTTTCATATCTTTCTAAAACTATTTTAAGTTGAACAATTTGAAAAGATAAAGATTCACAATTCTTACATACAAGACTTTGTTTTTCATCCATCAATTTTTGTTTTCCACTTTCAATATATTTTTCCAAAGCAATATTTTTTTCTTCTAAGGATGAAATTTGTTTCTTTTGGGATGAAATACTTTTATACAATGTCTTGCATTCTTTTAAGAGTTCATTTATAACATCTTGTGCGTCATTGTCATAAACTGAAAATTTGCTACTAACCTCATCGATTTCTTCATCGGAGTGATGTGAAGCCATAAGAGCCATGTTTGCACATTCATCGCTTTCCGATTCCGAAGATGAACTGATCTCATTATCGTCCCAAGCGACGTAAGCCTTTTTGTTTTTGAATTCCTTCTTGCCTTTGAATCCTCCTTTCTTTGCAAGTTTTGGGCAGTCCGGCTTTATGTGACCTTGTTGTCCACATTCATAACACGTAACGTCTTGCATTGATGTGGATGCTTCCTTTTTCCTGAAATGGTTATTCTTTTTAGGATAAGAGGAATTTTTATTTTTATTAAAAAACTTACCAAGCTTCTTTACAAGAAGCATAAAGTTCTCATCTTCGGATGTCTCATCATCTTTGTCTCTTTTTGAATCAACCTTCAGGGCAATTCCCTTGGACTTCTTTTCTTGACTTTCGTGCTTCTCGAGCCTTCCAAGTTCCAATTCGTGTTCTTGAAGTTTTCCAAATAGAGACGCGGATGTCATCGTTGAGAGACTCTTCTTTTCCGAAATAGCGGTCACTTTCGGTTGCCATTCTCTTGTCAAAGATCTTAGGACTTTCAGGTTGAGATCATCATTAGTGAAAGTTTTACCCAGAGCGATCAAGTGATTTGTTAGATGGACGAATCTCTTTTGTAAGGCAACTATAGATTCACCGGGCTGCATGCGGAACATCTCATATTCTTGACTTAGGGTGTTTAGCCTCGATCTCTTCACTTCGGTGGTTCCTTCATGTGTTTCAACCAAGGTGTCCCAAATTTCCTTTGCCGATTTACATTGAGATATACGGAAGAACTCGTCCATACTAAGAGCGCTTTGGAGTATGTTGATTGCCTTTTTCTCATTCAGAATCTTTTTCCTATCATCTTCGTCATAAGTGTTTTTCAACTTTGCGGTACCAACTCCATTCACCACATTCACCGGATTGTGTGGACCTTCTTCAACTGCTTCCCATATACCTTCTCCTTGGGCCTCAAGATGTGCCTTCATTCTTATTTTCCAGAAATCGAAATATTCTCCGGAGAAGAGTGGGGGCTTGTTGCTACTTCCACCGTCTTTGAAAACCGGATTTATGCTTGCGGAAGCCATGCTGGATCTCTAGGAACAAGTTACCTATAACTTGCTCTGATGCCAAATGTAAGTTGTAAATGCGCCTAAGAGGGCGGGTGAATTAGGTGATAAAAATTTCTTCGATCTAGTTTCCGGTTTTTGGATATTTTTGTTTAAGTGCGGAAAATTAAAATGTGGAAAGTAAACGACACCGGAAATTATAGTGGTTCCCTTCACAATCCGAAGGTACATCCACTCCCCTTTCACACGAAAGAGAATTCACTATAGTTAGAATATGGTACAGCCTATTCACACAAACGGTGATGCCTACTATCTAACCTATAGACAAACAAGTGTATGAAGAACAATCCTCTTCAACACCAACCCTTGTGTCCAACAATCCTGGATCACAAGTCAAACAGAAATAATTCTATGAATGATTTTTAACAAAGATGTAGTGTTTATCAATCTTCTCTTGATTGATCTTCTCCTTAGATAAATAAGTCACTCAAAAGATAATATGCAAGTGTTCAACAAAAGAATGAGATGAAAATTTTTATTATGAACACTTTCAAAAATTATTAAAGGAAAAATATGAGAGAGTGATTTATTTGAAGTTGGTATGAAAATTCTTGGAGGTGAAAATTCATTTTGAAAATTTAATAATTTATATTGCCAAAATACCTTTTCAAAGAGGTATCAATTCCCTCATGAATATTGATGAAAAGATATAATTTTTCAAAAACATTTTTTGCTATAACGAACAGTGTTAACCATATGGGTTAACCGGTTAACGCATGCAAACGTTAACAAAGAATTTGAAAAACTGGGCTGTTAACCGGTTAACCCATATGGTTAACCGGTTAACACTGTTGAAATGCAGAAAAATACTTAAAAATAAATGTGTCTTGCATTTCAAGGTGTTAACAAATGGTTATGTTAAAAGATGCAAATGCAAATCATGATTGTTGAACACTTGTATACTAATCTAAGAGTGAGTTAGATATACCTAAGAAGTGAATCAACAATCTTGCAAACGGTTGTCTTGAAAAATGAAGCTTGATCAAATGCATATGCGGCTTTGAATACTTGATGCTTGAAATATCTTTGTAGCTCTTCTCTTTTTGCATTGATGCAAGTTGTCTTCATCAAAATACTTCTTGGATTGAAGCTTGCTTCTACAATGTCTTCATCAGATTCATTCATTAATATGATGACCCTTCTTATTCGTCTCATTGAACTTTACAAAAGGTAATGACAGTGAAAACTAGTTAATTATGGATAACAGTTGGGAAGTTGAAGAGTACGCCTCTAAACTCCTTAGCGATGCCCCTTATTTCATGTAAGACCTTTCTACTAAATTCCCATAAGTCCATTAGGGTAGTTTCTCCAATTCTATCTCGACATGTTTCCTTTGGCATGTCATCTATATGGAACTTAGAAAGACCTTATTTAATAACATCATTGTCAAATAACACTCATCTGATATTGAAACTTGACACATACCGTGATTCACATTTCATAATAGTTTAATTTTATCGTTAACAAAATATGATTACACGAAACAATATTTTCAAACATAACGCTAATATCGAGATTAATCAAGCTTTATCTTAAATGAATTAATTATTATATACATCCATTAACTAACCTAATTAAGTCTAATTACACTTCATTATTTATCACCCATTTATTCTTAAGTGTTACTATTATCTCATGCTCGCCTAAAAATAAATGTCTTACAACCTAAAAATTGATTTCTATAACACTTCGAAAATTTATGACTTTTACATCCCTAAAACAATATCTAATGCCTCATAAATCGATTTTTAGCTACCAAATAGCCTAATCAGTTCTAATACCTTATAAATTAATCTCCACATAACAACCACACCCTAGTATTTTCATATTTTCAGCGCCTGACTAACCTCACTCATATGACTGAACCTAACAAATACATTGTTGTTGTTGAAATTCAAGTACTTGCTTTCCTATTATAGTGTATTTTCAACCTATTGTGACATTTTCTCATTGTTTCCTCTATCACCTTAGCTTTCTTTGCATCCTTCTAGGCCACATTCAATTCTAACATAAGATTGAAATTATGAAAAGTTAGATATTGTAGAAGAAGACGATAAGGGTAACACATCAATACACTTGTATAAATATTTTCTACTTCTTTCTTTAAAAGAAACTATTAAATTAGTATTTTAGACAATATACATGCATGGCCCATTAGCTCAGTTGGTTAGAGCGTCGTGCTAATAACGCGAAGGTCGCAGGTTCGAGACCTGCATGGGCCAATGATTGTTTTATTTTTGGTTAAATCTGAAATCATTTGAGAAACATACCTAGTAGCTTAATTTCTATAATACTTTTTATTTCTCCTTGTTCAAATATATCATATAAATTACTTTACAAAAAGAAGTATATGATAGAAAAATGTTCACACGCAATCGTTGTGCTGATGGTTGTCTTTGAAGGCATGCATCGCCTTGTAAAATATTTCTCATGGTTAAACCCTGGCAAATTAGGGTTTCTATTTATTTTTCCACATATAAACCGCGGCTAACCTACATAGGACTTCTACAAATTTAACACAATCATGATTATGCTTATAGGTATCTGAAAACTAATTCCATCATATGCATATTCTTAAATTTCATTTCCTTTTGTTGGTTTATATGGTCACAATTGATACACCATGACCGAGCAACCCTATATTTAATTCAGAAAAGATTTAAGATGAACAATTATTGATAGCTCAAGAAAGAAGTACCTATACGAAGGTTATGATAATTTGTTATGTACACTAGGAAAATACATACTCCCTCTGACCTTATTTATCAGAAAAAAAATCTTCTAATATGTTTAGTCTTAAATATAAGTCAGTGACAAAGAAAATCTAGGCACGTTTCATTCTTTTAATAAAAAAAAATTAATCTTGCACTAGTTACTTAATACTACCTCTTTTTTTTATTAGAAGTCGTTTTGACATTTTCGTTTATATTAAAAAAATGTAATCATTGTTGTATGATAAAGAGAAATTATGAAATATTATAAAATTATCTTTTATTAATGGTATTATAAAGATAAACTTAAAGAAAGGGAAGAAGAGAGAGTAATAAATTCTCAAGCGTATAATAAGAAAAATAATATTAATGATTTATTGGTATTGTGAAATGACTTATAATTGGGTAAATTTATTTTCTCAAAGCGAATTATAATAAAAAAATAGAGGGAGTATTGTTAGGGGATGACAATTTAATTAAGGGTAAATTAGTAATTATGTTTATTCTTGTTAGTGGAATCAAGAAAATTAAGTATATTAACTACCATTCTAAATAAACGTGAAAGTTGTATTTTCTTTGTTTATAATTATGGCTGAAGTACTATTTGATTAGGATGAACAATGTTATTATGATATAATAATTAGCGGCCGTACATGAAAGAAGGTCTTTATAGGCTATCACATGGCCAACCAAGAACATGATTTGATCAACCCTTCAAAAAAGTCAATGACTAGAAAATTGTCATTTGAATATGTTTTTATTATCATTTCCTCAAGAGAATGACATAATAAAATGAATTGTATAATTAGTGTTTCTTATGTTATGTCTTCATCAGATTCATTCATTAATATGATGACCCTTCTTATTCGTCTCATTGAACTTTACAAAAGGTAATGACAGTGAAAACTAGTTAATTGTGGATAACAGTTGGGAAGTTGAAGAGTACGCCTCTAAACTCCTTAGCGATGCCCCTTATTTCATGTAAGACCTTTCTACTAAATTCCCATAAGTCCATTAGGGTGTTTTCTCCAATTCTATCCCGACATGTTTCCTTTGGCATGTCATCTATATGGAACTTAGAAAGACCTTATTTAATAACATCATTGTCAAATAACACTCATCTGATATTGAAACTTGACACATACCGTGATTCACATGTCATAATAGTTAAATTTTATCATTAACAAAATATGATTACACGAAACAATATTTTCAAACATAACACTAATATCGAGATTAATCAGGCTTTATCTTAAATGACTTAATTATTATATACATCCATTAACTAACCTAATTAAGTCTAATTACACTTCATTATTTATCACCCATTTATTCTTAAGTGTTACTATTATCTCATGCTCACCTAAAAATAAATGTCTTACCACCTAAAAATTGATTTCTATAACGCTTCGAAAATTTATGACTTTTACATCCCTAAAACAATTTCTAATGCCTCATAAATCGATTTTTAGCTACCAAATAGCCTAATCAGTTCTAATACCTTATAAATTAATCTCCACATAACAACCACACCCTAGTATTTTCATATTTTCAGCGCCTGACTAACCTCACTCATATGACTGAACCTAACAAATACATTGTTGTTGTTGAAATTCAAGTACTTGCTTTCCTATTATAGTGTATTTTCAACCTATTTTGAGATTTTCTCATTGTTTCCTCTATCACCTTAGCTTTCTTTGCATCCTTCTAGGCCACATTCAATTATAACATAAGATTGAAATTATGAAAAGTTAGATATTATAGAAGAAGACGATAAGGGTAACACATCAATACACTTGTATAAATATTTTCTACTTCTTTCTTTAAAAGAAACTATTAAATTAGTATTTTAGACAATATACACGCATGGCCCATTAGCTCAGTTGGTTAGAGCGTCGTGCAAGGTCGCAGGTTCGAGACCTGCATGGGCCAATGATTGTTTTATTTTTGGTTAAATCTGAAATCATTTGAGAAACATACCTAGTAGCTTAATTTTTATAATACTTTTTATTTCTCCTTGTTCAAATATATCATATAAATTTTGTTCAAATATATCATATAAATTACTTTACAAAAAGAAGTATATGATAGAAAAATGTTCACACACAATCGTTGTGCTGATGGTTGTCTTTGAAAGCATGCATCGCCTTGTAAAATATTTCTCATGGTTAAACCCTGGCAAATTAGGGTTTCTATTTATTTTTCCACAGATAAACCGCGGCTAACCTACATAGGACTTCTACAAATTTAACACAGTCATGATTATGCTTATAGGTATCTGAAAACTAATTCCATCATATGCATATTCTTAAATTTCATTTCCTTTTGTTGGTTTATATGGTCACAATTGATACACCATGACCGAGCAACCCTATATTTAATTCAGAAAAGATTTAAGATGAACAATTATTGCTAGCTCAAGAAAGAAGTACATATACGAAGGATGTGATAATTTGTTATGTACACTAGGAAAATACATACTCCCTCCGACCTTATTTATCAGAAAAAAAATCTTCTAATATGTTTAGTCTTAAATATAAGTCAGTGACAAAGAAAATTCTAGGCACGTTTCATTCTTTTAATAAAAAAAAATTAATCTTGCACTAGTTACTTAATACTACCTCTTTTTTTTATTACAAGTTGTTTTGACTTTTTCGTTTATATTAAAAAAATGTAATCATTGTTGTATGATAAAGAGAAATTATGAAATATTATAAAATAATCTTTTATTAATGGTATTATAAAGATAAACTTAAAGAAAGGGAAGAAGAGAGAGTAATAAATTCTCAAGCGTATAATAAGAAAAATAATATTAATGATTTATTGGTATTGTGAAATGACTTATAATTTGGTACATTTATTTTCTCAAAGCGAATTATAATAAAAAAATAGAGGGAGTATTGTTAGCGGATGACAATTTAATTAAGGGTAAATTAGTAATTATGTTTATTCTTGTTAGTGGAATCAAGAAAGTTAAATATATTAACTACCATTCTAAATAAACGTGAAAGTTGTATTTTCTTTGTTTATAATTATGGCCGAAATACTATTTGATTAGGATGAACAATGTTATTATGATATAATAATTAGCGGCCGTACATGAAAGAAGGTCTTTATAGGCTATCACATGGCCAACCAAGAACATGGTCCTTTGAATATGTTTTATTATCATTTCCTCAAGAGAATGACATAATAAAATGAATTGTATAATTAGTGTTTCTTATCTTATGTCTTCATCAGATTCATTCATTAATATGATGACCCTTCTTATCCGTCTCATTGAACTTTACAAAAGGTAATGACAATGACAACTAGTTAATTGTGGATAACAGTTGGGAAGTTGAATGGTACGCCTCTAAACTCCTTAGCAATGCCCCTTATTTCATGTAAGACCTTTCTACTAAATTCCCATAAGTCCATTAGGGTGTTTTCTCCAATTCTATCACGACATGTTTCCTTTGGCATGTCATCTATATGGAACTTAGAAAGACCTTATTTAATAACATCATTGTCAAATAACACTCATCTGATATTGAAACTTGACACATACCGTGATTCACATGTCATAATAGTTTAATTTTATCGTTAACAAAATATGATTACACGAAACAATATTTTCAAACATAACACTAATATCGAGATTAATCAAGCTTTATCTTAAATGACTTAATTATTATATACATCCATTAACTAACCTAATTAAGTCTAATTACACTTCATTATTTATCACCCATTTATTCTTAAGTGTTACTATTATCTCATGCTTACCTAAAAATAAATGTCTTACAACCTAAAAATTGATTTCTATAACGCTTCGAAAATTTATGACTTTTACATCCCTAAAACAATTTCTAATGCCTCATAAATCGATTTTTAGCTACCAAATAGCCTAATCAGTTCTAATACCTTATAAATTAATCTCCACATAACAACCACACCCTAGTATTTTCATATTTTCAGCGCCTGACTAACCTTACTCATATGACTGAACCTAACAAATACATTGTTGTTGTTGAAATTCAAGTACTTGCTTTCCTATTATAGTGTATTTTCAACCTATTGTGAGATTTTCTCATTGTTTCCTCTATCACCTTAGCTTTCTTTGCATCCTTCTAGGCCACATTCAATTCTAACATAAGATTCAAATTATGAAAAGTTAGATATTGTAGAAGAAGACGATAAGGGTAACACATCAATACACTTGTATAAATATTTTCTACTTCTTTCTTTAAAAGAAACTATTAAATTAGTATTTTAGACAATATACACACATGGCTCATTAGCTCAGTTGGTTAGAGCGTTGGGCTAATAACGCGAAGGTCGCAGGTTTGAGACCTACATGGGCCAATGATTGTTTTATTTTTGGTTAAATCTGAAATCATTTGAGAAACATGCCTAGTAGCTTAATTTCTATAATTCTTTTTATTTCTCTTTTTCTCTTTGTTCAAATATATCATATAAATTACTTTACAAAATTAAGTATATGATAGAAAAATGTTCACACACAATCGTTGTGCTGATGGTTGTCTTTGAAGGCATGCATCGCCTTGTAAAATATTTCTCATGGTCAAACTCTGGAAAATTAGGGTTTCTATTTATTTTTCCACATATAAACCGCGGCTAACCTACATAGGACTTCTACAAATTTAACACAATCATGATTATGCTTATAGGTATCTGAAAACTAATTCCATCATATGCATATTCTTAAATTTCATTTCCTTTTGTTGGTTTATATGGTCACAATTGATACACCATGACCGAGCAACCCTATATTTAATTCAGAAAAGATTTAACATGAACAATTATTGCTAGCTCAAGAAAGAAGTACCTATACGAAGGATGTGATAATTTGTTATGTACACTAGGAAAAGACATACTCCCTCCGACCTTATTTATCAGAAAAAAAATCTTCTAATATGTTTAGTCTTAAATATAAGTCAATGACAAAGAAAATCTAGGCACGTTTCATTCTTTTAATAAAAAAAAATTAATCTTGCACTAGTTACTTAATACTACCTCTTTTTTTTATTAGAAGTCGTTTTGACATTTTCGTTTATATTAAAAAAATGTAATCATTGTTGTATGATAAAGAGAAATTATGAAATATTATAAAATTATCTTTTATTAATGGTATTATAAAGATAAACTTAAAGAAAGGGAAGAAGAGAGAGTAATAAATTCTCAAGCGTATAATAAGAAAAATAATATTAATGATTTATTGGTATTGTGAAATGACTTATAACTGGGTACATTTATTTTCTCAAAACGAATTATAATAAAAAAATAGAGGGAGTATTGTTAGGGGAGGACAATTTAATTAAGGGTAAATTAGTAATTATGTTTATTCTTGTTAGTGGAATCAAGAAAATTAAATATATTAACTACCATTCTTAATAAACGTGAAAGTTGTATTTTCTTTGTTTATAATTATGGCCGAAGTACTATTTGATTAGGATGAACAATGCTATTATGATATAATAATTAGCGGCCGTACATGAAAGAAGGTCTTTATAGGCTATCACATGGCCAACCAAGAACATGATTTGATCAACCCTTCAAAAAAGTCAATGACTAGAAAATGGTCATTTGAATATGTTTTTATTATCATTTCCTCAAGAGAATGACATTATAAAATGAATTGTATAATTAGTGTTTCTTATGTTATGTCTTCATCAGATTCATTCATTAATATGATGACCCTTCTTATTCGTCTCATTGAACTTTACAAAAGGTAATGACAGTGAAAACTAGTTAATTGTGGATAACAGTTGGGAAGTTGAAGAGTACGCCTCTAAACTCCTTAGCAATTCCCCTTATTTCATGTAAGAACTTTCTACTAAATTCCCATAAGTCCATTAGGGTGTTTTCTCCAATTCTATCCCGACATGTTTCCTTTGGCATGTCATCTATATGGAACTTAGAAAGACCTTATTTAATAACATCATTGTCAAATAACACTCATCTGATATTGAAACTTGACACATACCGTGATTCACATGTCATAATAGTTTAATTTTATCGTTAACAAAATATGATTACACGAAACAATATTTTCAAACATAACACTAATATCGAGATTAATCAAGCTTTATCTTAAATGACTTAATTATTATATACATCCATTAACTAACCTAATTAAGTCTAATTACACTTCATTATTTATCACCCATTTATTCTTAAGTGTTACTATTATCTCATGCTCACCTAAAAATAAATGTCTTACAACCTAAAAATTGATTTCTATAACGCTTCGAAAATTTATGACTTTTACATCCCTAAAACAATTTCTAATGCCTCATAAATCGATTTTTAGCTACCAAATAGCCTAATCAGTTCTAATACCTTATAAATTAATCTCCACATAACAACCACACCCTAGTATTTTCATATTTTCAGCGCCTGACTAACCTCACTCATATGACTGAACCTAACAAATACATTGTTGTTGTTGAAATTCAAGTACTTACTTTCCTATTATAGTGTACTTTCAACCTATTGTGAGATTTTCTCATTGTTTCCTCTATCACCTTAGCTTTCTTTGCATCCTTCTAGGCCACATTCAATTCTAACATAAGATTGAAATTATGAAAAGTTAGATATTGTAGAAGAAGACGATAAGGGTAACACATCAATACACTTGTATAAATATTTTCTACTACTTTCTTTAAAAGAAACTATAAAATTAGTATTTTAGACAATATACACGCATGGCCCATTAGCTCAGTTGGTTAGAGCGTCGTGCTAATAATGCGAAGTTCTCTCGCAGGTTCGAGACCTGCATGGGCCAATGATTGTTTTATTTTTGGTTAAATCTGAAATCATTTGAGAAACATACCTAGTAGCTTAATTTCTATAATATTTTTGATTTCTCCTTGTTCAAATATATCATATAAATTACTTTACAAAAAGAAGTATATGATAGAAAAATGTTCACACGCAATCGTTGTGCTGATGGTTGTCTTTGAAGGCATGCATCGCCTTGTAAAATATTTCTCATGGTTAAACCCTGGCAAATTAGGGTTTCTATTTATTTTTCCACATATAAACTGCGGCTAACCTACATAGGACTTCTACAAATTTAACACAGTCATGATTATGCTTATAGGTATCTGAAAACTAATTCCATCATATGCATATTCTTAAGTTTCATTTCCTTTTTTTGGTTTATATGGTCACAATTGATACACCATGACCGAGCAACCCTATATTTAATTCAGAAAAGATTTAAGATGAACAATTATTGCTAGCTCAAGAAAGAAGTACTTATACGAAGGATGTGATAATTTGTTATGTACACTAGGAAAAGACATACTCCCTCCGACCTTATTTATCAGAAAAAAAATCTTCTAATATGTTTAGTCTTAAATATAAGTCAGTGACAAAGAAAATCTAGGCACGTTTAATTCTTTTAATAAAAAAAAAATTAATCTTGCACTAGTTACTTAATACTACCTCTTTTTTTTATTAGAAGTCGTTTTGACATTTTCGTTTATATTAAAAAAATGTAATCATTGTTGTATGATAAAGAGAAACTATGAAATATTATAAAATTATCTTTTATTAATGGTATTATAAAGATAAACTTAAAGAAAGGGAAGAAGAGAGAGTAATAAATTCTCAAGCGTATAATAAGAAAAATAATATTAATGATTTATTGGTATTGTGAAATGACTTATAATTTGGTACATTTATTTTCTCAAAGTGAATTATAATAAAAAAATAGAGGGAGTATTGTTAGGGGATGACAATTTAATTAAGGGTAAATTAGTAATTATGTTTATTCTTGTTTGTGGAATCAAGAAAATTAAATATATTAACTATCATTCTTAATAAACGTGAAAGTTGTATTTTTTTTGTTTATAATTATGGCCGAAGTACTATTTGATTAGGATGAACAATGTTATCATGATATAATAATTAGCCGCCGTACACGAAAGAAGGTCTTTATAGGCTATCACATGGCCAACCAAGAACATGATTTGATCAACCCTTCAAAAAAGTCAATGACTAGAAAATGGTCATTTGAATATGTTTTTATTATCATATCCTCAAAAGAATGACATAATAAAATGAATTGTATAATTAGTGTTTCTTATGTTATGTCTTCATCAGATTCATTCATTAATATGATGGACCCTTCTTATCCGTCTCATTGAACTTTACAAAAGGTAATGACAATGAAAACTAGTTAATTGTGGATAACAGTTGGGAAGTTGAAGAGTACGCCTCTAAACTCCTTAGCGATGCCCCTTATTTCATGTAAGACCTTTCTACTAAATTCCCATAAGTCCATTAGGGTGTTTTCTCCAATTCTATCACGACATGTTTCCTTTGGCATGTCATCTATATGGAACTTAGAAAGACCTTATTTAATAACATCATTGTCAAATAACACTCATCTGATATTGAAACTTGACACATACCGTGATTCACATGTCATAATAGTTTAATTTTATCGTTAACAAAATATGATTACACGAAACAATATTTTCAAACATAACACTAATATCGAGATTAATCAAGCTTTATCTTAAATGACTTAATTATTATATACATCCATTAACTAACCTAATTAAGTCTAATTACACTTCATTATTTATCACCCATTTATTCTTAAGTCTTACTATTATCTCATGCTCACCTAAAAATAAATGTCTTACAACCTAAAAATTGATTTCCATAACGCTTCGAAAATTTATGACTTTTACATCCCTAAAAGAATTTCTAATGCCTCATAAATCGATTTTTAGCTACCAAATAGCCTAATCAGTTCTAATACCTTATAAATTAATCTCCACATAACAACCACACCCTAGTATTTTCATATTTTCAGCGCCTGACTAACCTCACTCATATGACTGAACCTAACAAATACATTGTTGTTGTTGAAATTCAAGTACTTGCTTTCCTATTATAGTGTATTTTCAACCTATAGTGAGATTTTCTCATTGTTTCCTCTATCACCTTAACTTTCTTTGCATCCTTCTAGACCACATTCAATTCTAACATAAGATTGAAATTATGAAAAGTTAGATATTGTAGAAGAAGACGATAAGGGTAACACATCAATACACTTGTATAAATATTTTCTACTTCTTTCTAAGAAAGAAACTATTAAATTGGTATTTTAGACAATATATACGCATGGCCCATTAGCTCAGTTGGTTAGAGCTTCGTGCTAATAACGCGAAGTTCTGTCGTAGGTTCGAGACCTGCATGGGCCAATGATTGTTTTATTTTTGGTTAAATCTGAAATCATTTGAGAAACATACCTAGTAGCTTAATTTCTATAATATTTTTTATTTCTCCTTGTTCAAATATATCATATAAATTACTTTACAAAAAGAAGTATATGATAGAAAAATGTTCACATGATAGAAAAATGTTCACACGCAATCGTTGTGCTGATGGTTGTCTTTGAAGGCATGCATCGCCTTGTAAAATATTTCTCATGGTTAAACCCTGTCAAATTAGGGTTTCTATTTATTTTTCCACATATAAACAGCGGCTAACCTACATAGGACTTCTACAAATTTAACACAGTCATGATTATGCTTATAGGTATCTGAAAACTAATTCCATCATATGCATATTCTTAAGTTTCATTTCCTTTTGTTGGTTTATATGGTCACAATTGATACACCATGACCGAGCAACCCTATATTTAATTCAGAAAAGATTTAAGATGAACAATTATTGCTAGCTCAAGAAAGAAGTACCTATACGAAGGATGTGATAATTTGTTATGTACACTAGGAAAATACATACTCCCTCCGACCTTATTTATCAGAAAAAAAATCTTCTAATATGTTTAGTCTTAAATATAAGTCAGTGACAATGAAAATCTAGACACGTTTAATTCTTTTAATAAAAAAAAATTAATCTTGCACTAGTTACTTAATACTACCTCTTTTTTTATTAGAAGTCGTTTTGACATTTTCGTTTATATTAAAAAAATGTAATCATTGTTGTGTGATAAAGAGAAATTATGAAATATTATAAAATTATCTTTTATTAATGGTATTATAAAGATAAACTTAAAGAAAGGGAAGAAGAGAGAGTAATAAATTCTCAAGCGTATAATAAGAAAAATAATATTAATGATTTATTGGTATTGTGAAATGACTTATAATTTGGTACATTTATTTTCTCAAAGCGAATTATAATAAAAAAATAGAGGGAGTATTGTTAGGGGATGACAATTTAATTAAGGGTAAATTAGTAATTATGTTTATTCTTGTTAGTAGAATCAAGAAAATTAAATATATTAACTACCATTCTTAATAAACGTGAAAGTTGTATTTTCTTTGTTTATAATTATGGCCGAAGTACTATTTGATTAGGATGAACAATGTTATTATGATATAATAATTAGCGGCCGTACATGAAAGAAGGTCTTTATAGGCTATCACATGGCCAACCAAGAACATGATTTGATCAACCCTTCAAAAAAGTCAATGACTAGAAAATGGTCATTTGAATATGTTTTTATTATCATTTCCTCAAGAGAATGACATAATAAAATGAATTGTATAATTAGTGTTTCTTATGTTATGTCTTCATCAGATTCATTCATTAATATGATGACCCTTCTTATCCGTCTCATTGAACTTTACAAAAGGTAATGACAGTGAAAACTAGTTAATTGTGGATAACAGTTGGGAAGTTGAAGAGTACGCCTCTAAACTCCTTAGCGACGCCCCTTATTTCATGTAAGACCTTTCTACTAAATTCCCATAAGTCCATTAGGGTGTTTTCTCCAATTCTATCACGACATGTTTCCTTTGGCATGTCATCTATATGGAACTTAGAAAGTCCTTATTTAATAACATCATTGTCAAATAACACTCATCTGATATTGAAACTTGACACATACCGTGATTCACATGTCATAATAGTTTAATTTTATCGTTAACAAATATGATTACACGAAACAATATTTTCAAACATAACACTAATATCGAGATTAATCAAGCTTTATCTTAAATGACTTAATTATTATATACATCCATTAACTAACCTAATTAAGTCTAATTACACTTCATTATTTATCACCCATTTATTCTTAAGTCTTACTATTATCTCATGCTCACCTAAAAATAAATGTCTTACAACCTAAAAATTGATTTCTATAACGCTTCGAAAATTTATGACTTTTACATCCCTAAAACAATTTCTAATGCCTCATAAATCGATTTTAAGCTACCAAATAGCCTAATCAGTTCTAATACCTTATAAATTAATCTCCACATAACAACCACACCCTAGTATTTTCATATTTTCAGCGCCTGACTAACCTCACTCATATGACTGAACCTAACAAATACATTGTTGTTGTTGAAATTCAAGTACTTGCTTTCCTCTTATAGTGTATTTTCAACCTATTGTGAGATTTTCTCATTGTTTCCTCTATCACCTTAGCTTTCTTTGCATCCTTCTAGGCCACATTCAATTCTAACATAAGATTGAAATTATGAAAAGTTAGATATTGTAGAAGAAGACGATAAGGGTAACACATCAATACACTTGTATAAATATTTTCTACTTCTTTCTTTAAAAGAAACTATTAAATTAGTATTTTAGACAATATACACGCATGACCCATTAGCTCAGTTGGTTAGAGCGTCGTGCTAATAACGCGAAGGTCTCAGGTTTGAGACCTGCATGGGCCATTGATTGTTTTATTTTTGGTTAAATCTGAAATCATTTGAGAAACATACCTAGTAGCTTAATTTCTATAATATTTTTTATTTCTCCTTGTTCAAATATATCATATAAATTACTTTACAAAAAGAAGTATATGATAGAAAAATGTTCACACGCAATCGTTGTGCTGATGGTTGTCTTTGAAGGCATGCATCGCCTTGTAAAATATTTCTCATGGTTAAACCCTGGCAAATTAGGGTTTCTATTTATTTTTCCACATATAAACGGCGGCTAACCTACATAGGACTTCTAAAAATTAACACAGTCATGATTATGCTTATAGGTATCTGAAAACTAATTCCATCATATGCATATTCTAAATTTCATTTCCTTTTGTTGGTTTATATGGTCACAATTGATACACCATGACCGAGCAACCCTATATTTAATTCAGAAAAGATTTAAGATGAACAATTATTGCTAGCTCAAGAAAGAAGTACCTATACGAAGGATGTGATAATTTGTTATGTACACTAGGAAAATACATACTCCCTCCGACCTTATTTATCAGAAAAAAATCTTCTAATATGTTTAGTCTTAAATATAAGTCAGTGACAAAGAAAATCTAGGCACGTTTAATTCTTTTAATAAAAAAAATTAATCTTGCACTAGTTACTTAATACTACCTCTTTTTTTTATTAGAAGTCGTTTTGACATTTTCGTTTATATTAAAAAATGTAATCATTGTTGTATGATAAAGAGAAATTATGAAATAATATAAAATTATCTTTTATTAATGGTATTATAAAGATAAACTTAAAGAAAGGGAAGAAGAGAGATAATAAATTCTCAAGCGTATAATAAGAAAAATAATATTAATGATTTCTTGGTATTGTGAAATGACTTATAATTTGGTACATTTATTTTCTCAAAGCGACTTATAATAAAAAAATAGAGGAGTATTGTTAGGGGATGACAATTTAATTAAGGGCAAATTAGTAATTATGTTTATTCTTGTTAGTGGAATCAAGAAAATTAAATATATTAACTACCATTCTTAATAAACGTGAAAGTTGTATTTTCTTTGTTTATAATTATGGCTGAAGTACTATTTGATTAGGATGAACAATGTTATTATGATATAATAATTAGCGGTGTACATGAAAGAAGGTCTTTATAGGCTATCACATGGCCAACCAAGAACATGATTTGATCAACCCTTCAAAAAAGTCAATGACTAGAAAATGGTCATTTGAATATGTTTTTTTATTATCATTTCCTCAAGAGAATGACATAATAAAATGAATTGTATAATTAGTGTTTCTTATGTTATGTCTTCCTCAGATTCATTCATTAATATGATGACCCTTCTTATCCGTCTCATTGAACTTTACAAAAGGTAATGACAGTGAGAACTAGTTAATTGTGGATAACAGTTAGGAAGTTGAAGAGTACGCCTCTAAACTCCTTAGCGATGCCCCTTATTTCATGTAAGACCTTCCTACTAAATTCCCATAAGTCCATTAGGGTGTTTTCTCCAATTCTATCACGACATGTTTCTTTTGGCATGTCATCTATATGGAACTTAGAAAGTCCTTATTTAATAACATCATTGTCAAATAACACTCATCCGATATTGAAACTTGACACATACCGTGATTCACATGTCATAATAGTTTAATTTTATCGTTAACAAAATATGATTACACGAAACAATATTTTCAAACATAACACTAATATCGAGATTAATCAAGCTTTATCTTAAATGACTTAATTATTATATACATCCATTAACTAACCTAATTAAGTCTAATTACACTTCATTATTTATCACCCATTTATTCTTAAGTGTTACTATTATCTCATGCTCACCTAAAAATAAATGTCTTACAACCTAAAATTGATTTCTATAACGCTTCGAAAATTTATGACTTTACATCCCTAAAACAATTTCTAATGCCTCATAAATCGATTTTAAGCTACCAAATAGCCTAATCAGTTATAATACCTTATAAATTAATCTCCACATAACAACCACACCCTAGTATTTTCATATTTTCAGCGCCTGACTAACCTCACTCATATGACTGAACCTAACAAATACATTGTTGTTGTTGAAATTCAAGTACTTGCTTTCCTGTTATAGTGTATTTTCATCCTATTGTGAGATTTTCTCATTGTTTCCTCTATCACCTTAGCTTTCTTTGCATCCTTCTAGGCCATATTCAATTCTAACATAAGATTGAAATTATGAAAAGTTAGATATTGTAGAAGAAGACGATAAGGGTAACACATCAATACACTTGTATAAATATTTTCTACTTCTTTCTTTAAAAGAAACTATTAAATTATTATTTTAGACAATATACACGCATGGCTCATTAGCTCAGTTGGTTAGAGCGTCGTGCTAATAACGCAAAGGTCTCAGGTTTGAGACCTGCATGGGCCATTGATTGTTTTATTTTTGGTTAAATCTAAAATCATTTGAGAAACATACCTAGTAGCTTAATTTCTATAATATTTTTTATTTCTCCTTGTTCAAATATATCATATAAATTACTTTACAAAAAGAAGTATATGATAGAAAAATGTTCACACGCAATCGTTGTGCTGATGGTTGTCTTTGAAGGCATGCATCGCCTTGTAAAATATTTCTCATGGTTAAACCCTGGAAAATTAAGGTTTCTCTTTATTTTTCCATATATAAACCGCGGCTAACCTAAATAGGACTTCTAAAAATTTAACACAGTCATGATTATGCTTATAGGTATCTAAAAACTAATTCCATCATATGAATATTCTTAAATTTCATTTCCTTTTGTTGGTTTATATGGTCACAATTGATACACCATGACCGAGCAACCCTATATTTAATTCAGAAAAGATTTAAGAAGAACAATTATTGCTAGCTCAAGAAAGAAGTACCTATACGAAGGATGTGATAATTTGTTATGTACACTAGGAAATACATACTCCCTCCGACCTTATTTCTCAGAAAAAAATCTTCTAATATGTTTAGTCTTAAATATAAGTCAGTGACAAAGAAAATCTAGGCACGTTTAAATCTTTTAATAAAAAAAATTAATCTTGCACTAGTTACTTAATACTACCTCTTTTTTTTATTAGAAGTCGTTTTGACATTTTCGTTTATATTAAAAAAATGTAATCGTTGTTGTATGATAAAGAGAAATTATGAAATATTATAAAATTATCTTTTATTAATGGTATTATAAAGATAAACTTAAAGAAAGGGAAGAAGAGAGATAATAAATTCTCAAGCGTATAATAAGAAAAATAATATTAATGATTTCTTGGTATTATGAAATGACTTATAATTTGGTACATTTATTTTCTCAAAGCGACTTATAATAAAAAAAATAGAGGGAGTATTGTTAGGGGATGACAATTTAATTAAGGGTAAATTAGTAATTATGTTTATTCTTGTTAGTGGAATCAAGAAAATTAAATATATTAACTACCATTCTTAATAAACGTGAAAGTTGTCTTTTCTTTGTTTATAATTATGGCCGAAGTACTATTTGATTAGGATGAACAATGTTATTATGATATAATAATTAGCGGCCGTACATGAAAGAAGGTCTTTATAGGCTATCACATGGCCAACCAAGAACATGATTTGATCAACCCTTCAAAAAAGTCAATGACTAGAAAATGGTCATTTGAATATGTTTTTATTATCATTTCCTCAAGAGAATGACATAATAAAATGAATTGTATAATTAGTGTTTCTTATGTTATGTCTTCATAGGATTCATTCATTAATATGATGACCCTTCTTATCCGTCTCATTGAACTTTACAAAAGGTAATGACAGTGATAACTAGTTAATTGTGGATAACAGTTGGGAAGTTGAAGAGTACGCCTCTAAACTCCTTAGCGACGCCCCTTATTTCATGTAAGACCTTTCTACTAAATTCCCATAAGTCCATTAGGGTGTTTTCTCCAATTCTATCACGACATGTTTCCTTTGGCATGTCATCTATATGGAACTTAGAAAGTCCTTATTTAATAACATCATTGTCAAATAACACTCATCTGATATTGAAACTTGACACATACCGTGATTCACATGTCTAATAGTTTAATTTTATCGTTAAAAAATATGATTACACGAAACAATATTTTCAAACATAACACTAATATCGCGATTAATCAAGCTTTATCTTAAATGACTTAATTATTATATACATCCATTAACTAACCTAATTAAGTCCAATTACACTTCATTATTTATCACCCATTTATTCTTAAGTGTTACTATTATCTCATGCTCACCTAAAAATAAATGTCTTACAACCTAAAAATTGATTTCTATAACACTTCGAATATTTATGACTTTTACATCCCTAAAACAATTTCTAATGCCTCATAAATCGATTTTAAGCTACCAAATAGCCTAATCAGTTATAATACCTTATAAATTAATCTCCACATAACAACCACACCCTAGTATTTTCATATTTTCAGCGCCTGACTAACCTCACTCATATGACTGAACCTAACAAATACATTGTTGTTGTTGAAATTCAAGTACTTGCTTTCCTCTTATAGTGTATTTTCAACCTATTGTGAGATTTTCTCATTGTTTCCTCTATCACCTTAGCTTTCTTTGCATCCTTCTAGGCCATATTCAATTCTAACATAAGATTGAAATTATGAAAAGTTAGATATTGTAGAAGAAGACGATAAGGGTAACACATCAATACACTTGTATAAATATTTTCTACTTCTTTCTTTAAAAGAAACTATTAAATTAGTATTTTAGACAATATACATGCATGACCCATTAGCTCAGTTGGTTAGAGCGTCGTGCGAATAACGCGAAGGTCTCAGGTTTGAGACCTGCATGGGCCATTGATTGTTTTATTTTTGGTTAAATCTGAAATCATTTGAGAAACATACCTAGTAGCTTAATTTCTATAATATTTTTTATTTCTCCTTGTTCAAATATATCGTATAAATTACTTTACAAAAAGAAGTATATGATAGAAAAATGCTCACACGCAATCGTTGTGCTGATGGTTGTCTTTGAAGGCATGCATCGCCTTGTAAAATATTTCTCATGGTTAAACCCTGGCAAATTAGGGTTTCTATTTATTTTTCCACATATAAACGGCGGCTAAACTACATAAGACTTCTAAAAATTGAACACAGTCATGATTATGCTTATAGGTATCTGAAAACTAATTCCATCATATGCAAATTCGTAAATTTCATTTCCTTTTGTTGGTTTATATGGTCACAATTGATACACCATGACCGAGCAACACTATATTTAATTCAGAAAAGATTTAAGATGAACAATTATTGCTAGCTCAAGAAAGAAGTGCCTATACGAAGGATGTGATAATTTGTTATGTACAATAGGAAAATACATACTCCCTCTGACCTTATTTCTCAGAAAAAAATCTTCTAATATGTTTAGTCTTAAATATAAGTCAGTGACAAAGAAAATCTAGGCACGTTTAATTCTTTTAATAAAAAAAATTAATCTTGCACTAGTTACTTAATACTACCTCTTTTTTTTATTAGAAGTCGTTTTGACATTTTCGTTTATATTAAAAAAATATAATCATTGTTGTATGATAAAGAGAAATTATGAAATAATATAAAATTATCTTTTATTAATGGTATTATAAAGATAAACTTAAAGAAAGAGAAGAAGAGAGAGTAATAAATTCTCAAGCGTATAATAAGAAAATAATATTAATGATTTCTTGGTATTGTGAAATGACTTATAATTTGGTACATTTATTTTCTCAAAGCGACTTATAATAAAAAAATAGAAGGAGTATTGTTAGGGGATGACAATTTAATTAAGGGCAAATTAGTAATTATGTTTATTCTTGTTAGTGGAATCAAGAAAATTAAATATATTAACTACCATTCTTAATAAACGTGAAAGTTGTATTTTCTTTGTTTATAATTATGGCTGAAGTACTATTTGATTAGGATGAACAATGTTATTATGATATAATAATTAGCGGTTGTACATGAAAGAAGGTCTTTATAGGCTATCACATGGCCAACCAAGAACATGATTTGATCAACCCTTCAAAAAAGTCAATGACTAGAAAATGGTCATTTGAATATGTTTTTTATTATCATTTCCTCAAGAGAATGACATAATAAAATGAATTGTATAATTAGTGTTTCTTATGTTATGTCTTCATCAGATTCATTCATTAATATGATGACCCTTCTTATCCGTCTCATTGAACTTTACAAAAGGTAATGACAGTGAGAACTAGTTAATTGTGGATAACAGTTAGGAAGTTGAAGAGTACGCCTCTAAACTCCTTAGCGATGCCCCTTATTTCATGCAAGACCTTCCTACTAAATTCCCATAAGTCCATTAGGGTGTTTTCTCCAATTCTATCACGACATGTTTCTTTTGGCTTGTCATCTATATGGAACTTAGAAAGACCTTATTTAATAACATCATTGTCAAATAACACTCATCTGATATTGAAACTTGGCACATACCGTGATTGACATGTCATAATAGTTTAATTTTATCGTTAACAAAATATGATTACACGAAACAATATTTTCAAACATAACACTAATATCGAGATTAATCAAGCTTTATCTTAAATGAATTAATTATTATATACATCCATTAACTAACCTAATTAAGTCTAATTACACTTCATTATTTATCACCCATTTATTCTTAAGTGTTACTATTTTCTCATGCTCACCTAAAAATAAATGTCTTACAACCTAAAATTGATTTCTATAACGCTTCGAAAATTTATGACATTTACATCCCTAAAACAATTTCTAATGCCTTGTAAATCGATTTTTAGCTACCAAATAGCCTAATCAGTTATAATACCTTATAAATTAATCTCCACATAACAACCACACCCTAGTATTTTCATATTTTCAGCGCCTGACTAACCTCACTCATATGACTGAACCTAACAAATACATTGTTGTTGTTGAAATTCAAGTACTTGCTTTCCTGTTATAGTGTATTTTCATCCTATTGTGAGATTTTCTCATTGTTTCCTCTATCACCTTAGCTTTCTTTGCATCCTTCTAGGCCATATTCAATTCTAACATAAGATTGAAATTATGAAAAGTTAGATATTGTAGAAGAAGACGATAAGGGTAACATATCAATACACTTGTATAAATATTTTCTACTTCTTTCTTTAAAAGAAACTATTAAATTATTATTTTAGACAATATACACGCATGGCTCATTAGCTCAGTTGGTTAGAGCGTCGTGCTAATAACGCAAAGGTCTCAGGTTTGAGACCTGCATGGGCCATTGATTGTTTTATTTTTGGTTAAATCTAAAATCATTTGAGAAACATACCTAGTAGCTTAATTTCTATAATATTTTTTATTTCTCCTTGTTCAAATATATCATATAAATTACTTTACAAAAAGAAGTATATGATAGAAAAATGTTCACACGCAATCGTTGTGCTGATGGTTGTCTTTGAAGGCATGCATCGCCTTGTAAAATATTTCTCATGGTTAAACCCTGGCAAATTAAGGTTTCTCTTTATTTTTCCATATATAAACCGCGGCTAACCTAATAGGACTTCTAAAAATTTAACACAGTCATGATTATGCTTATAGGTATCTAAAAACTAATTCCATCATATGAATATTCTTAAATTTCATTTCCTTTTGTTGGTTTATATGGTCACAATTGATACACCATGACCGAGCAACCCTATATTTAATTCAGAAAAGATTTAAGAAGAACAATTATTGCTAGCTCAAGAAAGAAGTACCTATACGAAGGATGTGATAATTTGTTATGTACACTAGGAAATACATACTCCCTCCGACCTTATTTCTCAGAAAAAAATCTTCTAATATGTTTAGTCTTAAATATAAGTCAGTGACAAAGAAAATCTAGGCACGTTTAAATCTTTTAATAAAAAAATTAATCTTGCACTAGTTACTTAATACTACCTCTTTTTTTTATTAGAAGTCGTTTTGACATTTTCGTTTATATTAAAAAAATGTAATCGTTGTTGTATGATAAAGAGAAATTATGAAATATTATAAAATTATCTTTTATTAATGGTATTATAAAGATAAACTTAAAGAAAGGGAAGAAGAGAGATAATAAATTCTCAAGCGTATAATAAGAAAAATAATATTAATGATTTCTTGGTATTATGAAATGACTTATAATTTGGTACATTTATTTTCTCAAAGCGACTTATAATAAAAAAATAGAGGGAGTATTGTTAGGGGATGACAATTTAATTAAGGGTAAATTAGTAATTATGTTTATTCTTGTTAGTGGAATCAAGAAAATTAAATATATTAACTTCCATTCTTAATAAACGTGAAAGTTGTCTTTTCTTTGTTTATAATTATGGCCGAAGTACTATTTGATTAGGATGAACAATGTTATTATGATATAATAATTAGCGGCCGTACATGAAAGAAGGTCTTTATAGGCTATCACATGGCCAACCAAGAACATGATTTGATCAACCCTTCAAAAAAGTCAATGACTAGAAAATGGTCATTTGAATATGTTTTTATTATCATTTCCTCAAGAGAATGACATAATAAAATGAATTGTATAATTAGTGTTTCTTATGTTATGTCTTCATAGGATTCATTCATTAATATGATGACCCTTCTTATCCGTCTCATTGAACTTTACAAAAGGTAATGACAGTGATAACTAGTTAATTGTGGATAACAGTTGGGAAGTTGAAGAGTACGCCTCTAAACTCCTTAGCGACGCCCCTTATTTCATGTAAGACCTTTCTACTAAATTCCCATAAGTCCATTAGGGTGTTTTCTCCAATTCTATCACGACATGTTTCCTTTGGCATGTCATCTATATGGAACTTAGAAAGTCCTTATTTAATAACATCATTGTCAAATAACACTCATCTGATATTGAAACTTGACACATACCGTGATTCACATGTCTCAATAGTTTAATTTTATCGTTAAAAAAATATGATTACACGAAACAATATTTTCAAACATAACACTAATATCGCGATTAATCAAGCTTTATCTTAAATGACTTAATTATTATATACATCCATTAACTAACCTAATTAAGTCCAATTACACTTCATTATTTATCACCCATTTATTCTTAAGTGTTACTATTATCTCATGCTCACCTAAAAATAAATGTCTTACAACCTAAAAATTGATTTCTATAACACTTCGAATATTTATGACTTTTACATCCCTAAAACAATTTCTAATGCCTCATAAATCGATTTTAAGCTACCAAATAGCCTAATCAGTTATAATACCTTATAAATTAATCTCCACATAACAACCACACCCTAGTATTTTCATATTTTCAGCGCCTGACTAACCTCACTCATATGACTGAACCTAACAAATACATTGTTGTTGTTGAAATTCAAGTACTTGCTTTCCTCTTATAGTGTATTTTCAACCTATTGTGAGATTTTCTCATTGTTTCCTCTATCACCTTAGCTTTCTTTGCATCCTTCTAGGCCATATTCAATTCTAACATAAGATTGAAATTATGAAAAGTTAGATATTGTAGAAGAAGACGATAAGGGTAACACATCAATACACTTGTATAAATATTTTCTACTTCTTTCTTTAAAAGAAACTATTAAATTAGTATTTTAGACAATATACATGCATGACCCATTAGCTCAGTTGGTTAGAGCGTCGTGCGAATAACGCGAAGGTCTCAGGTTTGAGACCTGCATGGGCCATTGATTGTTTTATTTTTGGTTAAATCTGAAATCATTTGAGAAACATACCTAGTAGCTTAATTTCTATAATATTTTTTATTTCTCCTTGTTCAAATATATCGTATAAATTACTTTACAAAAAGAAGTATATGATAGAAAAATGCTCACACGCAATCGTTGTGCTGATGGTTGTCTTTGAAGGCATGCATCGCCTTGTAAAATATTTCTCATGGTTAAACCCTGGCAAATTAGGGTTTCTATTTATTTTTCCACATATAAACGGCGGCTAAACTACATAAGACTTCTAAAAATTGAACACAGTCATGATTATGCTTATAGGTATCTGAAAACTAATTCCATCATATGCAAATTCGTAAATTTCATTTCCTTTTGTTGGTTTATATGGTCACAATTGATACACCATGACCGAGCAACACTATATTTAATTCAGAAAAGATTTAAGATGAACAATTATTGCTAGCTCAAGAAAGAAGTGCCTATACGAAGGATGTGATAATTTGTTATGTACAATAGGAAAATACATACTCCCTCTGACCTTATTTCTCAGAAAAAAATCTTCTAATATGTTTAGTCTTAAATATAAGTCAGTGACAAAGAAAATCTAGGCACGTTTAATTCTTTTAATAAAAAAAATTAATCTTGCACTAGTTACTTAATACTACCTCTTTTTTTTATTAGAAGTCGTTTTGACATTTTCGTTTATATTAAAAAAATATAATCATTGTTGTATGATAAAGAGAAATTATGAAATAATATAAAATTATCTTTTATTAATGGTATTATAAAGATAAACTTAAAGAAAGAGAAGAAGAGAGAGTAATAAATTCTCAAGCGTATAATAAGTAAAATAATATTAATGATTTCTTGGTATTGTGAAATGACTTATAATTTGGTACATTTATTTTCTCAAAGCGACTTATAATAAAAAAATAGAAGGAGTATTGTTAGGGGATGACAATTTAATTAAGGGCAAATTAGTAATTATGTTTATTCTTGTTAGTGGAATCAAGAAAATTAAATATATTAACTACCATTCTTAATAAACGTGAAAGTTGTATTTTCTTTGTTTATAATTATGGCTGAAGTACTATTTGATTAGGATGAACAATGTTATTATGATATAATAATTAGCGGTTGTACATGAAAGAAGGTCTTTATAGGCTATCACATGGCCAACCAAGAACATGATTTGATCAACCCTTCAAAAAAGTCAATGACTAGAAAATGGTCATTTGAATATGTTTTTTTATTATCATTTCCTCAAGAGAATGACATAATAAAATGAATTGTATAATTAGTGTTTCTTATGTTATGTCTTCATCAGATTCATTCATTAATATGATGACCCTTCTTATCCGTCTCATTGAACTTTACAAAAGGTAATGACAGTGAGAACTAGTTAATTGTGGATAACAGTTAGGAAGTTGAAGAGTACGCCTCTAAACTCCTTAGCGATGCCCCTTATTTCATGCAAGACCTTCCTACTAAATTCCCATAAGTCCATTAGGGTGTTTTCTCCAATTCTATCACGACATGTTTCTTTTGGCTTGTCATCTATATGGAACTTAGAAAGACCTTATTTAATAACATCATTGTCAAATAACACTCATCTGATATTGAAACTTGGCACATACCGTGATTGACATGTCATAATAGTTTAATTTTATCGTTAACAAAATATGATTACACGAAACAATATTTTCAAACATAACACTAATATCGAGATTAATCAAGCTTTATCTTAAATGAATTAATTATTATATACATCCATTAACTAACCTAATTAAGTCTAATTACACTTCATTATTTATCACCCATTTATTCTTAAGTGTTACTATTTTCTCATGCTCACCTAAAAATAAATGTCTTACAACCTAAAATTGATTTCTATAACGCTTCGAAAATTTATGACATTTACATCCCTAAAACAATTTCTAATGCCTTGTAAATCGATTTTTAGCTACCAAATAGCCTAATCAGTTATAATACCTTATAAATTAATCTCCACATAACAACCACACCCTAGTATTTTCATATTTTCAGCGCCTGACTAACCTCACTCATATGACTGAACCTAACAAATACATTGTTGTTGTTGAAATTCAAGTACTTGCTTTCCTGTTATAGTGTATTTTCATCCTATTGTGAGATTTTCTCATTGTTTCCTCTATCACCTTAGCTTTCTTTGCATCCTTCTAGGCCATATTCAATTCTAACATAAGATTGAAATTATGAAAAGTTAGATATTGTAGAAGAAGACGATAAGGGTAACATATCAATACACTTGTATAAATATTTTCTACTTCTTTCTTTAAAAGAAACTATTAAATTATTATTTTAGACAATATACACGCATGGCTCATTAGCTCAGTTGGTTAGAGCGTCGTGCTAATAACGCAAAGGTCTCAGGTTTGAGACCTGCATGGGCCATTGATTGTTTTATTTTTGGTTAAATCTAAAATCATTTGAGAAACATACCTAGTAGCTTAATTTCTATAATATTTTTTATTTCTCCTTGTTCAAATATATCATATAAATTACTTTACAAAAAGAAGTATATGATAGAAAAATGTTCACACGCAATCGTTGTGCTGATGGTTGTCTTTGAAGGCATGCATCGCCTTGTAAAATATTTCTCATGGTTAAACCCTGGCAAATTAAGGTTTCTCTTTATTTTTCCATATATAAACCGCGGCTAACCTAAATAGGACTTCTAAAAATTTAACACAGTCATGATTATGCTTATAGGTATCTAAAAACTAATTCCATCATATGAATATTCTTAAATTTCATTTCCTTTTGTTGGTTTATATGGTCACAATTGATACACCATGACCGAGCAACCCTATATTTAATTCAGAAAAGATTTAAGAAGAACAATTATTGCTAGCTCAAGAAAGAAGTACCTATACGAAGGATGTGATAATTTGTTATGTACACTAGGAAATACATACTCCCTCCGACCTTATTTCTCAGAAAAAAATCTTCTAATATGTTTAGTCTTAAATATAAGTCAGTGACAAAGAAAATCTAGGCACGTTTAAATCTTTTAATAAAAAAAATTAATCTTGCACTAGTTACTTAATACTACCTCTTTTTTTTATTAGAAGTCGTTTTGACATTTTCGTTTATATTAAAAAAATGTAATCGTTGTTGTATGATAAAGAGAAATTATGAAATATTATAAAATTATCTTTTATTAATGGTATTATAAAGATAAACTTAAAGAAAGGGAAGAAGAGAGATAATAAATTCTCAAGCGTATAATAAGAAAAATAATATTAATGATTTCTTGGTATTATGAAATGACTTATAATTTGGTACATTTATTTTCTCAAAGCGACTTATAATAAAAAAAATAGAGGGAGTATTGTTAGGGGATGACAATTTAATTAAGGGTAAATTAGTAATTATGTTTATTCTTGTTAGTGGAATCAAGAAAATTAAATATATTAACTTCCATTCTTAATAAACGTGAAAGTTGTCTTTTCTTTGTTTATAATTATGGCCGAAGTACTATTTGATTAGGATGAACAATGTTATTATGATATAATAATTAGCGGCCGTACATGAAAGAAGGTCTTTATAGGCTATCACATGGCCAACCAAGAACATGATTTGATCAACCCTTCAAAAAAGTCAATGACTAGAAAATGGTCATTTGAATATGTTTTTATTATCATTTCCTCAAGAGAATGACATAATAAAATGAATTGTATAATTAGTGTTTCTTATGTTATGTCTTCATAGGATTCATTCATTAATATGATGACCCTTCTTATCCGTCTCATTGAACTTTACAAAAGGTAATGACAGTGATAACTAGTTAATTGTGGATAACAGTTGGGAAGTTGAAGAGTACGCCTCTAAACTCCTTAGCGACGCCCCTTATTTCATGTAAGACCTTTCTACTAAATTCCCATAAGTCCATTAGGGTGTTTTCTCCAATTCTATCACGACATGTTTCCTTTGGCATGTCATCTATATGGAACTTAGAAAGTCCTTATTTAATAACATCATTGTCAAATAACACTCATCTGATATTGAAACTTGACACATACCGTGATTCACATGTCTCAATAGTTTAATTTTATCGTTAAAAAAATATGATTACACGAAACAATATTTTCAAACATAACACTAATATCGCGATTAATCAAGCTTTATCTTAAATGACTTAATTATTATATACATCCATTAACTAACCTAATTAAGTCCAATTACACTTCATTATTTATCACCCATTTATTCTTAAGTGTTACTATTATCTCATGCTCACCTAAAAATAAATGTCTTACAACCTAAAAATTGATTTCTATAACACTTCGAATATTTATGACTTTTACATCCCTAAAACAATTTCTAATGCCTCATAAATCGATTTTAAGCTACCAAATAGCCTAATCAGTTATAATACCTTATAAATTAATCTCCACATAACAACCACACCCTAGTATTTTCATATTTTCAGCGCCTGACTAACCTCACTCATATGACTGAACCTAACAAATACATTGTTGTTGTTGAAATTCAAGTACTTGCTTTCCTCTTATAGTGTATTTTCAACCTATTGTGAGATTTTCTCATTGTTTCCTCTATCACCTTAGCTTTCTTTGCATCCTTCTAGGCCATATTCAATTCTAACATAAGATTGAAATTATGAAAAGTTAGATATTGTAGAAGAAGACGATAAGGGTAACACATCAATACACTTGTATAAATATTTTCTACTTCTTTCTTTAAAAGAAACTATTAAATTAGTATTTTAGACAATATACATGCATGACCCATTAGCTCAGTTGGTTAGAGCGTCGTGCGAATAACGCGAAGGTCTCAGGTTTGAGACCTGCATGGGCCATTGATTGTTTTATTTTTGGTTAAATCTGAAATCATTTGAGAAACATACCTAGTAGCTTAATTTCTATAATATTTTTTATTTCTCCTTGTTCAAATATATCGTATAAATTACTTTACAAAAAGAAGTATATGATAGAAAAATGCTCACACGCAATCGTTGTGCTGATGGTTGTCTTTGAAGGCATGCATCGCCTTGTAAAATATTTCTCATGGTTAAACCCTGGCAAATTAGGGTTTCTATTTATTTTTCCACATATAAACGGCGGCTAAACTACATAAGACTTCTAAAAATTGAACACAGTCATGATTATGCTTATAGGTATCTGAAAACTAATTCCATCATATGCAAATTCGTAAATTTCATTTCCTTTTGTTGGTTTATATGGTCACAATTGATACACCATGACCGAGCAACACTATATTTAATTCAGAAAAGATTTAAGATGAACAATTATTGCTAGCTCAAGAAAGAAGTGCCTATACGAAGGATGTGATAATTTGTTATGTACAATAGGAAAATACATACTCCCTCTGACCTTATTTCTCAGAAAAAAATCTTCTAATATGTTTAGTCTTAAATATAAGTCAGTGACAAAGAAAATCTAGGCACGTTTAATTCTTTTAATAAAAAAAATTAATCTTGCACTAGTTACTTAATACTACCTCTTTTTTTTATTAGAAGTCGTTTTGACATTTTCGTTTATATTAAAAAAATATAATCATTGTTGTATGATAAAGAGAAATTATGAAATAATATAAAATTATCTTTTATTAATGGTATTATAAAGATAAACTTAAAGAAAGAGAAGAAGAGAGAGTAATAAATTCTCAAGCGTATAATAAGTAAAATAATATTAATGATTTCTTGGTATTGTGAAATGACTTATAATTTGGTACATTTATTTTCTCAAAGCGACTTATAATAAAAAAAATAGAAGGAGTATTGTTAGGGGATGACAATTTAATTAAGGGCAAATTAGTAATTATGTTTATTCTTGTTAGTGGAATCAAGAAAATTAAATATATTAACTACCATTCTTAATAAACGTGAAAGTTGTATTTTCTTTGTTTATAATTATGGCTGAAGTACTATTTGATTAGGATGAACAATGTTATTATGATATAATAATTAGCGGTTGTACATGAAAGAAGGTCTTTATAGGCTATCACATGGCCAACCAAGAACATGATTTGATCAACCCTTCAAAAAAGTCAATGACTAGAAAATGGTCATTTGAATATGTTTTTTTATTATCATTTCCTCAAGAGAATGACATAATAAAATGAATTGTATAATTAGTGTTTCTTATGTTATGTCTTCATCAGATTCATTCATTAATATGATGACCCTTCTTATCCGTCTCATTGAACTTTACAAAAGGTAATGACAGTGAGAACTAGTTAATTGTGGATAACAGTTAGGAAGTTGAAGAGTACGCCTCTAAACTCCTTAGCGATGCCCCTTATTTCATGCAAGACCTTCCTACTAAATTCCCATAAGTCCATTAGGGTGTTTTCTCCAATTCTATCACGACATGTTTCTTTTGGCTTGTCATCTATATGGAACTTAGAAAGACCTTATTTAATAACATCATTGTCAAATAACACTCATCTGATATTGAAACTTGGCACATACCGTGATTGACATGTCATAATAGTTTAATTTTATCGTTAACAAAATATGATTACACGAAACAATATTTTCAAACATAACACTAATATCGAGATTAATCAAGCTTTATCTTAAATGAATTAATTATTATATACATCCATTAACTAACCTAATTAAGTCTAATTACACTTCATTATTTATCACCCATTTATTCTTAAGTGTTACTATTTTCTCATGCTCACCTAAAAATAAATGTCTTACAACCTAAAATTGATTTCTATAACGCTTCGAAAATTTATGACATTTACATCCCTAAAACAATTTCTAATGCCTTGTAAATCGATTTTTAGCTACCAAATAGCCTAATCAGTTATAATACCTTATAAATTAATCTCCACATAACAACCACACCCTAGTATTTTCATATTTTCAGCGCCTGACTAACCTCACTCATATGACTGAACCTAACAAATACATTGTTGTTGTTGAAATTCAAGTACTTGCTTTCCTGTTATAGTGTATTTTCATCCTATTGTGAGATTTTCTCATTGTTTCCTCTATCACCTTAGCTTTCTTTGCATCCTTCTAGGCCATATTCAATTCTAACATAAGATTGAAATTATGAAAAGTTAGATATTGTAGAAGAAGACGATAAGGGTAACATATCAATACACTTGTATAAATATTTTCTACTTCTTTCTTTAAAAGAAACTATTAAATTATTATTTTAGACAATATACACGCATGGCTCATTAGCTCAGTTGGTTAGAGCGTCGTGCTAATAACGCAAAGGTCTCAGGTTTGAGACCTGCATGGGCCATTGATTGTTTTATTTTTGGTTAAATCTAAAATCATTTGAGAAACATACCTAGTAGCTTAATTTCTATAATATTTTTTATTTCTCCTTGTTCAAATATATCATATAAATTACTTTACAAAAAGAAGTATATGATAGAAAAATGTTCACACGCAATCGTTGTGCTGATGGTTGTCTTTGAAGGCATGCATCGCCTTGTAAAATATTTCTCATGGTTAAACCCTGGCAAATTAAGGTTTCTCTTTATTTTTCCATATATAAACCGCGGCTAACCTAAATAGGACTTCTAAAAATTTAACACAGTCATGATTATGCTTATAGGTATCTAAAAACTAATTCCATCATATGAATATTCTTAAATTTCATTTCCTTTTGTTGGTTTATATGGTCACAATTGATACACCATGACCGAGCAACCCTATATTTAATTCAGAAAAGATTTAAGAAGAACAATTATTGCTAGCTCAAGAAAGAAGTACCTATACGAAGGATGTGATAATTTGTTATGTACACTAGGAAATACATACTCCCTCCGACCTTATTTCTCAGAAAAAAATCTTCTAATATGTTTAGTCTTAAATATAAGTCAGTGACAAAGAAAATCTAGGCACGTTTAAATCTTTTAATAAAAAAAATTAATCTTGCACTAGTTACTTAATACTACCTCTTTTTTTTATTAGAAGTCGTTTTGACATTTTCGTTTATATTAAAAAAATGTAATCGTTGTTGTATGATAAAGAGAAATTATGAAATATTATAAAATTATCTTTTATTAATGGTATTATAAAGATAAACTTAAAGAAAGGGAAGAAGAGAGATAATAAATTCTCAAGCGTATAATAAGAAAAATAATATTAATGATTTCTTGGTATTATGAAATGACTTATAATTTGGTACATTTATTTTCTCAAAGCGACTTATAATAAAAAAAATAGAGGGAGTATTGTTAGGGGATGACAGTTTAATTAAGGGTAAATTAGTAATTATGTTTATTCTTGTTAGTGGAATCAAGAAAATTAAATATATTAACTTCCATTCTTAATAAACGTGAAAGTTGTCTTTTCTTTGTTTATAATTATGGCCGAAGTACTATTTGATTAGGATGAACAATGTTATTATGATATAATAATTAGCGGCCGTACATGAAAGAAGGTCTTTATAGGCTATCACATGGCCAACCAAGAACATGATTTGATCAACCCTTCAAAAAAGTCAATGACTAGAAAATGGTCATTTGAATATGTTTTTATTATCATTTCCTCAAGAGAATGACATAATAAAATGAATTGTATAATTAGTGTTTCTTATGTTATGTCTTCATCAGATTCATTCATTAATATGATGACCCTTCTTATCCGTCTCATTGAACTTTACAAAAGGTAATGTGTCATACCCCGATTTTGGTCCTGAATTTTTTTTTTTTTTTGCACTTGGCCTAAAGTTCATTTGCATACATTCATGACCAAAGGCAACCGACCATTCCCAAATCCATATTTTTGTTACACATTGGTCATTGTCTAGGCCTTTTTGATCATGGTGTTTTTGATTATAAAATGGATTTTAATTATTTGACTTTTTTTAATTTAATTTTCAATTTGATTTTAATTTCGAATTAAGTTTAATTCCAAAGCTCAATTTAATCTTAATTGTTTATTTTACTAATGATTCAAACTCTAATTGATTTTAATTTTCAAATAAATGTTAGAATTGATATCAAAGTAATTTTAACAAATTATGGATTAATTTGATTTTAATTTGGTTTTACTAATTTTTTATTATTTAAATTGATATTTAAATTAGTCTTGGATTATTTCTAAAAATCCATTTTATAACCAAACATGATCCATTTTCCATTCATAGTTCATCTCAAATCAAAATAGCACATACACACATTTCATAACATTTAGCTTTCAAACAGTTCCAAACTCATTTTCATACATACATTTTCATGTCCAATTACATTCAATTACCATTGCATATCCATTTCCATTTCCAAATTCATTGCTAAAATCCATATCCATTTCCACAAGCTAGAAAGTCATGCTCCAAATTACAACATTTTCTCACAAGTACATCATATTACATAAATCCTACAAGTACAATCCTAATGAACAATGAACAAATGAGAAATATATTGTTCATAATATGTGTTAGGAGAAGAGACTTCATAAATTTTATTTACAAGTGAGTGTTCCATGACAGCAACTTGTTTGACATAGTAACCGTTAGTTGCGGTAACTGCACAAACCTATGGTCTGTCAACATGGCTGCAGCGTTTCAGTCACTTTCATGGCAAGATATTCAGGCGCCTAGCCACTGCATGAATCCAGAGTACAGGATCCGAACCACCGGCAGCCTTTCCAAATGCAACAACAGGATTGCAATGCGCCACCACACCTAACAGGAACAGAAACAAAGATGAATAATAATTGACGGCATTAAAGAACTATGCAAAAGCAGCAAAAGCAATTCTGTTACCGCAAGGAACATCTTCAACAGTCCAGCCAGTTATACAAAATGCTATGGACATATTCACATCATCCGGAACAGCTCAGGCAAGTTTTACTGTGATTCATCAAACAAGTTTTGGTGTGATTCATTAAACATATTTTGGTGTGGATGGTATTGGAGGAGAAGAGCTACTCTCATATCATACACGCTTCATCAAAATATATGAAAATTCAAACTGGTTCATGATAACGATGGTATTCTAAACGGTAATTAACTGATCAATCAAAGAATTCAGAGCCGGCTTTTCCTGCCAAGAGATTAGTACAATGCAATGCAAACAAAGTGAAGTCATACAAAATGCTGGGTGTTGCTGGACATGCTTGGCATTATTTTGTACTTGGAGGAGATTTTCCTGTTGTAGGGAAAGTGAAATTTGATATCGTTGTTGTGTCTCTGCTGTTGCCGTTTGAATAACCTGCAAAAATTAAACCAAATCACATTGGTCACTATCAAAACTACACATCAACACTTTCATTCATATTGCTATCTAACAACACTTACTGCCCTGTCTTGTATTGTGTTGTGTCCCTGACAAACCCACCAAAAATACAACCTGAACTAGTTCTGCATACCGCCAACTCAACTCTCGGGACCTTTATAAATTAATAAAGGATTCTGGAAGTGGAAATTTATTTGTTCACTACCTTACTGAAAAAGAAGTGCTTCTAAAGGTTGATATGGGCAAGCTTGCACGATCTCTTCCATTGCACCTTACTACAAGCCTTTTCAAAAAAAACGGCATCGACGCTATTGTTGTTGTCACCAACGGAGAGGTACTGAGAATCGGAGAATCTCCTTCAGCAGTTGCTGCATGGATTAATAAAAATGTAGTTGCTTATGTACCATCCACCAATATCACGGCAGCAGGTTTATTGACAAGGTCAAGCTTTCTCGCAAGCGCCGACCTCTGCTAAGTTGAACAAGATAACAAGTGTGTTACGGTTAGAAAAGGATCACTTTGAACGTGCAGATGCACATGATTTGAATGGAAATTCTACAGCTGCCTATGAGTGCTACCATAAGGCTGTTGATATTCCTTACCTGTGATGGCGCGAGAACTAATTCAGTCGACCATCAGGCATGTTTCAGTCTTTCTTTAGACAGCAGTCCTGGATAAGTGAAATGCAACTTTTACAAACAACACATAATGCCTAACTGGATGCAAGAACTTCAAAGGAAACATTCGTGGAGAGAAGCAGATGTTGCAAGAACAATACAAGCATGCATCAAGGGACCGGTTGCACGGTACAGGTTCTAAGGATGTAGCTCCCAAGAATATGGCATACCCAAAATCCTGCATAAAACCAATTGCAACAGTTCTACATAAGTTCACCAATCTGTAACACACACGAAAGGCTTGAGTCAAGATCAAGAACTCACCATTTCGTTAAACTCCGGTGGTTCTGAAGAATCTTGCATTAACCAGTTGTATATCCGTAAATGCTTCCGTGAACACCTCCATTTCTTAGCTGCACAGTGCAGTGTATCACCTGCCCGTCTATTATCTAAGTTTTTCACAGATGAAGGTGTTCCTACTGCAGTTCAGGTTGAAAGTCTTCAGTGCTATGCATTTCTATGTAGTCTGTCACAAGACAAATGGCAAACTGAACTTTTGGGCCGAATTTCCTTCTATTCTTGTTCCATTGGCTGGTGATGATCAGACTCTTCAGGAATTCCTGCATAATAAATCATGTAGGTGATTACTATGTTTCTGAGGGTGTTGAGATGCAATGATTAGAGATTGAGTTACTGCAACACAGCCTGCAGATTTACCAGTTTTGAAAACTAAGAAACTTAGTTGAACTTACCATTTCAAGAAGCTTAGAGAAGGAACCACAACGTTGTACCTTACTGATTGGCTGCAACTCAAACATCTGGAGAAGCTGGCAAGAAATGGTTCCAGGGGACTGCTGATGCTGTGAGGCAATTTCTATGGGTTTTTGAGGACGCCAAGACCAAGAATGTTGAGCATATATTGATACTTTCCGGGAATCATCTTTACCGAATGAACTATATGAATTTTATACAGAAACACATTGACACAAATGCTGATATCACAGTTTCGTGTCTTCCCAAGGACGACAGTCGAGCATCAGATCATGGGTTGATGAAAATTGATGGAACGGGACGGATTATACAGTTTGCGGAAAAACCTAAAGGATAGAAATGAAAACAAGTGCTAAGGGT